>NC_024798.2:5687370-6018203 GCF_000309985.2 Brassica rapa | reverse complement strand
AAGAATATCCATGGGGAAGATTGAAATAAAGAAGATGTGAGATCCCACAACTCCCTTCTCTCAGTCAACAAATTTCTTGCATAAACAAAACCCATTGTAATAGAGGTGTTGGTTACCAGAAATAATACACCACATACCATAATCTGATCTGTCTTAACATAAGTTTGATTATATATTTGTATTGGTAGACAATTAGCAAGCATTATGCTTCTAATTAACCAATACCATTTTTTAAAAAACTTTTAGAAAAACATTTACAAGATGTTAATTTGCATATACTATATATATATATATATATAAATTAAAAGAAATAATTATTTATAATTTATTTATTTAATAATATGAAAATTATGTTTATATCCAAAAATTAACTTTATACTTTTAAAAATAAAATTTATAATGAAAATATATATTTTTAAAGGTAATAAAATTTCACACTGAAAATATAATATAATTTATATGATTATATATGATTCATTATTTTAAGAAGAAAAATATATAATAATTATATATATACATATATATATATATATATTATATAAGTATATCTATATTATTTAGGAAAATAAATCGTATACTATATATTATTGTTTATGATAATTTAATATATAAATAATTTATTAGTCTACCAACAACCTTATTAAATATTTAAATAAGAACATACACTTTTTTCATACCACTTTTTATAACATATTTCGATTGTTTTATCATCAGCTTTACCGATCAAAGCTTTAGAAGGTGAGCTTTGCCCATGTAAATATTCTTTTACTTGAGAATTATTTAAAGTGTATAATTTAAGCACAAATATTATTAATATATTCTTATCCTTTTTAAGATTTTGGTTGAACTAATATCGTTAGCTTACTAATATAAAACTCACCTTTAGCTCATAAGTATATTCTCTGTTTTTAGATTATTTAAGAATTATACTAGAAAATATATAAGAATTTGTATAGTCGTTAGAATATATTAGAATAATATATAGTACATAAGATTTTGTTGGAAGTAATTTTTCATTTACTTACAAAAAATATATAAAATGTATATAAAATGTTAAAAAATAAACCCCTGATTAATCTTTGATTGTTTGTTAACTCACTAGACACATCTCTTCTGTCCGGTTTACACCTATCGCAATTCTGAACATGGCTAATATATATATATATATATATATATGTAAATGTATGTGTGATGAAAAAGTGTTGTTTTTTGTCAAATAGTGGTAAAACAACGAACAAAAAACTACTATGCAGAACAATGTCAATTACAATTTTACTAATAAAATATTTATGGTATATGTATAGTGCATTAATTCTATAATTATAATTTTATAATTAACAAGTCTCTATATCTTCTTATAATTTGATTTAATAAAAAAAAATTAAAAAAATAAATAAATCACAAATCATAATCTAGTTCATAATTAATTGTCACTAGAGTTGTCCCGTTTGTTCGCGCGGATGTTTGTTTTACCTTTTATATTGATCAAATTTGTTTTATATGATTATTATTATATATTTTTAGCATTTACAAAATATTAATATTTGTTTAATGTGACATTTTGAACATAATAATTATATAGCTTATATGCAATTATTTTATTTACTGATTTGAACCATTATTTACTAATTATTACATATATTTATGTTATTGAATTTTGATATTGGTTATATAAATAAGCGTAAAATAACACATATAAAAATAATTTCACTATTTACATGTGGCATTTACATTTTTAGTTATATGTAATAAATAATAACGAATATCCTAAAATAAATAAACCCTTTTTCAAAAAAAAATCCTATAATAACTTCAAACACCATTTTCTTCCAATAGGGTTTTATATTTAGGGGGTTGCGTTTGAAGAAGGTTTAGAGTTTAGAATATTGTTGTTATTTTATCATTTAAAAAAAATACTAATATGGGTAAATCTCCAAAATAGCATTTTTCTAAGTTTATGTCACAAAAATAGTCCTCAAAAACTAAAATGACCGAAATAGCATTTTATCTTTTTGAAATTTTTTTTTTTTTTTCAAAATTTGAAATCTTATCCCCAAAACCCCACTTCCCAACTCTAAACTCTAAACCCTAAACCCTAAACTCTAAACCCTAAACCCTAAATTCTAAACCCCACCCCTTAACTCTAAACTCTAATGTCTAAATTAATTTACCATTGGGGTATGAGTGTATATTTATCAATTTTGATAAAACATTAAGTGCTATTTTGATCATTTCTCTACTAATATTCATGACACTAATATTAGTAGAGGTTATATTTGTGATAAAAAATTTTTTAGTGCTATCCTAATCATTTTCTCTACTAATATTCATGACACTAATATTAAAAAATTTATTATTACTTTGTAAATAGAGAAAAAGACTAAGATAGCACTAAACCAAGTTTTTGTTCCCAAAGTAGCACTAAAGGCTCAAAGTCACAAAAATAGGTTTCATTAAAGAGGTATATACACTTATACCTTTTGGTTTAATTAATCCAAATCTTAGAGTTTAGAGTTAAAGGGTAGAGTTTTGGAATTAGGATTTAAAATTTTATAAAAAAATGAATACTAAAATAAAAAATAAAAATTTTAAAAACAGTTTCAAAAAGTATTTTTAAATTATAAAAAGAAAATTTGAAAAAAAAAATAAAAAAAAATTTCAAAAAAAAAATTTCCAAAAAAAATTATAAAAATTTCGAATCTGAAAACATATAATCTGAAACTATAAAAAAATTTCTTTTTTTCATTTTTATTTTATTTATTTTTATTTATTTTTGTTTGTTTATTTAATTTTAAACCAAGAGTATTAAGGATATTTTACCCTTTAATGAATGTCATTTTTGTGACTTTCTCCTTCTAGTGCCATTTTTGAGACATAAATTTCAAAATGTGCTATTATTGACAATTGCCCTTGTAAATATAATAAAACTGCGATTATGAATTAAAAAGCAAAAGAAATTTGAACTATGTATAAAATAAGTTAAAAAAATAGTAAATAAAAATCAACAAATTTGACATGGCTTCAGTTTGAATTCAGGAAATGTATAATCAATTCTAATTTTTCCAAGTTCCAGTAGAGAAAAAAAAATGTGAAATAAATGCGATTTTTATTATTAAAACGGGCCAAAATTGCAGAGGAGGCGAATAACCTTTTTTCCATTATATAAAGATTTCTTCACTGGACTCTCTCTCTCTCCTAAACCCTGAAGCTTTCCTCGGAATCTCCAAATGACGAAGAAGAAGCTCACCCCTTTGGAAGATCCACCGACGGCATCTTCAACCGACGACGATCAAGTCGAGGCCTTGTCCGGAGACGATGAAAAAGAACAGATCTCCGACGATTCTTCGCCTGACGATCTCACGAATCCAGTCGCCATCCCGTCCGCGAAGAGATCCAAATCTGAGAAGCCGATCGCCGTCACCGAACCCAAGGCGGTGAAGAAGCGGCCGATCGAAACGACCTCCGTTAGTGCGAAACGGGCCAGAACTGCAGAGGAGGCGAAGAAACCGTCGTCGTTTCAGAGGCTGTGGAGCGAGGAAGATGAGGTCTCTTTGCTTCAAGGTATGATCGATTTCAAAGCTGATTCGGGGAAGAGTCCGTACGAAGACATGGATAGGTTTTACGAACTCGCCAGCAAGTCGATTAGCTTCGAGGCTAGTAAGATCCAGTTCGTGGATAAGATTAGGTCTTTGAAGAGGAAGTATATGGGGAAAGCCAAGCACGGTGCTGAGTCCTTGACTAAAGCTCATGATATTGACTGTTTGAAATTGGCCACCTGTATTTGGGGATTGGCTCTCGATTCTAATTCTAGTGCGAAGAAGCTTGGTAAAGAAGAAGAAGAAGTTGTGGCTCCTGAATCTGCTAATGGTGACAAAGTAGAAGAAGATAGGGAGGTGTTGGTTAGTGGTGACAATGGAGGAGAAGATAGGCGAGTGTTGGCTGGTGGTGAAAAGGATAAGGAAGTGTTGATTAATGGAGGAGGAGCTTCCAAGTGTCATGGTGTGAGAGCAGATGACTGGTTTGAGGACTCGTTTCTTGTAGGATCTATTGCAGGTTTAGGTGTGAGTGAACAGTTTGTGAAACAGAAATGGAGCATGGTGACAGTGGAGACGAAGAAGAGGATGGAAAAGAAGTGGAAGTTGTTGCAGGCCAAAGAAATGGAACTGGTGCTGCACAAGACTGACTTTATGCGTGAGATAGGCTCTGTGATTGCTGAAGCATCTTAAGAAGAAGAAGCTATTAGGTATATAATGGTTTATCGGTTAGAACAGAAACGGAGCAGGGTTGCTATGTCTCTTTTGTTGTGTAATTTAGGACTTCCGTTGTCTTCCTACTTAAGTTTCTGGTTTGCTAGTTGATCTTGTGAACTCTTTTTTTGGATTGTTGCTTGCTTATGTACACGTAAGCCAACATTAAGATCTCGAGGTCTGTCTTAAACAGATTTTACAGGCCTTTGATTCTCTTAAAAAAAAACTTTAGCCAGGTGATATCATCGTCTCTGTGTCTCCATTAAGAGTCTCTCAAAGACTTCATCCATGAGTATGTTGCCGTTATCCTGTATTCTTCATAGTCTGGAGGACTACGAGCTCTCTCAGTATTTCTCTATTCATGATCTCGTATGCAAAGAAGAAACAAACACACTGAAAAAACATTCAAGAAACAGCAAAACAAAACATATACATACATAGCTTGCATGTTATTAACATGTGCTATTTAAGGAGGTTAAAGTTAAACCAAGGGATTGATCTGAGAGAGAGATTATAAGAGTTCCGGGTTAGATCCGATAAAGATTGGGTAGGGTCGTACAATTTCTCCATGGAGACTCCTAATTCTTATGGCAGCTGGTAGGAGCTCCCTATGGATATCTTGAGATTTCTTTAGTCTTAAGCGAGTAGAAGAGAAGAAGAGGATCAATCTTCCACCTCTAGAGTCAATTAAGGTTTCTTGTATCTTCTAAGAAGCAAAGACGAGCAAACAACACTCACCGAAGAGAAGAAGAGGATAAATCTTCCACTTCTAGAGTCAATTAAGTCTGACATTTTTAGTCTTAAGCGAGTAGGAGAGAAGGACTTCAACGAGAGAGTAGTTGGTGGTTTCCCAGAGAAAGGGTTTAGCCAAAGGGTGAAAGATCTGAGAGGGCTTTTGTGGATGGACGAAAGGAATGAAGAATACACTGTTGCTTGATTTTTTGACAAGGGTGCTGAATACATAGCATTTTGCAAGAACGGGGAAGATTGTTACCGTACCATTCCAACACGGATTGGTGTTCACTTTACCTCTCAAGGCATATCTGATATGGTACTCCGGGGTGACTTTCTTTACGTCTACACCACTCGTCCATACGTTCGACTTCTGGATTTGTCTGGGCATGAAGGTTTCATGCAAGTGACCAAGAGGAGCTTTATATTACCATTTCACCCAGCTTTTACTCCGAGTTCTGAGGAAATCACATATGCAAGTAGGTTAAAGGTTAGCTATAACATTGCTGTTACACGATCCGGAGATGTTTTGTTGGTTAAGAGCATGGTTTTTAAGGCAACCACCTCTGAAATGATGATGTTCCACTTCTACGAGACAGATCGAACCAAACTCCATCTACTTCACCCGTCATGACCGTGTCCGTAACTATGTCCAGGAACCTTCATGCCCGGACATCTGTGTTTTCAATCTGACAACAAAGAAATCACACGCTTCCCCATCCTCTCCTACTTCAATCCCAAGGATGCACTATGGTTTCTTAAAATATAATGTAAAGCGTGTCTTGTATTGATCAACCACGATGGGTATATATACAAATAGGAATGTATCAGATGGATGAAGGTAGTAGGGTGATAGGTCCGTGAGCGTAGAAGTAGGAGTAGGGTTAGGGATATTAGTAGAAGTAGAAGTAGAATGATCCGTAGCCATCGTTTTGATGGTTGACGTTGAAGGATAGTAGAAAAATTAGGTCTTAGAGATCTTTGGCTCTGATACCATAAAATATAATGTAAAGCGTGTCTTGTATTGATCAACCACGATGGGTATATATACAAATAGGAATGGCATAATCTAGCTAGGAATAGGAAACTATAGATTAGCCTAAATCCCTAAGATATGGGAATTGTACATTATTATCATTATCCCTTTATTTCTCCCTTGTTAATTTGCTTCTCTGGAATTTCCAGGTTGTGTTATGTTTTTTCCTTCTCTAATCTACCTTGCAGCAATGATGACCCTCCAACGCTTCCCATGGTTTCTCACTGGCTCTTGATTTGTTTCTTTCTTTTCATTTTGGTGTCCTTGAGAGACTTCCTTGCTTAATTGGAGGTCATTAAAGCACCAAATTAGTTAGTTGTTAACTTGTAATAATTCATATAAAATCGGATTGGTGAAGTTGTCTTCAGAGAATTTCATGCCTTTTGAGTTATTGATTATAGTCCGGTTTATACCTATCTGAACTATAGTCCAGATTATAGTTTCCTCTTGTTGTCAAAAATAAATAAATAATAACTGTAGTTTGCCTTTGGATCATATAGGCTCATTGCTTTTCATGCCATTAAGCTAATCAACAATTATATATCTAAAACCTAAACCACCCAAATCTGATTCACTTGTCTAACATTAATTATAAAATACTCATTATAAAATAACCATTTGATGGACTAAAACAATAAACCATAAGAGAGTCTCTAGCTATAAATTAACTTCTCCATTTCAACTACTTCACAAGCCTCGAAATGTAACAACTTCACAATCTCTTTTCTCCTTATTTATAAACCTGCATTCAAATCTCAAATAACACAAATCTGTACTGCAAAACAAAAGAAAAGAGTTATCCAAAAAAAAAAAGCATTCTCCAAAATGACCAAACGTTCACCATTCTCACTTTTAACATCAATCGTTCTCATAGTTGCTCTTTTTTCTGCAACAATTGCACTCGATCCTGCCCCTGAAGACCCGATATTCGAATTGTACATGCATGACATACTTGGTGGAAGCAGTCCAACGGCAAGACCCATTACTGGTTTGCTTGGAAACATTTACAACGGCCAAGTTCCATTTGCTAAGCAGATCGGTTTCGTTCCACCGGAAAACGGTGTAGCTATACCAAATGCAAACGGTGCAATGCCGACGGTTAATGGTATCAACGGAATTCCTCTAGGCACCGGTTTATCCGGTACAGCGTTTTCAGGTCAGAATCTAAATGGGATTCAGACACAACTGGGACCTGATGGTCTGAGTCTTGGCTTTGGAACGATCACTGTGATTGACGACATAATCACATCCGGTCCTGACTTGGGTTCTCAGCCACTTGGTAAAGCTCAGGGGGTTTATGTTGCAAGCTCAGCAGACGGAAGCACACAGATGATGGCTTTCACTGCTATGCTTGAAGGTGGAGAGTACAATGATAATCTCAACTTCTATGGAATCTATAGGATCGGAAGCGCCATGTCCCATCTGTCTGTGACTGGAGGAACCGGAAGGTTTAAGAACGCTTGCGGGTTTGCAGAGGTTAGGCCCTTGATTCCTTCGGGGCAACACTTTGTTGATGGAGCAGAGATGCTGCTGAGGATCATTGTCCATCTTAAATACTGAAACTTATGTTCAAAACTTGCAACTGAATGTTTATTAAATGTGTGATTCAATTTGCGAAATGAGAATGTTTTCTTGTGATGGACACAACTCAAAACAAGACTTGAATTTTATATGATTTGATACAGCATACATCCTAATATGAACTATTTATAGGAGCTAGAAACCAAAAGTACAATCAGATGGTCTGTATTTATTGCAGACATGCTTTGGTCAGAGAAAGAACTAAGCATAAGAATACTGTAAGGCCTCTGATGTGCCCAACCAAACATTGGTCGCTTAGCCGCTACTTCTCCTATAGGGTCACAACTCACAGGTTTACTCAAAACATTCCCAAGAAAGTGGCTGCAGCAAAAACTAAGAGAAATAGTATAAACGTTTGTGTGACTGGATCTTGTATAAACGTTTTCTCATACCAGTGTCTCAGAGAAATAGTTGGCAAGGAACACGCCGCCGTGATTGCAAGCTATGTTGTTTGCCACTAATTTGTGTCCAGCGAGAGATCCGCTCGCAACTCCCCATGGAGACTGCGACACAGATTTGAAAACAAGGAGATGGATCAGGGTTTAAAGTTTAATAAGCTAAAGCTTGTGGTATATTATTGTTAGTATACATGCACATCATTTTTCCTCGCAATAACTATATTTAACTTATGATTGAAAATTTTAAACCGGCATTTCTAAGTAGTTTTTAATTTTAAACATGATAACTTTTAACATTTTGGGCTAAACAGTTTTCCTATTTCTTTTATAGATAAAGAGATTACAGAAATAGATCATCCGATGAACACTAAAACCACTTTCCGTCTGATTACCCATTTAACAAAAATGTTGAGCCCATACAATGAATACAGAAATCAGAAACCTATATAAACCACAAAACGGAGACCACCAATAGTACTATTGAGACACTACTCGTGTTTATTATATAAGCTCCAGATTCATCAGTGTTTGTGATTCCCGGCGGAATTAGACCATTGCCACCTATCCCAAACGGCGATGCCGTGGTGCCAGACGGTGGCCTCAGTGACGTCACTGGAATATTTCCGGCGGTTGCTGTCGGCGTTCCACCTACCGTTGTGGTCGAAGCTGACCCTCCAGCGTTACTGTCATAGCAATGCAATTAAGGAAAATCATTTCGCTGAATGAATAGCTTAGTTATGAAACGAATGTAATTTTATATATTTTAAGAATACTACATTTTATATCTTTTTCCCCAGAACTAAACCAAAATCTTTTTAAAAAAATAAAAAAAGATAAGAAATTTAAAGTTATGAATTAAGAACTATCGAAAATGTAAAGAAACCGAATAAACTTGTTCTTCAAGAAACCTCTAAAGCGCAACTAAAGGTCTATTTTAAGAGGACTTATGCTTTTTCTTTTCTTTTTCAAGAATTCTAACTGTTCGGTGTTTTATTTCCATACTTGTGTACTATTCTGACCAGAAAAAAGTGAAAGAAGAACTAACAGAATATTAACAGAGATACAGACACTAAAGATGAATGGGACCCTTATACTGACAAGGATCTATACCGTTGAATGATTTTCCCAATTCGCAGCGAAGGTCATTTAACGGTCCAGAACATATATACAGCTAAAAGACATGCAAATAGTACGACACATGAATTTGGTTCAAAAAAAAAAAAAGTACGACACATGAAATAGATTCACATATTATCGGTCAAATCAATGAAAAAATCGTGCAGTAGAGTATTTTTTTTAAAAACTAGGGGACGAGAAAATGTTTTTTTTTTGCTTATACTGATGGTAAGAATTTTATGTTAGTTAATCTCATGGTCGCATAGCAGCGAATATTTAATGAAATTATATTCAAATCAGTCTAAACACATATATTTCAAACAGAAAACTGTAAACATTGAGACATCAAAACTTATCGGTTTAAAAATGCGTATAAACCTTAATTTAACTGGGGTACAGATGTAATATGCAGCAAAATGAAGACATCGCATAAAATTACCTCAAAGAATTTGGGTACACGCATGATCCATAACCTGCACAAGAATAAACCAAGTTAAAACCCAAAACAATAATTTGCAAACTAACTAAACCAAGCCAAAAAGGTATAAAGCATAAGTGATACAAATTATGAAACAAAAATAACAAACTGAGATGAATTAAGTACATGAGAACATACTTGGATCAGTTTTGGCGATGGTGGAGGTGCCGGCAAAGTTGCAAGAACCAGGAGCCATGGCTCTACGCTGAAAATAGCTGTTGAAAGCGTAAGATGCGTGAGCCTGAATGGTGTTTGGGAGGAAACATAGACCAGTGGGCTGGATTGGAGCACAGTCCGCTCCAGCGGCACATGCGTAGTCTAGAGCCGCCTGAAGCGCCTGGCTCGTAACATCAAACCGAGCAACGCACCACATCGCGGTGGAGGAGGGGAGGAGGAGAAAGAGGATGATGGAGAGAGATTGGAGATAGAGAGCCATTGCAATGCAAGCGGTAAGAGAGAGGAGTGAGAGTGAAGAGTTTGAGTGTGGAGCCTTACCACTCTCTTTTGCTTTTGCTTTGTTATTTCTTTACTTTTATATTCTTTTTTGTGTTTCTGTTTCCTGAGGTTGAAATTGAGCTTTCCGAGTTTTTATTTATTTATATAAAGCTTAGATAAAAGATATATGGACAAGTTGCTACCCGAAATTATGAAACCAATCAATAAGAACTTAAAATTAAAGTGTGCAAGAAAGTGGAACTGCAAATTTATAAGAAGATGGATTATTGCATTTTGTTGTCTTTGATGATAATTCAGTTCCATAACTAGATGGATTGCTTCCTATCGTCTGAGATAATACGAGATAAAGAAAATGCTATACTCATCATGTGTAAACTTCTTTTGTTTGTTGATTTGTTGGATTTTGTTAAAGGAAAGTGGGTCACCCAAATGGTATGAGTATATTATAAATTTATAATACCGATTTTTATATCATACTGCTCATATTATATATTTACTGAGAAGTCGCTTAAGTTACTTGTGTTTATGTGTCAGTCATAGATGAACTTTAGAATTAATTATCTTAATTTGATTGGTTGTTGGTATTTGAATTTTTATTTATTTAATTAAAATTTTAAAAAGGAAACTAATCCTAGAACTTCCTAATCTAATCTAATCTAATCTAATCTACATTACCATACAAAAAATTAAAGATTTTAAGATAAAAGAATTAACATAATTTTTTATAGAAACAATTATGGGAAATTGCTACAAATAGCACATTCATAGTACCACTTTTTATGTTTACACTAACAACTTTTACCCTCACATTCATAGTACCACTTTTTATGTTTACACTAACAACTTTTACCCTCACTTTTAATGACGGGTAAAAGATAATTATATCCTTAGGGTTAACTAATCTAGACGTAGGGTTTAGAGTTGAAGGGTGGAGTAGGATTTTTGGAATGTGAAATTAGGATTCTAATAAATATATAAATAAATACTTAAAATATATAAAAAAATTTTAAAAATAGTTTCAAACATAATTTTTGTTTTTCAAAAAGAAATTTGAAAAAAAAAATAAAAAAAAATTCTGATTTTTTTTTAAATTATAGAAAAGTTCGAATTTGAAAAAGTATAATTCGAAAACATAAAAAAAATTTTACTTTTTTTTATTTTTCTTATTTTTTATTTTTTATTTTTTTTATTTTTTTATTTTTATTTTTTTTATTTTTTATTTAAATAATAATTTATTATATATATAAATAACAAGGGCATAAGAGTCTTTTGCCACTTAATGAAGAAGATATTTTTGAAAATGTCTCCTTAGTGGTGGTAAAAATGAAAAGTGGTACCATAAAAGTGGTAAATATGTAATTTTCCCAACAATTAAATATCATAGGTTACATTATAGAAATTTAAATAAATACATGTGGTATGATAAAAATATTATATAAATGATTTTAACATATTTATATTAATAGTGGATACAATAAATTATAGATTACAAAAAAAGCTAATTAACCTAAATCTAATAATATTTTGTTATACTCACTATATTTTTTTTCTTTCAAAAATGTGTCCAATGAATGCAAACAATTTTAAAAATATCCATTCATTTTTCAGTGACAAATGTAGATTGTATAGTTGAGTTATCACTTTCAGAAATGATTAAAGTATTTGTATATTTAAAAACAGAAAAATGTATAGTAAGTCTTTTAAAATAATATTAATAAATGAAAGTAGTTATTATTATAATATAAAATTAAAAATTGGAATATTATACTAATACGACACTAAAGTTAATATAATCTATTGATATAATTCTTATAGACTTGATTATAATAAAATTATATGGTAAATACTTTAAAATAATATTAATCAATGAAAAATTTTACTATAATATTAATTAATAAAACAAGAACAATATATTAATACATGACTACAGTTAAGACTCTATTGATATAGTTTTGATTATAATAAAGTTGACATGCTTATTTTGTAATAGGAAAAAAGAAAGGATACATATATAAAACATCAGTGAAGAATAATAAAACTTGTTTGTTATATTCTTGGTTGTATTCTTTGTTGTTTTATATTTTTACGTAATTATTTTTTATATGTTTGCCGAAATACATGTGTTTTACGAATTACTATAATTGTTAATTAATTATTTGTAACTAGTATACTTCCCGTACTGTGTACGGATAAAAAATGATAAATGTTCCAATTTCATTATAGAACACTGGTGTAAAATATCAATTATGAATTGCTTGTTAAGATATTTTATTTTCTATTTATAAAAAGGAATTTGACTCTAGTTCTCTATTTATACATACTTTAAGAACATGTTGATTTGGCAAATAAACAAAGAAATATGCATTTGTTATTCAAGTAGCTTTTTAACAGAATTCACAAAAAAATAATGATATTATATAGGTGGTATCTTCATAACTTTTATTTTATTAGTGCCGATAAATAAATAAATATCAATTAGAAATAAACCATACAAAAATACGGTACTTAAAACTTCACTAAAAAAGTTAAGTAAAATAGAATACTTATACATATAATTTCTCTTTTTGACGATACTTTTTCAGCGTGTGAGATTTGTTGCTCTTTTCACATTTTTAAGAATTGCATCAGTCAAATCATTATTTTTTTAGCTCATGGATACTATTTCTTCAATTATGCAAAGACTACAAAAAGATAAATAGAGATATTTGAACAATATATTAAGAGACATGAAAATTTAGATATATCCATTATAACCTTTAGACTGTCGATGCCTTGAAGAGGTTTGATAAATAATAGCCGTAGTCAGGTTGGCCGTAGTATAGTTAACCATTATATCGGAAAAGAAGCACTGCATGCTCTTATCAGGTTTGTGGATTAGGGAAGAGAGACTGTATTTTTTTATAAAGAAAATAGCATTAAACGTTCATAAAATTATCTCAGACAAATATAAATAGTTGAATAGAGGTTATTTATTTTTAAAGTGCTCTTAATGGTGATTGTGGGTTGTTGAAAAAATAACCGATGGAGAGGTGAACTAAGAAAATATATACTTTTGGTAAATATTTAAAATCAAACGTAATGCATGAGGTTTGGTCTTTTCCTTTTTGATTTTATTTGATTTTGCTAAATATATTTTTTTCTTAAATTATGTGGCAAAATATTATTGGTTGAGTGAATTGTGCTTTAATATATAAGGGATTATTTTACTTCTAAAAAATAAAGTGGTAGACAAAATAATGCGATAATAGAAAGTGTTATAAAATAAATTTTTGGTCATTAATCTCTGTTTTTTTATTAATCAAAAATATGTCATAGAAAGACTTTTTGGAAACTTATAATAAAATTTATAGAATTAACAATATATCTCAATAATCTTCTAAGATTATACAATACCAAAACTTTTTATTTTAAAACTATTTAAAATATAAAGGTTATTTTTAATAGTTATGATTATTATTCAAAGTTATAAAATTATAAATATGATATATAATTTTCATAAAATATTTATACCCGCAAAATCGCGGCAACCACCTAGTATTCTTAAAAATGAGTGATAATACTTTCAGAACTAACTAGAGAAGTAAATGGTATTTCCTTTCTGGCTTTGGACTAAGTTTTCTTTCTACCTCTAGGTAAAATGAAATACTTTTACTAAGTTTAGATATTTCCATATTTTAGGATATGTAAAAATCTAATCTAATTTCCAACTACTTGAACATATAAAAGGGGCTCATAAACTTTAGAAGAGTTGGATCGACACTTCAATTTTAGTAACAAAAACTAGAGCATGGGTTTTCGGGCTTATAAGTTGTATTTCCTGCTCCGTTAATCAACAAAACACTATTTTGATCATTGATCATTGTTCCTTGTTCAGTCGCTACTTCTAGTTTACATAGTATCACGGAGAGCCATGCTTAAATTACCATGACAGCTTGCCATTAGAAAGAGGGCTATAACAAGGACTAGATGATGATGACCGGAGGTGAACATGAACAATCTTTGGTCACCTCAGTCAAAATAAAATTATGAGCTTGATGCAAGCTCAAATTAATCCTAGAGCTAAATCTCTCAAATAAGAAATCGGATGTAGTACTTATGGATCAAATCCACAGGGAGCAGGGGCACACAATAGATTAGATTAAATGTAAGATCAAACTAGGTAAGAAGATATTAACGAAGTAAATATATAAAAAATAAATAAGATATATGTAGTTTGTGAAAATAGATAAGACATAAACTAAACTTTCAGGTTTAGGTAATCCAAGTTATGATATAGATGCTAAGAACATGTGATAATCAATCCTAGAAATCTAATGCAATTATAAGATCTCCAGCTCTCATTGTGAGACTACAAGTTTGAATATGTACAATACTTTCATATGCGATACGGAACGATTATCGATATGTAGGGTGTCGATCAATACGCTTCCAAACAGGTGTTAGTGTTCAGATCGATAAGTTCACTAAGTTGATTAAACAAGTGTGTCACTGTGCCTAATAACCTAGATTAACAGACTTACTATCAGGTATGAGCCTACTCTCACAGTTGTCAAACTCCTAAATCATGATTCTACTTAGTTACTCTAGAATGCAAGCAATAAGCTCTAACTCTGTGAAGGATTCTAGATAATCACCTTGGCAGTTCTATAATCAATAATTCATCATAACCATGTTAAACCCAAAGTCTAACAAGTATTCTACTCAGACATAATCAAGCAAAACATAAAGATAAACAAGATGAATTGCATAATTAGATTAGAGATAGAAAAACAAGAGTTCCAATACAATAATACTCTCAAAGAGTTCTTGATCTTCTCTCCAAACATTACAAAAGCTTCTAAGAATAATAAAACCTAATATGTCTCTTCTTATTTCCTAAACAATGGCATAACATAAATATTTTAGGTCAAAACACGTCAGGGGCAATCTTCTAATTTGTGGAGGGTTTTGGGCTCAATTCTTGATCTTAGTCCACAAGGCTTTCTCGCATCGGGTGTCGATCAACACCAAGGATGTGTGTCGACCGACACTTCCTCTGGATATCAACTCTATCTTCTCTTCATTTGCTCAACTACAGGTTTATCTCCATTTAAGCTCCATTTAGCTCCATAAACTCCCAAAGCTCCAAAACACACTTAAGCCTGTAAAGACTCTAAAATAGACTCCACAATGGTACATCAAATTACCTAACAGATCGATACGCTCCATTGCAGCCCTAACCAAACAGTTCGTAGAAAATTTGCGAGCAGCATGAGCATAGAATAGACAGCCGGCGATCTTTACAAGATCCTACAACACCGAGCTGAACCACTGAAAAGGTATCCATCCTCGGATGTAATGCTCGACAGTCATCTCCATCTTCAAGAGAGGCGTGCTGCCCGATGAGGATGATACAAGGAGCTGAAAAATTAATAATGCATAACCATGGAGGACGTACTGTCCTGGGCATGGGCACAAGTAAAATGGGAAGAAGATTCAGCACATCGTTCAAAGCATTGCTAAAGAAAGAAATCTAGGAGAATGAGAGGAGTGGCAAAGATGACAAACCCTCTCAGAAACCAGGAAAAGAGGCATGTAGCATAAATCGTGGTAGATACCATAACCGACCTAAAGAAAACCAGAAATTGGTCAATGTTTAGAGGCATGTGGACCCACAGGTCAAGTGGCCTTAGAAGATGAGCACAAGAAGTATTCCGAAACAAAAATAGTGGTGCAAATTCCATAATGACCATGACCACAAAATGGAAGATTGCATTTCACTGAAGATGAAAGTCATTGAGATTCTGAAGAAAGAATATCTCTTGGAATTCCTTTCCGATAAAGCCAAGAACCTAGGAGAAAATCCAACTGCCAGAACTTTATGGCAGCTCTAAATTAAGCGGCACTACGCATGCAGCCACCAAGACAAGCATCATAAGTGACAACAATGGCCAAGAAACCAGGAACGTGAAACACACGATCCTAGGAACTCAATATGCTTCACAACAAAAGAGCCGGAGAAAATCATGGCTCCCCACCATGATGTCATGGTCGTATCTCTCACAGTGGCCACATTATTTAGTGAAGAGGATACTAGTGGAAAATAGAACCTCCAATAATATCATGTTTCTTGATGCCTACAATGACATAGGACTGGAAAAGGACGCCATGACCTGGAAAGTCATGCCACTTATAGGGTTCAGTGGCAATGTTAAGCAATCATTAGGAGAAGTTGTACTTCTCGTTTACGCAGAAGGAGTAAACATGTCTACAAAGTTCCTGGTAATCGACTGTGCTTCATCCTAATTTAGATACTTAAACATTAGGCTTCGATTTCTGGAATAAGCTCCATGTTTTCCTTCGTCGAATTCCCTTAGGACTATTTTAGCCTTGTCGGGTGTTATGCATCCCGGGTACGGGCAGGTGAATGATCTTCTGTATAGCTTAATTATCCATTCGATGAAGCCCAAAGGCTGTGTCTTTGTCATATTACCCGAAGGTATTAAAGTATGTCGCGTAGGAACTGAGAGTTCCTATTGATTCCTCTTCCGAACATAGAGGTTTTGAAGGGTTCGTGTTGTGATCCATGAGGATCTGTTGATTTTTTCCTTGAGAACCAAGATGCTTTAAGGAAATTTTACTTTGATTCCGGAGGATGTGTAGATTTTATCCTTGTGAATCCGAAGGCTCTAAGGAATTTTTGCTTTTATCCCATAGGATGTGTAGATTTTATCGTTGGGAATCCAGAGACTATAATATCTAAAGAATTAGTGTTTTGATCCCAGAGTATCTGTAAATGTTATCCTTAAGAACCTAGAAGCTCTAAGAATTCTTTTTTTTTATGACCCGGAGGTGAATTATGGATGCATATATTAAACTTAGAGGTTGTATAGGCTTTTGTCGTATATGTGAAGGTTGTATTTGTTTTGGTCTCAGTTCCGGAGGCTGTATTTATTTTTATGACATCACGCAGTGTCCCCTGGAGGTGGACCACTGTCGATGCAAAGGTAATTTTTCCGGATGACTGTATCAAGTCTTTGTGTTGATGTAATACACATGGTACAACTTGCTTTTATCTTCTTGCACCAGGATGGCACTCTCTGCATGCTTAGGTTTTGTTAGGTGGAGCAACAATACTTCTACGTACTTGGGCCTTGATAGTAGGTGAGTAACGGTTTTAGTTTTGATTAGTGTATTTGTGCAATGACAATCTGGTGAATAAATGATGAAGATGAGATGGTTGAATAAAAACACTCTATTTCAAAAAAAAAGAAAAAATAACGATACTTTTGTAAATAACTTGAACTTTAGTGTGAATAGACCAACAATTCAAAAAATAATAATTAATTTTTGACTGCAAATTTGAAGTAATGTTTGGAAGAATCCTAAACTAAATGACAGGAAAGACGACAGTTTGAACAGGAGAAAATTTCGAGATTAGGAATTCATGAAGTATAGTAAGGTTATTGCCATTACAAATTATATTTTGAAAAATAATTTATTATAATTTTTTTGCAAAAAAAATATGTAGAAAACTTCATATTTTGAGTAAATTATTGATAATTTGTTTCGTACATATCAAGCTTCTTGCTTTAGATAATTTTTAAACCATTTTCCATTGTGTTTAATTATTTTTTGTTTGTCTTTTTGTTAGTAAATTGGTACATTTTAAAAAGTATCAAACCATAATTCTGAAAATAGTACCCATAAACTATAAAATTTAAATTTTCTCCTAAATAAATCTACCCGTATATTTTTATATTATTTTACAAATATTTTCAATTAGGCATAAGCTTTGATATTTGTATAAACTCGGATCAAGTCCTTTAAAGTTTCAGATATTCTGACATTAAAGATACTAGGACTTGTCCCGGGCTACGCTCGGGTTTTTTTTCTTTACGTCATAATTTAGATTAAATCATTATAATTTGGTATTTGAATATATATGTTATATATGTTTTGACTGATTATAAAATATAAATCATTAATCAAATTTAACTTTTTATATTGAGAAAACAATAAATAATAAGTGAGCCTTATTTACAATTCAAATATTCTTTATTTTATTTTTTTAGGGTTTCAGGAAAACTCTAAGATTCATTTAAATTAAATAAGAATAATGTAAACTGTTTCTGGCAATTAAATATGTTGTAAATATGTATTTAACTCATCTATATTAAAATAAAATTATTTGTCATAAAAAACACATAAAGTAGAAATTAAATGGTTTGAATCATTGTCAGCCATAACCCCCTATTTGGAGCTCATTATGCGATTTTTTTTAAAAACATTTAGGTGCACATAAACTAAAAAGGGATTACAGATGGATTGATTACCATTCGGGCTCTTTCGATAAGTCAGTGTCCACATATTAATGCCAGTCAGTGTTGCAACGCGAATCTGCTGCTACTTCTCTTCAGTGCATGTCAGTTTTCTCAAGTTCTTCCTAGATTGACATAGAAGAAATCTGGTAGCATAGAAGTAATCGTTTTGTATAGTCACCTTTTAAAATATACCTGGACAGTGGCCTTTTCGAACATAACATCAGAAAATATAATCAAGGAGGACTGTTCTGAATGTCATATATCGGAATATTTACAAAAGAAAAAGATTGACAATTATTTTTTGTAAAATAGAATAAAATGTAGATACAATCTTCAAAAAGCATGGATACCTTCCAATTGAACTTTTATGTAGCCATAGAGTGTTAAAATTCTCGGCTGATTCTTCTTGAGGAAGTTTCAAAGTGGGCATCACTGGCTCAGGCTGGCATGCAAGAATTTATTGATACAGATGGATCTTGAGTAAGTTTAAGTTATCCTTTAAAAGGTGGGCAAAGGGATGCATGAATCCCTTCCAAAGCAGCATCTGCAGGAGAAGAAGACTTGGCCGAAATATGTTTTTCAACATTCTCAGCTTGCATAAGGTCTAAACACCAGTTCAAAACACACATGAAGTCTAAACTCTCCTGGAACATGCACCGCATATCCAGCCAGAATGTAAAAGAAGATTCAGAATCTATAAGCTATAGCCAAAGCTCACCGATAAACTCTTAAACACATCAAATAACCAAGACATCTGTAATAAAAAGATGGAGGTAAAACTTACTGAACGAATCTTCAGTTTCTGACCTGGTTCCACTAATATTGCTCCAACATCAACACATGTTCTCAAAACACAATACAAACAAACTTTGCTACTGTGACACTGGAGCTCAATTACATATGCTCTTCTGTATGACCAAGGCGCCAACATGGACACGACTAAAATTTAATAAGCAGTCACACTTCAAACACTTCAAACACTTCAATTACCAAACACTGAGGTAAACAAAAACATATAAAAAATGCGAGGAGAACGACATACCTCTTGAAATGTTGTTTCAATCTCTACTTCTTTCCACAATGAAACTGAAAAGGGAAAAACTAAATGAAAGAGACAATTTCATATTATTAGATTCCAATATGAGATGAGTAATCTAGGTTCCATTTACCTTTTTGGTTTCGGCAAACAAACTATGCGATTGTAGTTCAGTCAGCTCTTACTCCCTCATTCATGGTTTAGACATAGATGTTTATATAGGAGACGGATCAATGGAAAGTGGAAAAAAACATTCAAAGGAAAGGTTTTAAGATCATTATTCATTAAGAAAGTTACACAAAAAAAATTCAGACATCAAAGAATATGAAGTGGAAGAGTCGGGGGAGAAACTGAGGTGTGAAACAATATAGACTTTTTTGACCTTTCTCTACATGGGCTTGGATGGGCCTATTTGATAATTTTCAAAGAACCCATACGAAAATGCACTCTATTTCAGTCATGGTGATGTGGCAATATCATACCCTCTCATTGGGTGATTTTTCCATCTGACGTGGACATTCTATCTGGGGCCCTTATTCCCTTTTTATTACTTGTTTGATATATGATTCATTCAGGAATTTTTTATTTTTTGGGTTGAATTGGTTTGGTTCCATTCGGGTTAGGTTGATTATGTTATTTAAGATCCGATATAACAAAAGTAACAATAAATATATACATAAATTATTCAAACTTGGTTCAATAAATATAATTTGGTTCAAGTATATACATAAATTATTCAAATTTATCCAAAAAATTTAAAATAAATATATTAGATTTATAATGTTAATCTAATATTGAGATTTTATAAATATTATTATGACTAATATTTTATACATCTTTATATTTTTAAAATTCTAGATACATTGTATTGATTCTTTGAATATATGAAGTTAGGATCCCCTCGAGTATGTAAGTCGGATCTCGATACTGTAGATTTTTTCTATTTTAGGTAGATTCAATTCGATAAAAGCAAACTGAACCAACTAAAACTGAACCAAAATAAAGTATATGGTTTGAATATGGTTAATATAAAATAAATCATTTGAATTTTATTATCTATAAACCGGAATATATGGATATGATTACGTTATTAACCGATTAAACTGATTGAAACTGTTATTACAATATAACTGCAAATAGTAGTATACCTATCTGAAAAACTATATAACATAAGAAATCGGATTTATATCTAAGTTAATTTATTAATATTATCTTGGCTTATAACTTTTATCTACTAATAGGAGTATTATTTATTTAAACTTAGAATTATTTTATTTTATCAATTTTGTAAATAAATTATTAGGTTTTCTGTGTGTTGACAATTTACTTATTTCAGTTAATCTTGTTTATTTAATAATAAAATGTTAAAATGTTTATTCTTATTTTCAAAACAAATTTTATATATTTTTAATTTTGCTGTTAATACCTATCAAATAATAATAAAATATATTTAAATAAGAACAAGAAAATTGTATTTATGTATTAATAACTTTAATTTAAACCACATAAAATAAAATTCATCACTTTTTTATTAAAAATTGATATAATTATGGTTTTTTTGTTAAAAACTTGAATAAACCAAAAATCAGAAGTATTTAAACTAATTTTATAAATCAAAATCCTACCAAAAAAATACCCAAAAAACTGAACCGCCGGATGCAAACCGAAATTGAACAAATATGTTCTCCAACCTAATCTTCAATAACAAAAAAAAAAAAAAAAAAAAAAAAAAAAAAAGAGAGAAAAGGTGGAATTAGGGAATATATAAAAAGGAGAGGCTCACGACGAAGTCGACTTGACTTAAAAGAGAATCCCATCATCATAAAATCCAAATCCCTTCGCTGCGTTTCTTCTGCATTGACCAGATCGCTTCGTTCTTACGCGGATTCATCCTCAATTCACCATGACTCATATCCTTTGATTATCTTCCTTCAAATCGCTTGTTATCTCCGCTAGTTTTCGTTTTTAGATTCTGTGTTTCGATCTTTAAAGGGTTCTTTTCTATGTGCAAAATTTTAGGTTTTTTATTGGGAGGAGGTGTAATTGTTTTTGATTTAGCCTCTGGAACCATCCAATTGATTAGATCTAGTAGACTGCTTGTCGAAGGTTGTTGCTTAGAAGATATAATGAGATTCTGATTTGATAAAAATAAATAGCTACAACAAACAAAGCTTGTTGCTTTTCTTTGATTCAAGATTTTTGATTATTTGATGGCGAAACCGCACGTGGAAGTCAGAGAGAGCGTGACCGTGAAAGAGCCGCGGCTCGTGCTGGAGGAAAAGGAAAGAATGCTGACGACGGATTGACGCCGGAGCAACGCCGTGAAAGGTGAAAACGAATCCTACTAAAAGATTTTGTTTTGATTTGAACTGATCTTGGATTCTTGATTGCTGATGATTAGATTTGTTGGGTTGGTTTGTTGTGTGTATGACTTCAGAGATGGAAAAGCATTGCAAGAGAAAGCAGCAAAGAAGGCTGCTCAAGCTGCAGCTGCTGCAGGTTCTGGTGGAGGAGCAGGAGGCAAAGGAACTGCTAAGAAGTGAAATCATTTGGTCTGTCTCTTGGGCGGCGCAATAATGTAGACTTTTACTGTTTTTTTTTTTTATTATAAACATCTCGCAAAATGTTTCAAATTGGGTTAACCTCGACTTGAGTTGTACTCTTGTCTGAATCCCGTTATGCTGTTTCTCTGTTGAAAAATTTATGTCTGATGCTTGCGGTAACTTATTTTGGTCTTTATATGATCTGTTATGAATATTCGTGCAAATTTAACTAGTTAAGAACTGAGCTTATCTCGTGTCTGAATCGCATTGTGCTGTCACTGTACTGAAACTGGAGTTTCATAGCTTGTCGTGAGATCTTATTTGGTCTTTCTCTGATCTGTTGAAAAGTATTTACTTTGCAATTAAACCGTCTCTTTGGGGTCATTGTAGCTTTAGTTTTATGTTTCACTCACTCTATCAGAATGTTTGAATTCGGCTTATTTAGTTAAGACTTCAGCGGTTGACCTTTAGTCTTGTTGTCTGAATCCCGTTTAACTGCCTCTTGTGCTGAAAATTGCAAATTTGACGACACTATTGTTAAATTTTCCCCTTCCTCTCAGAAGTATTTTCTATTAACTCTTGTTTATGTTTACCGGAAAGTGTTATCTGACTAAGGAACATTGGTGTTTGCTGGATGAATCTTCACTAGATATATTCTCTTAAGTATGTGTTGTGCATTATGAATCATTTCTTTTATGGTTTCTTAGGATTTTTTGCAATCACTTAACCTGAGCTCTCTTCCTCTGGGAGCAATCATTGATTCCTTGTCGCCCCAGTTTTGATATCACTTCTGAGATTTAAGCAAAAAATACAGTGTTAGCTCATTTAGTGTTCTTGACGCTCATATTAAGAACTTGTTTAAAGGTGTGAAGGAAAATAAACATATGACCAAGGGATCCAAAACCCAAAACCAACTAAATCGACTTATGCCTGAAACTACACTCACACTTGAATATAAAGCTTATTTCTTAGGTATGTAGTAAACGGCCAACCCATCAAAGAACCTCCTATAGCGATGTAAAACCACATCTCAAATCCTGCATTCCTTCGGTTTATAATTTTTCAAGACTTAAAAACTTTCTCCCAGAACCGGTGGTGATATTGCTACCTGAAAGCAGGACTTCTAAATGTCTATTTAGATACCATTTGAATAGACAGAATGTAGAAGGTTTATGAACTGATGATTATATTATTAACATGACTAACATTTGTATACATGAATCATTCGAGATTATATAAGATAAGCATAGATTTTTATATGATAATATATTTATATCTTCACAAGATACTAACTAACTCTAAATATATACAAATGAATACAAAAAAAAAACAAAGGAGACAATTGTCATCTTTGCATTCAAAGTTGAAAACATTTATTGGGCGATGAAATGTATGCTACAACACAGCCTGCCAGTATGTTGGATCAGACTCTAAGGAAGTGCTACGATGATGGAAGAACCTCACACATGGCCAAGCTTCTAAGCATAAATGAAGAAGTTTGCATTGCTCAGAAGAAGATTTCAATCCTTCAAGATCTTTTTCATTCCTCGGGATCAAAGCACAGCTGCTGATTCATTGTATAGAATTGCTAGATCGTTTCATTGTGATTTAGTTTTCGATGATTGTTTTCTTCCGGTCTAACTTCATAGATTACCTCTTGTTTGAGTAATAAAATACCATTTTGACGTCAATATATATATATATATATATATATTTTTTTTAGAAACTAATATGTCTTTTTAAGATGGACGACATTTACGAAGTCCAATTCTGATTGTGAGATGATATTGGTTGACAGAGGTGCTTGATCATCACTAACAATGAAACAGTGAATTTCATGTGCTTCAAGAAGACAGAGAATCGTAAACGCCATATGATGAAGTTGGTTGGAGTAAGGTTTATCTTATTTGACATGTTGAAGGAGATCAACATATGTTTTGGATTGTGATATAGAAGATTGGAGCCGACTCGGCATGTGTAGAAGAAGCTTCAGTTGTCATTGAAGTTTTGACCAGATGAAAACTGAGGAGAATAAGAGATGGAGGTGATGACGAGAAAGACATGAAGAAAAGGATGATTCAATTGAAAACTAGAAAAAGAAACGATATATGTTTTTGAATCAGAAATGCTATGATACCATATAAAAGATTGATGAACTGATGATTGTATTGTTAACATGTTTAACCCATTTATAAATTAGTCGTTTGTGATATGTAAACTAAAGATCAACATTGATTTTTATATTAATAGATATTTACAAGATACTAAGTAAGTCTAGATATATAGAAAAATGTAGAAATTTACCTATAGTAACTAGATTAAGACCCACGCCTTGAAACGTTATATATATTAATTATTTTATAAATTATATGTTTTTATATATTATGAAATAATAAATATATATTAAATAATTAAAATCAGTAACTATTACATATATAATTAAATAATGCAAACATAAAATATTCTTTTTCTTAATGCTTTTTTCACTATCGACCAAATTGTAGTAAAATGATTTGTCTTAATAAATTTTTTTTTTGTAACTATTATCTGTTTAGAAACTATAATATTAAACCATTGGTTCGACATCTTGACTATCTAAGATTCATAACATGAAAACAAATAAATAATAGTAATTTTTGATTATCACATATATTTAAAGAATTATATATAAGTTATATGTTATAGTTTATATAAATTTTACAATATTTTTGTTTTAAAATAATTTAATTTTAAGAATTTTAATTTTCTTGTATTATTTTGAAAAAATGTCATTTACTATTAATTAACAGTATCTTTATATATTTATCAACCATCTTTCTATACTCTTACATACACATACATGTGCACATTGACGTGAACACCTTATAAATAAGTATTTACCACAACTGAATATATATTTTATTTTAAGTTAAAATATTCTTTTTCTTAATGCTTCTTCACTATCGACCAAATTATAGTAAAATGATTTGTCTTAATAATTTTCTTTTTTTTTTAACTATTATATGTTTAGAAATTATAATATGAAACCATTGGTTCAACATCACGACTATCTAAGATTCATAACATGAAAACAAACAAATAATAGTTATTTTTGATTATCATAGAGAAAAAACCAAAAACATCAAACATTTTAACCGAACAAACCACATGAATATTGATTTAAAATAATAGATATATTTTATGAGTTTAAAACCAAAACAAACTAAAAGCAAACTGATATACTTATTAAAAAAATAACAAAATTAATAATCACATTCTGCGCAAAGCGCAGATTATTTCTTAGTTTTTAAATAAGAGAAATTCTTGGGTTCACCCCCTAGGTGAACCTAGAGGTTCACCAACCAATAGTGGTTGAGTATTTGATATTTGATATCTTTTAAAAAAAGAAATAAAATTGAATTTCCAAATATGATATAAATTTTTAAAATAAAATAATAAAAATACATAAATATAGTTACAAAAAATAAATAAATAAATATTGTTAAAATGTTAGCAAAATACTAAATCATATACCCTAAATTCTAAACTCCAAACCTTAAATTATAAACCTTAAATCTTGGATAAACCGTAAACCATTGGAAAATTTTAAACCCTAAATCATACATCAACACTAAATTTTAATAACACTAAACCCTAAACCCTAATCACTAAACCCTAAACCCTTGGATAAAGCCTGAACCCTTGGATAAATCATAAACTCTAAATCAAAAATATTTAAAATTAAACCCTAGAGTTTATGATTTATTAAAGGGTTCAGAGTTTACCCAAGGGTTCATAGTTTACCCAAGGGTTTAGGGTTTAGTGATTAGGATTTAGGGTTTAGTGTTATTAAAATTTAGTTTTTAGTGTATGATTTAGGGTTTAAGATTTTCCAACGTTTAGAGTTTATCCAAAATTTATGGTTTAATGTTTAGGGTTTAGGATTTAGGGTATAGGGTTTAATATTTTGCTGAAGATTTAACAATATTTATTTATTTATTTTTTGTAACTATTTTTATGTATTTTTATTATTTTATTTTAAAGATATAATCTAATTTGGATATTCAATTTTATTTCCTTTTTTAAAAGATATCAAATTTCAAATATTCAATCACTATTGGTTGGTGAACCTAGAGGTTCACCATAGGGGGTGAACCCAAGTATTTCTCTTTAAATAATAGGGCTCCGAATACGATTCCATCTTCCACGCTGGTTACAGCAAGAAAAGAACTCTTCCAATTATTACTTTTGAGAATTATTTTTCCAACCATTTTTTGTGGAAAGTCAAATTTACGATGAAACCATAAACGAGAAATAAAGCAGAGATCATCCAACAAAAACACAAAGGAAGGAAAGAGAGAGATCATTTCTTCCATCTGCTTCTTTTTCTTCTGAAATCCTTGCAGTGAGGGATCCTTTGTGTGTTATTACAATGTCGAACCAGACGTACAGATTCGGCTTCTTCCGTCGGAAGTATCATCACGCAGCATCGGTGGCACCACCTGAGGTCAAGATCCTTTTCGAGAATTACTCCGAGAAAGGGGTCATGTCTGTCGATCATCTCCTTAGGTTTCTAACAGATGTTCAGAAACAAGATAAAGCGACGAGAGAGGAAGCTCAAGCGATCGTCAATGCCTCATCCTCTCTTCTTCATCGCAATTGTCTCCACCTTGATAATTTCTTTAAATATCTTTTCGGTGTTGACAACTCTCCTATCGCTTCTCATGAGGTAATAATACTCTCTTAACTTTTCTTACAGAGATTAATGATCCTTGAAATGTATTTTTTTTTTTTTTTTGTTTTTGCAGGTGCATCAAGACATGGATGATCCATTGTCACATTATTTTATATTCACGGGGCATAATTCGTATTTAACGGGTAATCAGCTGAGTAGTGACTGCAGTGAAGTACCAATAATAGAAGCATTGCAAAAAGGTGTCAAGGTCATTGAATTGGATCTTTGGCCAAACTCTGATGAAGACGGTATCGATGTTGTTCATGGAAGGTATAGTCGTCATTTAAATGAACTAAGTGCTTGATATTCTCTTCTGGTATTTTGATTAAAGTCTATTGTACCTATCTCATGTAGGACTCTCACGTCACCTGTGGAGCTGATCAAATGTCTTAGAGCTATTAAAGCGCACGCCTTTGATGTATCTGATTATCCCGTTGTTGTAACTCTAGAAGACCATCTTACTCCACAACTCCAGGCTAAAGTTGCTGAGGTGTGTGTGTGAGCTTGTTTTGCGGTTCTGTGATGATAACAGTAGATGGTCTTATTTTCTTTTATCTTTGTTGTGTTAACCTTAGATGCTTACTGAAACATTCGGAGACATGTTGTTTGCTCCTCCTCCGGGAGAATGCTTAAAGGAACTCCCATCGCCCGAGTTTTTGAAAAAACGTATTCTCATTTCGACCAAACCTCCCAAAGAGTATAAGGAATCAAAACATGAGCATGTTGTGAACAAAGGTAACAACACTTCAGATGGTGGTGACAAGGTTTGTGAAGCAACACATCATGTTCGTTTAGTTTTGTGGGTTTTTCATACGTCAAGTTATTTTTATATATAGTTCTTTCTCGTTACAGAATGTTTCAGAAGGAGGTGAGGATGAAGATGAGGACGAGGATGATGAAGTAGACCAGGTTACGAAGAGTGCAGCACCGGAATACAAGCATCTGATTGCAATCCAAGCTGGGAAACCGAAAGGCGGAATGACTGAATGTTTGAAAGTGGATCCTGATAAAGTACGACGGCTTAGCTTGAGTGAAGAACAACTTGAAGATGCATCAGAAAAATATGGCACACAGATTGTGAGGTATCCTCATGAATTCTTGCTAGCTAATATTAATTCTTCTTCAAAAAAAAAAGGTTACTATGTGAACATATTAATTCTGCTGCCTTCGGTCACGGTTTTAATAATAATAATAATAATAAACAACATATTCAGTTGCCCTATGTTTTAAGAAACTGAGCTAATTATGAAGTAATGTAGGTTTACTCAGCAGAATGTGCTTCGGATTTACCCAAAAGGAACTAGAATTATGTCATCAAACTACGACCCTCTGGTTGGTTGGAGCCATGGTGCTCAAATGGTGGCTTTCAATATGCAGGTTTCCTCTTCATTGTGTTACATTCTCTTCATTTTCCCATTCTCTTACAATAGATCAAATCATAATTGCACGAAAATTTAGAGTTCTTGATATGACTTTTCCTTGTACAGGGACAAGGAAAATCATTGTGGATAATGCGAGGAATGTTTAGAGCCAACGGAGGATGTGGCTACGTCAAGAAACCCGATATTCTGCTTAACAACAACGCTATATTTGACCCTCAAGCTTCATTACCTGTAAAAACAACACTAAGGGTCAGTGACTATATCATCTGTTTTGTTAAAAAAAAAACCCATGAAGTTATAATGTTTTTTTAAATTTCTTTACACATCTTTTAGGTAACTATATACATGGGAGAAGGATGGTACGATGATTTTCCACGCACACACTTCGATAGTTATTCCCCACCTGATTTCTATGCCAGGGTATGAAACTCTCAACATAAGTTTTAGCTTCCAGGCTGAAACTGATACAATGTTTCGGATTGATTTTCTCAGGTCGGAATTGCTGGAGTTCCCGTGGATACTGTAATGAAGAAGACGAAAACCTTAGAAGATGATTGGATACCATCTTGGGAGGAGGTTTTTGAGTTTCCGTTAACAGTTCCACAGCTTGCACTTCTGCGTATAGAAGTACTTGACTATGACATGTCGGAGAAAGATGATTTTGGAGGTCAAACTTGCTTGCCAGTTTCGGAACTGAGGCAAGGAATACGTGCCGTTCCTCTGCATAACGAGGATGGGGTCAAGTGTAGATCCGTGAAGCTTCTTGTGCGGTTCGAGTTTGTGTAATTATGCAACTTGCAAGGATGGTTTTCGATTTTAGCGTTTGTAACGGTTCATGGTTTGTGCTGGTTTAATAAAGTTTGTGACATTCACTTGATTGCACATCTTAGAGTATGTTTATAATTTCTCAAAAATCTATCTATATATCAACAACATTTTTTGTGATACACTTCGTGTATTGTTCTACTCGTCAAAATATTCCAGCCTGATTATACAAGAACAAGTTTTCTGTGACACTATGATGTGTCATTCAACTCGGCGAGGGACTAAACCAGTCGAGGCAATTTGACATTAGGGTGAAAGCTCGTCCATCGGAATGATTTCATTTTGCTCCTTCGTGTGTTTCTTCCATAACCAGCCTAATTGCTTTCCCGTGGATATATGAAAATATGACTATATTGGCAATCCATTTGTAAAGTTTACCATCTATTGTGATGTAATGGACACTTCATATTTTAAGTTGATGTGCTTCTCATTTGTCATCAGGTAGCTTACCGTCATCCAAATATTGTAAGATGGGAAGCCTCTAATCGACAATGTGAGATCAGTGTCCACATCAGTACTATCAATGTCCATGCTAGTTGGCTCACCAATGATACCGACTGGAGCAACGACTGAGGTAATTTGGGAGGCTAACGCAATGCTTGGTCGTTTGGGCTACTGGATAAACATAGATAATGTTTAAAGAACCGGGAGACAGTTTGTGAAAACATTTGGAGCCCCTTGAGCCTTAAGAACCACGTCGAAACCGCTCTGTTAAGACTTTCAACAAATAATTGATAGTCTCCTGCATCTTTCTCTTCAGCAGTAAAGTGTGCTTATCCCATAGCTATGTTCAACGCAGTCATGTTAATTATCTCTAGGATCAAATTCCCTTGGGAAAGACAAGACTTTTAGCTTATCTGAATGTCTAACTTGGATTCCGGTGATTTTTTCGTGAAGGGGGAATTTTGCGTTGCAGCAAGAACATGCTCTATTTCGGGAGTCGAACTTGTTGGTCGATGTAGGAGATGGATCTAACCATCCCACAAGGCCCAAGGAATAGAAGGCCTGGCCCGGACCAAGGGTAGCGACGGCTCGGATAGTCGGCTTAATAGGTCAGTCTCTCGGCTCGTCTCTAAAGTACTTTGAGTCGATCGTTGTCGACTAAGAGGCATCCGGCTCGGCGACCGCTCGAACGAATACGGGCCTTTCGGCCCAATAAGGAAAGCCCGCGAAGACGACATAAGCTAGGTCAAGAACGACACATAAGAGGACTATATAAAGAGAAGGAAGAGGAACGAGAAAAGGATCCGAAATCATCTGACTAACATCTGGCGGCTAGATTAGGGTTTTCACCTTTGCTTTATCTTGCCGTTATTTGTACTTTTCCGGTAGCTCATCGAGTTGCCGGCTTCTCTTCTGTCGCATTCTCTTTACTTCTCTTGTAACCGACTGAACGTCTCTTCCGACCATAATAAAACGTCTTTGTTAAACCCACATCCTTTTATCACCGTTTTCCGATCAAACAGTTGGCGCCCACCGTGGGGCATTTAGCAAAGTAACGTTAGTACTATGGTTGTCAGCAACGACAGTTCTTCGTCTGGCGAGGAGCGCGAAGCCCTCGAGGTGATGCCGGCTCCCGAGGTAACACCTACGCCTACACCAGTAACTCCGCCACCCCCTCCTGCGTCCATGGAAACCATCTTGGCACGCCTCGCCCTGCAAGAAACGGCGCAGAAGGCGGCGGTCGACCAAATCACAGCGATAGCAAAAATACTCGCCCCTATCGCTGCAAACGCCGAAGCTTCAACGGCGCAGTACCGTCGACACCTGTTCGCCACTGAACGAACCACCAACGTAGCACCTGCGCGGGATAACAACTACCAGAGCGCCGGTAACAGCAACCAGAGCGCCGGTAACGACATCAACGCCGACACCGCAAGCGAGCTAGCCGCGTTGAAACAGTCGGTCCTCGACATCAACTCAAAGATCCACCAGGTGACGACATCGGCGCCCCAAATCGAGCACGTACTCGCGGAATCTCTTCGCACACCCTTCACGCAAAGGGTCACCGGCGTACGGCTCCAGAAGATGGAGAAACTTCGTCTTCCAACCTTCAAGGGTCTCTCCGACCCTTCTACTCATGTCACGTCCTTCAACATAGCGATGCGACGCGCAAATCTGACCGACGAAGACAAAGACGCCGGCTTTTGCCAACTCTTTGTCGAAACCCTAGAGGGACCGGCCCTTACTTGGTTCACAGGCCTCAGAGAAAACTCCGTCGATTGTTTCCACGACCTCTCCACGGCCTTCCTGAAGAATTATATCATGTTCACCAACCAAGAAACGACCGTGTCCGACCTGTGGAACCTCACTCATACCAGCGGTCAAAGCCTCCGCGACTTCATGGAGAAGTTCAAGGCTATCGTCTCGAAAGTTGATATTCCTGATCCTATCGCTGTCGAGTCTCTGATGAACACTTTGCACGTTGACTCCACGTTCCGTCAGGATCTCTACCGATACCCGACGAAATCTGTGTCTGACGCCATCGCTCGCTCAAACAACTTCATCCGCATGGAAGAAGACACAAGAGCAAAGTTTGCAAAAGAAGCAGCAGCGAAACAGCGACCCGCCCGAACAAACGACACCCGCCCTGAGCCCCGCCAGCACTCCTCCGGTGGGAACACCACTCAGAAGCGAGGCTACGTTAGCTCAGTCGACGACGAGGAATCGCCAAAGACAGCAGCCGTCACGCGAGAGAAAGCCTGGAACCACTGGGATCGAGACTCCGCCTCGAAGCAATCAAAATCGTCCGAACCAGCGAGTTCAAACTCCGAGGAGCCAAAGAAATGGTGCCTCTACCACAAAAGGGATTCCCATGATACGAAAGAGTGCAAAGTCCTCATCGGGCAATTTTTCGACGGGATCACTAACGGGACAATTCAAATGCCCACCTCTCCAACGACACCGAAAAACACCAAAAGTTGGAGTAAGAACAAGGAGAAGAAGGCACAGAAGTCTCAGCAGAACACGGCCCCTAGCGAGGAAAGAGCGAGCCCTGAGCGCACTCCTGTCAACAACGTCGGCCCCGCCAACGACTCATCAGAAGACGAACATCCGCGTCGCCGGCGACGAGTGGAAGTCATACTCTCTCGCCCTTGTGACTCCTCTGACGACGACTCCTCGACAATGCAATCAGATTTACGCGACAAACTGAACAGCAAAGTCGAGCAATCTCTCACTTCCCCGACAACAGACGAAGATCTGCGCACCCTATTGAAGCGAAAGAGCGCTACGAACGAACACGTAGGAAGCGCCGACCTCCGCGCGACCATCTCAAAGTCCAGCGCCAGAAAAATAGGCCAAAACGGCGACCTTCGCGACCGGCTCAATTCAAAGGCCGATGACCTGCGAATCCAACTCAACCGTTCAAAAGGGTCCGATCTGCGACGACGTCTCGAATCAAAGAAGAAAAAGCCCGCAGACACTCCTCAGTTCGAGAACACAACCGACGATTTAAGGAAGCAGCTCGAATCAATGCGAGCTACCCGCACCCCGCACATTAGCGTCATAATGGGAGGATCACCTCCTTGCGGCGACTCAGTTCGAGCTGTCAAAGACTACAAACGACAAGCAACCACCTCCAAGAAGTGGCCACCCCCAGTCGAAAATGATCACCAGATCACTTTTTCGGCACTAGATACCAAGGGTGTCCACATGCCGCATAACGATCCTCTCCTCGTCGACCTCGACATCGGAGAATGCCTAGTCGCGAAAGTCCTTATCGATACCGGCAGTTCAGTCGATCTCATCTTTCGCGACACACTCGACAAGATGGGAGTCGATTTACGAGATATGAAGCCATCCTCTCGCACGCTCACTGGTTTCAACGGAGCCTCAGAGCAAATGATCGGAACAATTCGTCTCCCAGTATACGCAGGTGGTATAACCCGTACCGTCAAGTTCTCCGTCGTCCGAGCCAAAGCACCATACAATGCCATCCTCGGAACACCATGGTTGCATTCCATGAAAGCCGTTCCCTCGACGTACCATCAATGCGTCAAGTTTCCCGGCAAAGACGGAAAAACACAGACGATTCGGGGAGATCAACAAGCCGCGAGAGAACTGCTGATTGCAACCGTAAAGATGCAGCAACAGGCTTCCCTCGTCAACTCCGTCAGTAAACCACTCAGCAAGATATACCCCCAGAAGGAGGAAGTTCGCGAAGTCGCAATCGATGAATCCGACCCAACGAAAATCATCCGAGTTGGCGTCTACCTGTCCGACGACATATGTTCAAAGATCATCTCTTTCATCAAAGACAACGCTTCAACGTTCGCCTGGAAGACCTCCGACATGAAGGGGATCGACCCTGCAGTTATCTCCCATGAGCTGCACGTCGACCCGACGTTCAAACCCATCCGACAGAAGCGACGGAAAATCGGTCCAGAAAGATCTAAAGCAGTGAACGACGAAGTCGACAGGCTCCTCGACGCGGGTTTTATTACCGAAGTTCGATACCCTGAATGGTTAGCCAACCCGGTCGTCGTCAAGAAGAAGAACGGCAAATGGCGCATATGCGTCGATTTCACGGACCTCAACAAGGCATGCCCAAAGGATAGTTACCCACTCCCTCACATCGATCGTCTCGTCGAATCAACCGCTGGTAACGAACTCCTAACCTTCATGGACGCTTTCTCGGGCTACAACCAGATCTTGATGCATCCCGATGATCGCGAGAAGACAGCATTCATCACCGACAGAGGGACTTATTGCTACAAGGTGATGCCCTTCGGGCTAAAAAACGCTGGTGCGACTTATCAGCGACTCGTTAACCGAATGTTCGCTGATCAGCTTGGCAACACCATGGAAGTGTACATCGACGATATGTTGGTCAAATCGCTCAAGGCCGACGACCACCTAAATAACTTACGCGACTGCTTCAAGATCTTGAACGACTATGGGATGAAACTTAACCCGGCCAAATGTACCTTCGGTGTCACCTCTGGGGAGTTCCTCGGCTACATCGTCACTCAGCGAGGAATCGAAGCTAACCCCAAGCAGATCTCGGCGATTCTCGATCTTCCAAGCCCCAAAAACAGCCGCGAAGTGCAGCGACTAACGGGACGCATAGCAGCTCTCAACAGGTTCATCTCGCGATCGACCGACAAGTGTCTTCCCTTCTACGAGCTACTAAGGGGAAACAAGAGGTTCGTCTGGGATGAAAAATGCGAAGAGGCATTCAATCAACTCAAGCATTATCTCACGACCCCACCCGTGCTATCGAAGCCAGAAGCCGGCGACACACTGTCTCTCTACATCGCCGTCACATCCTCCGCCGTCAGCAGCGTATTGATTCGAGAAGATAGGGGAGAACAGAAACCAATCTTTTACACAAGTAAAAGAATGACGGAGCCTGAGACGAGATATCCAACACTCGAAAAGATGGCCCTAGCTGTCGTCACCTCGGCAAGAAAACTGCGACCCTACTTCCAGTCGCACACGATCGAAGTACTGTCCAACCAACCACTCAGAACGGTTATGCAAAATACTAACCAATCGGGGCGGTTGACCAAATGGGCGATGGAGCTGAGCGAACATGACATCGTATACAAGAATCGCACAGCAGCAAAGTCACAAGTCCTTGCCGACTTCTTGATCGAGTTGACGCCAGAGCTGGAGCAAGACCTCATCCTACCAAGCGTAAACTGGATCCTCCACGTCGACGGTTCATCCACGAGTAAAGGATCAGGAGCAGGAGTGCAATTGCAATCACCAACAGGAGAACTCATCGGCAGTCATTCAGTTTCGGTTTCGCGGCATCAAACAACGAAGCTGAGTACGAATCCCTCATCGCGGGGCTCCGTCTCGCCAAGGCGGTGAAAGCCAAACGAATCAGCGCTTACTGCGACTCTCAACTCGTCGTAAGCCAATACCTCGGTGATTACGACGTCCGCAACGAAAGGATGGACGCCTACCTCAAACTCGTCCAGGACCTCACGCGAGACTTCGAGTTCTTCGAACTCACGAAGGTTCCTCGCGGAGAAAATGTTTGTGCCGACGCCCTCGCCGCTCTGGGAAGCAAGCTACACGACCAAGTCAAAAGGACAATCCCGATCCACAAAATCGAGAAACCAAGCATCGACACGAAGGCAGAACAGGCCGCGATTATAGCAGCGATCAACGACGCGATGGACATTGACGAAGCGGAATCCCCTCGCAAGATGATCACCCAACAGATTGGCGTAAGGAACTCATCGATTACCTCGCGGAAGGTTTACTGCCCGTCGAAAAATGGGACGCCCGGCGACTGAAACGACGCAGCACACACTACGTCGTCATGGACGGGGAACTACACCGATGGACTGCAACAAAGGTACTACTCAAGTGTATCGCCGGCGAAGAAACGAGACTCGTCATGGCCGAAACACACGAAGGAGCAGCAGGCAACCACTCGGCGGGCGAGCTCTCGCACTAAAAGTTAAAAACCTCGGATTCTACTGGCCAACCATGAACGCCGACTGCGAGACATACGCGCGCAAATGCGATAAGTGCCAGCGCCACGCCAAAACCATACACAGCCCAACGGAGTTTCTCCACACCTTGACTGCTCCATACCCATTTATGCGATGGGGAATGGACATCATTGGTCCGATGCCGGCATCCCGACAAAAGAAGTTCATCCTGGTCCTTACCGATTACTTCACCAAATGGGTTGAAGCGGAAGCCTACGCTAGCATAACCGACAAGGAGGTACAAAACTTCGTCTGGAAAAACATAATCTGCCGACACGGGCTCCCATACGAGATAATCACGGACAACGGTTCGCAATTCATCTCGCATCATTTCAAGGGTTTCTGCGACAGATGGCGCATTCGACTCAACATGTCGACACCGAGAAACCCGCAAAGAAACCCGCAAAGTAATGGTCAAGCCGAATCGACAAACAAGACCATCATAGACGGTCTAAAGAAACGACTCGACTTAAAGAAAGGTTGCTGGGCAGACGAACTAGATGGCGTCCTGTGGTCTCATAGAACCACTCCTCGCGGAGCGACGAAGACTACACCCTTCTCAATGGCCTACGGCATCGAGGCAATGGCTCCTGCAGAAGTAAACGTGACGAGCCTACGCCGGTCACGAATGCCACAGAACACTGAACTCAACCGCGACATGCTCCTCGACGCACTCGACGATATCGAGGAAAAGCGCGACCAAGCGTTACTCCGTATCCAGAATTACCAGCATCAAATCGAGAGCTATTACAACAAAAAGGTCAAGTCGCGTCCTCTCGAAATGGGCAACCTTGTCTTAAGAAAGGTCTTCGAAAACACTAAGGAGTGGAAAGCCGGCAAACTCGGAGCCAACTGGGAAGGACCATACAAGATAGTCGAAGTCATCAAGCCAGGAGTATACCGCCTCGAGACTTCGACAGGCGAAGCAGTACCGAGAGCCTGGAACTCCAAACATCTCCGCCTCTTCCATCCTTAGTCAAGGAAAATACCAACCCGAGTAAATGCGCCACAAAGGCCACTTTTACTCGCAATCTACTGATCGAGTAAATGCGCCACAAAGGCCACTTTTACTCGCAAAAAAAAAAAAAAAAAAAAAAAAAATATATATATATATATATAAACCCTCCCCGAGGAATCGATCTCCGAAGCAGACGATCACTTAAGCGATGCCTACACGAGCACGCCCCGGCTCCTCGAACAAACGTATCGGCACTCGCATCCCACGTTGAATACGTCCTGATCAGACACATATTCACGGGAATCGACCGCGTTGCGACCTAAACCAACATGGCCGAGACAATGACTCCAATTCATCCTATAATTAACTAAGTAAGGTCTGGCCAACCAAACGCTTGAAAATTACATTAGGATCGACTCGGAACCGTCAAAGTCGAAAACTCTAAATTAACAACTTAAACTTAAAGTGGCAAACGGTCGCGACTCAAAGAGGTCGATCGAGACAAAGTCATAACAAGTTTAAAATTATAATGATTCGACATCTCGAACAGCATTTACACCGAACAAACAGAGTCACTTCAAATCTTGAGAAATCACGATTTTGATAGACAAATCTAAGTTAAGTAAATCAGTTCAAATCACCAAAAGAGTTCAAGATGGCGAGAAAACAACAAAATAAAAGCCTCGAGGGCAAAGGTTCGAAAAGCTACAACAATGAGTCATATAAGACTCGAAAGAAAACAACATACAAGAGACGCTAATCCTCTCGGTCGCTCTCACGATCGTTGAGGGCAGAAAGCTCCGAAGCCCTAACACTCGACTCGCGAACAACCTCCTCGTTACCTCGACGAGATCCTTCAGCCGAAGTATCCGAAAGCACGAGGACAGGAGCACCGTCTTCAGCAGCGTTGGTCCCCCGATTAGGCGTCTCCCCCTCAAACGCAGCCGAAGAACCCTCTACCAAAGGCGTCGGCTCGTCACGACGTCCATCGATTGGATCAGAAGGCGGAGTAACAAGATTTGCTGCGGTCTCTGGGTCAATCAGACTGGCGTTGGACCCGTAAGGATCAAGACTCGCCAAAATACGAGCATCTACAAACTGGGAATCCAGTACAAGAGGAGAAAGCGTGAGATCCCCCTCGGGTATCTCGCCAACCTTGAGCTCCTCGGCCTCCTGCTCGTACTTCTTCTCTTGCTCCGCGAAAAGATCGATCGTGGCTTGCAAGATGTCGCTCCCAGCCCTCTTCAAGGCTTCAAGGCATTTCCTGGTCCCAAAAGCTTGGCTATGAAGCAACCGAGCCTTGTCGTAAAGACTTCGGCGTTCCTCTCGGGAGCGAATCTTGGCGAAGCGACGGTTAGCCTTTGCAGACATCTCAGCTTCAACCCTTCCTCTTTCCTTCGTCACTTCCAAGATCCTGGAATCCCTAAGGCGCTTCATCTCTCTTTCATGAGATGCAGCGAGCGAAGCCTTCTCGCTCTCGAGCTCGGCATTCTTCTGCTCGAGCTCATGGATAACCCCGCGAGACGCCACCAAATCGGCCTTAAGTTCGTCTCTACGAGCTATCGCGCGAGTGACCATCCCATTGAGCCTCTCAACGTTAGCCTTTGATGTACTTAGCTGACGAGCAGAAGCTTCCTCTTTCTCCGCGTGCTCCTTCTTGGCCAGCTCAAGTTCAGTCGAGACTCCTTTCAGGGCAGTGTCGTATTTGTCGATTACGACATTCATCACGCCGTCTCCCTAAACGAACGAGGAGATGAAAATCGTAAGAAAGAATTAAGTAACGAAACACAAAAAAGGGGGAGAGATCGAAACGTTTACCAGCAGCTTTGCCCTCGCAGCCTCCTCGTATTCACTCCCAAAGATGAGGTCCTTCACGGCAGGTAGAGGTTTCGCCCTCCCCCTGAGTTGGCGAAGAAGCTCCCCGCACTTCTCGGGAACATACGCCAGAGGGGCCGGCCCCTCGTAGTGGAAGGAAACTTTGTCCGGAAAGTTAATCCCGGGAGCCCTCCTTAAAACAGCAGAGCCGCGAGGAGATGTGCCGATCTGAACGGCCCCAGCCCCAGTAATAGCCGGGATTCCCTCGCGAGGAGACGCCAAAGTAGGAGATCGTACTTCATCGTCGATCTCGTCGTTGTGCCTCCTCATTAAAAGCGGCGAATCTCCGCTATCTTCATCAGAACCGTCCAGAACGGCGGCGTTAAGGGAAGCCTCAGATCCATCTGCTTCCTCCGCCTCGTCTCGCTCTCTCGAGACTTCAGCCTCAGGAACCTCCTCTTCAGGTTGGGTTTCTTCTTCTTCTTCCTCAGCTCCAGTTGGCTCCTCGGGATCCTCCGACTGAACCTCAACAGACCTCTTGGTCTTCTTCCTCCTCTTCTTCTTCTTCTGAGGATCACCGGAAAGAGGGACGCCACTCGCCTCCCCAGCACTCTCCTCGACTCCCGAGTTACCCCTCTTCCTCTTCCTACCTCCTCCAGTATTCGCAGCATCGGAAGGAGGAATCTCGCCAGCACGAGGGACGGCCGTCGAGGGCCCGCCCCCGCTAGCCAGTCCCAGTTGAGCAGCTAGCATCGCGCTTAAGTCTGGAAGAGTTCCCATTCTCTTTGCCTCGGTGACTTGCTTCTGGATATCTCTCGGGAAAATTTCTAGCCTCCTCTTGCGAATAGGAAGAGCTGTCGGAAGATCTGATCTCTACCCTCCTGAAAACACAAGGCAAAGATGTCAGCACGCGATAAGTAAGCCATACGGCCAAAAAGAATACCAGAAACGGCGAGAGAACGCACTTCGAGCAATTCGATCTTTAAACTCGTAGGTCTTCTCGACGGTGATCTCGGACCAACGGTAGATTCTAAGCAAAGCAACGGCTCGAACGCTCTTCAGGAAATCCTCGGGATAGACAGAAGACGTAGGATGGCCAACTGCAAACAAAAGAAAAGGAGAGTCTCATTAAGAACAACAAAGTCAGACGTAGCTCGCGACAAGATACTCTACCACAGGAACGGTTCCAAAGAACCCGATAGTCCTCCTGAGGAGGCTCCTCGAAAGCCGAGTCGTCGGATTTAAGAAAGAAGTAAGAGCGCTGCCAATTCTGCGTCTTGTTCGGATGGCCGGCGCATACGTTACAGTTTGGTCGCATCTTCACCGAGTAGGTCCCGTCCTTCATGTCGGTTATCGAGGTCATCTCCTCGAAAGATCTGACGCTCATCGGCATATCGATCTGCTCCGCTAAAACCGATAAGGTGACGGCCAGTCGCAGCGAGCCGTTCAATAGTTGGCTGATCGCGATATCTCGCCGCCTAGCGTACGCAGTGATTACTCGCGGGATCGGGAACCAACAGCGAGTGTCCTCCTGGAAGTAAGACTCATATACCGTCTGATATCCGATCGGAGGAGACCAAGGTCTCTGCTCCTTCATAGGGATAAGGAAGGTTACGCCTGTAGCGCCCTTGGATCGAAGAACCTTCTTCACACTCCTCGGGGTCGATTTAGTCTCTTCTACACCCTCCCAATCTTGACCAGCCACGAAGGCAGGGCGAAGCAGGTCGGGTAGCAGCCTCGGAAGCTCCTCGAAAATCCCGTCGGGATAGAAGGTCATCGGGACTAACTCAGCTTCGGGATCATCATTCTCAGGAGGATCGCCCTCCATAGGGCGAGCCCTCAAAGTAACCGAGTCGACAGGCATCGCCCCGCTCTGCCCGTCTCTCGCGCACTCCGTCGCGTCTCTAATAGCGACGTTCTCATTCCCTTCCCTCGCAAGCCTCGTAGCATCTGCGACCAGGAGCCTTTGGGAACGAGACAAATTGGCGATATCCATCATCGCCGCATGGTGGGTAGATTCAAGATCCCCGAGACGACCTCCGTCGGGATTCCTTGCCGGCGTCGACGTCGCCGCAACCGATTTTCCTTTCTGTTGCCTCGGTAATCTCGGAACCGATGACATAGTGAAGATCGCGTCGAACGAAGGCTACAACACTTAGAGAGATAAAGGAAAGAGAGAGAAAGTACCTTTGATCGCGGAGAAAAACTTAAACAAATGAGAGAAGGACCGCGTATTTATAAGGAAAAGAGAAGGGGGAAATTCGAGGTGTCATCATTAGGCCTATTCGGGCCTAAATGGGCCTCGAAATCCCCCCGAAAAACCCAGCGGACCCTCGCGACGATTCCGCTTCTCGACGTGTCGTGAAAAGAAGAGATGGGGGAAAATCGAAGCGTCATCATTAAGTCTAAACGGGCCTAAATGGGCCTCGAAACTCTCCCTAAGATCCCGACGGTTCCCGCGACTTCCCGGCTTCTCGTCTTAATTAATCGACGGTTATCCTAAAACTGGTTAAACCGGCAATTAATCAAGACACACCGACTAAAATCTGGGAGCCTGCGATTCAACAGTTCCGAGAGAAGGCGTCATCACAGCTTTTTCCGCGACCCATCGCTTTAACCTCCCGACAGGACTTCTATTCCTTTGAACCTTCAAGTTCCAGAATCCATCATGAGCTAGGCGACTCCTCGCTCACTGATGGACCGGGGGGACTTACTGTAGGAGATGGATCTAACCATCCCACAAGGCCCAAGGAATAGAAGGCCTGGCCCGGACCAAGGGAAGCGACGGCTCGGATAGTCGGCTTAATAGGTCAGTCTCTCGGCTCGTCTCTAAAGTACTTTGAGTCGATCGTTGTCGACTAAGAGGCATCCGGCTCGGCAACCGCTCGAACGAATACGGGCCTTTCGGCCCAATAAGGAAAGCCCGCGAAGACGACATAAGAATAGGTCAAGAACGACACATAAGAGGACTATATAAAGAGAAGGAAGAGGAACGAGAAAAGGATCCGAAATCATCTGACTAACATCTGGCGGCTAGATTAGGGTTTTCACCTTTGCTTCATCTTGCCGTTATTTGTACTTTTCCGGTAGCTCATCGAGTTGCCGGCTTCTCTTCTGTCGCATTCTCTTTACTTCTCTTGTAACCGACTGAACGTCTCTTCCGACCATAATAAAACGTCTTTGTTAAACCCACATCCTTTTATCACCGTTTTCCGATCAAACAGTCGATGGATTTTTTTAAGAGATATCCAGCATCGGTTTTTGGAGAACATCGATTTGTTGAGTCGTTGTGTGGTTGGCTTGACTCGTTGTTGCTCTTTGACCCGTTGGATTGATGTTCATCTGGAAGAGTCATCTCCTTGCAGTTTCAGGTTCTTTGATCATCAGCGGCAGGTGGTGCGTAAGCAGTGACTAGGACATCTAGGCACTCGTTGGTTGCTTTATTTTATGTATCTTGTTGATTAAGATGTTCCAAGGTTTGCATCATGGTCGTCATGGTGGTGAGATCTGCGACCGGCGGGGTAGCACCCGTGCCAGTTTGAGTGTTATCGTCTCCAATCATCTTTGATCTTTTCGGTGTTGCTTTTTAATTTCTTACCGACGGCTCTAGTTGTTTAATTTGAATTCGGCGTGTACTAGAAGTAGCACGAATTCGATAGTGGATTATTTGAAAAACGTTTATTAAGAGATTAAAGGTTTGATTACAAAGAAAATACGAAGAATTGATTACAAAAGAAAGTACGAAGAACTGGTAAAAAAGGAGAACCTAGTTATCAGAGCTTTCCCCCACCCCTAATTATTAAAGTTTTGTGTGTTATACACTCCAATTTTCCATCTTAAATCGTTAGGATCTTCTGAATTAATTGATCATTTATATTTTTTGTAATAACAATACGATTATGATAGTCCAAAAAAACTCAAGAATCTAGTTATCAGAGCTTTCCCCCCGCCCGGATTGAAGTAACTTGATAATAGAAAATTCTGTTTTTCTTTCTGAAAAAAAAACTTATGGTAGTTACTTGTTAAGTCTGTTAGGCACGCACATGGTTCAGTTTTATTCTCTTTCTTGTTTATGCCTTGTTTCTGCTAATTGCTTTTATAGAATTGCTGTCTCAAATCTAGACATTTACCTAAATAGGAAGAACGCAATCTAAGGTTCACAAAAAAAATTTGCTGCATCATAAATTTTATTCTATAAATAGTTAATTGCGCTTTTGTTTTTTTGGACCTTTTTGCTGTCAACTTAAAAATTGTATTGGATATTTAAACCATTTAGCCAGCTTGGATTAGAAGTTTATTTTTTTCTGAAGAGATTGGACTAGAAATTCTTACACAAAAATAATATATATAGATATATGATGATACATATTTTAGGTGTAAACTGAAAATTACAAGAAAATACAAAATCAGAATGTAAAAAGCTTAAGATATTCGTTCACCATAATCCTGATTTTGCTTGAAATAGATGATAATAAATAAAAGTATATTATTTTGGATGAAAATAACTTTTGTTTACACTTTGAAAATTTTAATTTAAGAAACCTCCAATATGTATCTTGTAAGAAATTTTTTATTTAATAATATATTTTACTGAATATTAAATGATGAATAAGTTGTATCTGGACAAGGAGTGGAACACAACAGGTATACATGTAACTTTATAAATATGGTTATCAGGTTATATATAATTATTACAATTAAATTAGAAAAGTAATTAAAAGTTAATTAGATAACTTTCATGTGCAGCACTGCATGATGCGATATTCCACATTACATTGCTTCTTGTTTCTCCTCTACTCACATGTTACGGCTTTGGCTATTATTTTCTTAACTTTATTATGTACGAAAACAAACTAATATGAATGATTCCCAAAATAGGTAATGTGACGTGTTTGCCATTCCCCGAAGCTAAAAAGCATTTTAGTTTTGTCATGTAGTCGCCTTAACCAATGGTAAAAAGAATATTTCGAAAATTTATTTATTTAAAATACAGAGAAGAATCAAACGCACATAGTTCAACTAATCAGTTTAAGAACTTTCATTTTCGAATCTCATGTCTGGGTTCAGAGAATCCGTAAACTCACATGGCAAACTCAGACAAATTGACTGTAACAAAGCACTAATGCTACTACGTATGCTCTTTTGAAACGTCTGACTAGTGTCTAGCTTGCCGAGATTCTATACGGGTCTAAAAAAAAAAAAAAAAAAAACAAAACAAAACAAAAGTAATGATAAAAATGAAGTTTCATTTTTATTTTAATTACTATTTGAGGCAATAATTGAAAAAGAAAAACGAGTATTCGGCTAAAAAACCAAGAGATGATAAAAATTATCTGTTTTTAGTAGAATATGTTTTAGAGAAAATTTTGTGTTTAAACTGATGTTTTCAGTTTTAATGTAAGATTTGTTAACTTCTTATATTAAATGAACTTTATATATACTATAGATTTTTTTTATTGGTTGAATTGTGGTTAAATATATAACTAATGATATTTTGTTTATAAACTGTATTAAATTGAATATTTTTAATTTATGTGCACAAACATAAAACATCAAGTAAGAAAAATAGACAAAAATATTATTTTCGTATGTTTTGTGATAAATATGCATTCTTGAAGTGTTCAATCTACATTATACATATAAAAGCAGCATTGCTATTGTTTTTTTTTTTTTTTGAGAAAAGGCTTACATTGCTATAGGGTTTTGTTTTAACGTTTTGAACCAAATAGTGTTGAAGTCTATGATGTGCACATCTCTATAGAATTTTTTTGCCCAAGACTAAATTAGAACTTTTTATAGTGAAGTTTGAATATCTGAATACAACTGATTTTCACTAAATTAGAAATTTATTATAGTGAATTTCTATAGATTTATTAATGCAACTGATTTTCACTAAAATCTGTTTGTCACCTCTCTTTCCTAAATTAATGAACGACGAATGCGTTCACTATAATCAAATGATGTTTGTTGTTTGGACAAATATTCTTCGTTGTATATGTACCTGTATCCTTTTCAAAAAAGATTCTTTCGAATCAGTAAATAGAAATAGTTGTAGGGCTAAGATTGTATGGAGAATTGGAGATGCAAAGTAAGTCTGATGGCCATTAGAAATTTAGTCTTTTTTGTTAAATTAGAACGAATCTACTCTGGTGGTAAAAAGGTTTGAGCTGTAACCTACGTCGCCCAGGTTTGATTCACGTCGGAAAAAAATTATTTACAATATTTTGTTCCGGCAAAAAAGTGAAAACATATTTTTAAAAAGAAATTTAGTATTGATCTGAGTCTTTTACAAGAATTTGGATATAAGAACAAATAAAAATCTGGCGACTTGAGTAAAGTGTTTTTTCTTTAACTTACTTGAGTAAGGTTTCTAAGTAGAATTGGATGTCTTCTATCATTCATCTTGTTCTTGTAGCTCAAAATTTTGTTTGCCTTCTCCATTTATGAGTCAAAAATGTTTCATTATTCATTTGAATAAATCTTCAGTGTACTCAAAAATAAATTCTTCTTTGTTCTTTTACAAGATGATGCTTTAAAATTTGGCACATAGACTAAAATCATAATTTTCATATATTTTAAAATGAATATTATATATATTCACTTAAACACATTTTGACCAATAATCAAATAAATTACAGAATATAAATTGTCATTTAACATAAGAATATTAATTTTATATTAAAAGCATCTCTAAAATGTCATGTAAAAAAACAGAGAGATTATTGAATAAACCGTATAAATTTTAATTGTGTCTTTTATTTCATACAAAACTAAGTTCGATGCTCAATTGTAAGGAACATGAAATGTTCAATTTATACATACAGTATACTACCGTGTAAAGATATACCTATACTTTGAAAAAGTTCTAATAGCATACATTTTATTTATTTTTTGACAAAATTACACTTAAAACTCATCATCAGCCACATCATTTAATTTTACTGGTATTTGATATTTAAATACACGACATGTAAACAATTTTACTGACAAGTATGCCACATGTACAATGACAATAACTTTAAAAAATACAACATAGTCATTTTATATAAAAAAACTAAAAAATTTAAAATAATCATTTTGTAAACAATAAATTTAAAACAAGAATAGTTTCATAAAAGTAAAATTTAAAATAAAACGTAATTGTTGTAAACTTTAAATATTTTAAATAAAATAACCAAAAACAAATTAAATGAGTAACTTTTATCACATATGAACGTGAAACTATATATACTAAAACATACATATTGCAACGACATGCTCAATCTAGACATATCACTAATTAAATTTTGACATCTTTATAACCAAAATACCTTAATGTAAGTAACCAATACTAACTTGATTTAAAAGAGTTAAGGCATAACACTATGCTTTTCTCTGATACAAAGTAATTGTAAATCCCATGATAATAAACCAAACCAAATCAATAGTCTAAATTAATTGTAAATTCCATGATATTACATCTTATTAGATGGAACCTACTAACAATTAAAGGGATTATCAAATCAATAAAACCCCAATTCTAAAAGGATTCTCTAAATTGCATTAACAACTACCAAATTCAAAGATATAATTTAACCTAATATTCACAATATAATACCTTTCAAATACTTAACAATGACTAAAATGAAATAGTAAATATATATAGATATATTCAGTGATTTAAATATATGCAAAGATGTACTACATTTATTTGGTTATATAAATACAGAACATATAGATAACTTCAAAAAAAAATTGAAAATATATAATATTTTTAATTATAGATAATAATCCAGAAGTTCTTCATGTTTTTTAAACATTGTAAATAATTCAAGATGATAGATAAAAATATGAGAAACATGTTCACTATCATTCAGAAGAACGGAGGAACGGTAAAACTGATTTCGAAGAAGAAATGTTTTTTTTAAGTTTGACACACGATAGAGCTATCCAGAAGATGGAGTTTAGGAAATAAAAATATAAAAAATAGATTTTTTTATTATTCTGGTTGGTTACTCTTGATGAAGACGATTTTTAAATTAAAGTTAACATTCTATTTAAAAAAATAGTATATTTAAATCCAAACCAAATCCGCAAATAATTAAAAACAAAAATTTATATATACCAGAATAACACTTAAATTTATTAATTCGAGAATCTGAAATCTAAATTGACTCATATTTAATCCGAATGAATACCTTAACGCCAGCTCCTACTTCTTATCATGTCTATTTCATTTTCTGTTACTGACGCTAAATTTATACGAGATCTAGAGTTCCTTTTTAGGATAATCATGCAACATTAAGTTTAATAATATTTATTTGGTGTCATCAATTTATATTATACTTTTGATCTTTATTTTTGTTAATAACTTTTGATCTTTATATCATTATATATAGCTACCTTTTTTTTAACAAATAATCTTCCTGAAATTATTTGTTTTTAGAGATGATGTAATTACGAATGTCGTATACTAGAACCAACTTGCTAATTTATACTGATTAAAAAATGAGACAATGACAAAAACTGATTTTCTTTACCAAATTATCATATATTGGCTAGACGTAGTCATTAGAAATCTGGATAATTAAAATAGTTAAGAAATTGTCTTCACTAAACCTTTACTGATTAAAGTCGATTATAAACATATAACTTCACCATTTTTGCATTACCCATATATTTGCAAGTTCATACAAGACATATTAGTATCAAATAATAATCATTGATATATTTCACCGAAGATAAACATTTTCTTTAGGAATTAGAATCAGGATGTATAGCGGTTGAGAAGCATTTTTGAACGAGAGAGATTCAAGGGGATATACAGTATACAAGATGTAGAATAACTGTGAAATCAATAAACCATGTGTTTTTGAATATCCTCTGACAATGCAAGTTCGAGAACTTTCTAAGATCCCATTGAACACATATTTTTTTCCCTACTGAATCGCTTTTTGCAAATATGGGTCACTTTGTTTTGGAGAGTGATTCCGCATCTGGAAGATCATCAATTAATATGGCTTTTATGGTATATTTGGAAAGCTCGAAACAACAAAGTCTTCAGCAATTTGAACATAGACCCCAAAGATAGTCTTACATTGACAAAGACAGAATGCGTGATGTGGATCGTGGCACAATTAACATTTACTCACAGTATTACTCAATCCAGGTAGGTACTAATATCAACATTACCTACTATTCCGAAAAGATGGTGTTTTACGGATGGATCATGGAAAGAGAAGAAAACTTACTCAGACAAGGTTAGCATAGTACGCTTGAAGGATTTGATGGACTGATGGGAGCAAGAAACACCAGGCCCAGTTTTTCTCCGCTTCACTTGGAACTAGAGGCGCTCATTTGGGAAATGTAATGTATGAGGAATTTTTGTCTGTTTTATGTAACTTTTGCAACGTATTATTCTCAATTGGTAAAGATGGTTTTAGAACCATGTGAAAAGCCAGCATTTGCAAGCTATCTAGAAGATATCAAAATCCTCAAAAGCAGTTTCAACCACTCAGAGCTCATCCATGTACCCAAGATGCAGAATACCAAGGCGGACAATCTCACACGAAATGCAAGGAAGTAATTGTCATTTGTCGTTCACATGGACGCTGAGTTACCAGTCTTATTTGTAGAGTCTTATTCAAAATCATTTTATATATTCTATTCGTTTATTTAAAGTGATGACTTAATTCAAATTTATATTATGTTCCTAATTTTAATTAAATATTTTAGTTTATAATTTATTTTATTGTTTGTTGAATTAGTCATATTTACCTCACTGTTGATCAGCACTCTAAATTTTTTTTATAATACTTTATATTTAAAAAAATCATAAATTAGAATTTTATAAACGAATAAATATTTTATTTGTAATATTATTTATTTATAAAGTTTTTAATGATGTTGTATGCTGATAATTTATTTTCATATTGGTAAAATTCACAACCGATACTAACTACATAATGCATATAAACAAATGTCACTGAGAATTACATAAACAAAACCTAAAAATCTAAAAATGTGATTGTGATTGTCCTCAAAAACACTTGTCGTAATTTAACATAAATTTTGTTAAAGGTTAAGTGAAACATTCCAATAATTAAATATATATATATATGGGTTTATTTGTGAAAAAAAAGAGAAATTAGTTTTGTAGAGAGAAATGAAGAGAGAAATACGAAGAGAAAAGAGGAGAAAGAATGTGATTTTAGTTAGATAGTGAAATATAGTTTGTTTGTTGGTTATCTCACCCAATTTCCCCGTAAAAACCAAGTTGTGATGGAGTAACCAAAATTATCAATCACAAAGAAAAAATAGAGTTTCTCTCCTCCCAACTCTCTCAAGTTCGATTGAGTAAAGTGGTTGCTCCGGTATCCGGCCGTCGTGTGAGCGCACGTGCCAGCTCGTAAAGCATCGTCTCTCCCATCGTTCTCTTGTTTCGTTTGCTTCTCAGGTGCTTCTGCACCCCATCGTCTTGCTCGCGCGCGGCTCTGTCGTTGGATTGTTTTCCGGTTAAGGTTTTCGCTCAAGAGTTGGCTGGAATCGATCTGGACTCTGCTGGTGATGAATTCAAGGCGCATAGGAAGATTAGTTTGCTCTCGGTGAAGTCGGTTTGTAGGGTCTTAAGGGGACGGTTTTATTTTATTCTCTTGGCAAGAAGGCTGCTACTGAGACAAAATTCAAACTCGGGGTGTTTAGGGGTTGCATATCTCTTGATCTGTTGCTTCTTGTGTTGCTGAGTGGTTGTCGATTTCTGTTCTTCCGGTTCAGCCAAGACGTCGAGGTGAGCCTTTCCAGTTTTATCGGCTCCATGAATCACTCGAAGGCTCCGTTTAGCTCGAGTGCTTGTTTTTAGCCAATAGGTCAAGTGTGTGCTGGACCCAGCAGTGGCGGCGAGTGGAGATTTGCGGTGTTGTGTTGCGTCGGTGTCATCTATGGCTGCGGTGCTGAATGCGTTCAGTCTCCGATTCAATTGGTGTCTTCTTCCTGGCGCTAGTTCTGGTCTACATCGGTGAAGATTGTCGATATGTTTTATTTGGTGTTGCTCGTTTTTTATGCGTGCTCGTTGGTCCATTGTCAATGGGTTCAACGCTTTGGACATGGTTAAGATTATCGGCTTTTGTTCTCATAGTTTGAGCTTGGTGTTGAGTGTAGTGGTTTTCGTATGGTATGTGATCCGAATGCTTCTCATCGGTGGCACCATTCGGAGTATCAACGCATCCCAGTGCCATGTGTGATGATTTGTGGTAGTGTGATCTCTAACCTTATTTGCAAATCTTCGAGCTATTCCAGTCTAGTGTCGCAGCCTACTCGGGTCCATCTTTCTGCAGGTCCGCTTTGATAGGTAAACTTTTACTGTTATGACTCAGCGGCTTTTTGCGTCAGAGGTGAATTGTTAAGGCGGGCTTTCGGCATTCTCTTTTGGTTAGTGTCTCTTTGCCCTCCCTTCTCTTGGTCGTCCTGCGCTTCATCATCGGTGAAGATTATGAGTTCTGACGAGCTCGTCGTGAACTAGCTACTCCAGAGACTACATGAGAAGTCCTCGGTATCCGAGAAAATGAGGTGAATCTCTCTTTCTTGTGAGCATCGTCAAAGTTAAAGAACATAGATTAATGCATTTGGATATTAAACTTAGTCTAGTGAAACGCGCCGGAAAAAATGAATCGAGCAAAGCTAGATAACGAAATCATTTATTTTTGGGTGTTTTTGTGTAACTCGGGCTTGTAATCGAATTTTTATACCCGAATTTCAGTTGAAATAATATATTTAATTTTCTTTTCTAAGTTGTGGTAGTCTTATGGTAAAAAAAAAAAGTCTAAAGCAATGCTAAACATGTAAGTCATCGCTTTGATTGCAGGAAGGGAGTTATCATTTGTTTTGGCAGACGATATGATACGATGTCATGCTTTAAACCTCAGTTAGAAAGTTTTGGGATTTGGACTATTCGTCAAATATCAATCCTCTAAAAGATTATTTGGACATCGGCTCATCTAAAATTATTTTAAAAAATTGACAATTGTATTTAGTCCACATAAATCTTACACTATTAAAAGGAGAATATGAAGCCCTCTTAAGCTGTCCACATCAGCGAAAATATTCGCAACCAATCATTTGTCCATGTCATCATTGATGTTAAGTTGTTGGACCACAAATATGTGCTGCGTAATAGACTATTTAGCTTTAGTGACCTATTTGTTTTGCCATCTTCTTACTTCAATCTAATTTTGTTACGACGTCTACAAAGGACCTTCCATAACTCATTGTCTTCCTATCTCCTCCGTATAACGCCTGCGACGGCTATAATGACGAATTAAAGCTACTTAATTACTCCTCCAGACAAATCGGCGTTTAGCTCTCCACATCCCTCCTCTTACTCAATCATAACAATGTCTCCTCAATCCAAAAAAAATCTATTGCTCAGATCCTTAAATCCATTCCTAGCTTTATGGCAAATCAAACGGAAGTCACCACCACCCAAGCTTCTTCTCCACTTTTCTTCAGTAAGGTTTCACGAGGACCTGGAGATTCCCAGTTGCTTTTTAAGCTAATCCATTTTTGGGAAGCTTGCAATAATTTCAAAGGAGGCATCTTTATCGGCCTTGAGATGCTGATGATTGATGAAAAGGTACGTGTCCATATTTCAATATTATGCTTCTAATTTCATACACGTCTCTGATTTTTTCTAACATACAGAGAATATGTTAACAAGATTATATCATGAAACTCAACACCTACAAACTTTTAACGTTAAGAGATAATTTTTAAGATTAGTTAAATAAGTGATCATCTGTGAATATATTAATGATTCTCAATATCCTTTTATGTAGTAACTAAATACATAATTGTTCATATTGAAATCTACTATATATTTCACATTTTTATAACAAATAATTACTTACAAAATAATAAATACCAAAAAGTTTAATATTGAAAATAAATTATGGCTTCAAAACTTAAAGAATTGCTGAATCATTTTATTGGTTATCAAAATTTACAGATTTAAGTATTCAAAACTATACACATTTATAAAATTATATATTTATATGAAATAAAGATTATTTACCTATACTTCAAAAAATTATTCAAAATCAATCAAACGATATATAAAAAATATATAATATACATAAGATGATAGAAATTTTTTAATTTTATTAAATGTAGAGTATTTTAAATTTTAAGAAAGATTTAAATATGGTTACGAAAAGATTAATAGAGACATTTAATATGTTAAAATAAATTAATGATATTTCAAACAAAAAAATATAGCGAAACAAACAAATGATATAATATTAAAAAAACAAATTTAATTTTTAAAAAAAAATCTAAGGTATAATGTTTATAGACAAACAAACCACACGTAGGGCGGCAAAATCTCTAGTTTATTTTAAAAACTCAATATTCTAAGTTATAATTCTATAATAAAACCATTTTCTAAAGATGCAAATAAGTCGCTAGAAATAACACATCCGGTCATATCATATCGTTCGACATGAAACTGGGTATAGATTGAACTTTTGTTTCGTAACTTTCTCTCTCTTATAATAGTTCAACTACTTTATTTCTCCTCAAGCCTTACATATATTTATTTACATATTTCCTTAGAATTTTAATTCGATAATCCTTTCACAGAACGTCCCATAGTCATCCCAAAGGGCAAAGTACGTATCATCTCAAATAGACGTCCATCTTTTTTTTTTTTGAGAAAGGGCTTAAAAAAAAATAAAATAAAATAATATATTGAAAAAAAAATAGACGTCCATCTTACTTGTTTGATTCAAAACAACACCCCATATTTATGTTTGCTAAACATATTGAACCATTATGAAACATTTTGTTACTAAAAACACTTATATCTTGATTAGTAATTAAGTTTAGTCAATGAATCTAAATTGAGTATATATAAAAAAAACTGAAAGCATTTCCGATCTTACTCCATAATATTGCAAAATAAAGTGGAAAATTGAATAATGAAAAAAACAAAAAAAAAGTGATTAATCCATTTATGAAGTAATTTTTAATTTTTTAATTCAGTACACGGTTTCTCGCACAATTTTGTAGTAAATTATGAAACTAATTGGAGATGTCCTGATTTAGTGAATTAATAGAAGATAAGGCTAAAGATCAAGTGTCTCCACAGAAAAATTAAGAAACTGATATTTACATGCACAAAAAAATTTATTGATGGGTGATTCGATTAATGTACAAATTTAAGAGGGTACTAACTGCAAGTAATTCATGAGGCTACAATGTTGTCTAATGAAAAACCAAACATAAATTGATGTTCCTTAGACGACAGCCAACCCATGACTTCCGCATTAGTTGGATTCAATTAAAATTTAATTAGAGGCCAAAACTTGAACCTAATCATTGTATTTGGATGATAATATTAATAATTATGGGCTCACTAATTCTACGCATTTGTGGTGATTATATGTTATACTATTTATACGTGATTCATTAATAACATTTTATTCTCCTAACTATATATAATGTTATCACCAATATCGTTCAATAATGGTTTCTTGCTATCCCATCGTTCAAATAATTAGAACAACACAACTGTAAAATTCTTATTAGGAAATTTCATAACTTTTATGTTTTATTTGCTGGGACGTACGTACATACATACATACACACATACATATACATACAAATGAGTATATAACATGAAAGTGATATATTTTATTAATTTGTTTTACACGGTAAGGTCACAGGTCCCTGTGGTCCAAACCCTTACTCCTAGTTTTCGCCTTATAAACACCAAACGAAAGACAACTAAACAGGCAAGGAGAATAAACTGAACACAGTGTACTGTAAGTTATTATTCATATATTGAAAAGAAGGCTTAATGCTTGACGATTAAGGTACTAAAAAGTTTTGAATTATATATATGCTTGGTTATCATTTTGAAAAAAAATACAGGTCGAGTGCCCATAAGAAATTTTAATAGTAAGATACTAAACGGTATATTAAACCATATCCTTTATTTCGTGTGTGCGTATAAAGTAAAAACTGGTTTTTAAAATAGTAGTATAAAATAGCTATATAAGTAATCATCAAATTACAAATATTTAACATTTATACCAGTATGAACAAAAGTAGCATGTGGTTCAAAAAAAAAAGAACAAAAGTAGCAGCAATCGCTTAAATCATAGAGATAGATGTATATATGTTTATTGAAATTAATTGTCCAAAGTGATAAACTGATAACAAAGAGAAACGACGTTTATGTCCAACATTAACATTAAGGCAAAACCACACCCAGTTGGTAGGTGTCACAAGACGTTTCGTGCATTTTTAAGTTCCGAGTTCCAATATGTTGCTAACCTAGATAAATACGGTGTGTGGCTACCAAATCTTTTTTCATTCTCTTTTCAGGAAAAGGTATACCTTTTTTTAACTATGTATCTGTGGTCGGATAGCACAAGACGTTTCGTAGATCTTTAACATATTCGAATTCGAATTTTAGATAAACACGGCGCGTGGTCACCAGAACTTTTTATATTCTCTTTCCGGAAAAATGCTCATCTTTTTTAACCACGTATACATGGTCGGGTGGCATAAGACGTTCCGTAAATCTCTAAAAGATTTGAATTCGAATCTGCTGCTAATCCAGATAAATACAGTGTGTGGCCATCTGAGATTTCACATTTTTTTTTTCGAGGAAAAGTTCACCTTTTTTTTAAGGCAAAAAAGGAAAATAACGTTGGTATTCAACAATTAACAACATTCGTGTTTATTCTATAACAAAAAAACAAAGAAAAAGAATAAAGAAACATCACTCCTATTTGTATATAAAACTCTCCACCAAAAACATTAAAACAATACACCTAAATGAGTTAGGGCTGAGCTGTCAAGTTTGGATTATAAAAGCGAACGTAGGATGGGAGCCACGAACAAGTTGCAAGATAAGAAAAAATAAAGGTTAATTAGTTATTACGAAGATTAAAAAATTAAGATATCATTTGTTTAATTAAAAGTGTTTGTGAGACTCTTTAATTGTAGTTTACATATGAAGAAATTAAGCTTGGCAAAGCGTAGATCCGAGCCAGACGATAATGTTTTTTTGGGGACAAATAAAGTTGGTTTCCTTATTTTCTAATATTATCTTCCACATGATCACACCAATACACACATAAACACATAGTATAGTCCATAGTATGTGTATATATATATAAACATTTATTCTGCAAACCATCAACATAACTAAGGTTCATATTCTCTGGACAAAACCCTCAATCAGACAAAACAAGATTGAACATGGAAGATCAGTTTCCTAAATTGGAACCTCGCTTCATGCATGAAAAGCTCCTGTCTTCCGGATTATATGGGTTCTTGAGTTCCTCGACGCCACCGCAACTTCTCGGTGTTCCAATAATCTTGGAAGGCATGATATCGCCTACTCTTTCTTCGTCTCAAAGCTACATGGCGTCTCTTAATGAGCTCACATCTTCTATTCATCATCAACAATCTCCGGTAGCTTCTGTTCCTTGGAACTTTCTAGATTCTTTTCCTCAATCTCAACGTCCTGATGATATTCATCATCCTTCTAAACCCCCAAACCTTTCCTTGTTCCTCAAAGAACCAAAGCTTTTAGAACTTTCTCAATCCAATAGTAACATGATGCCTTACCATAACTATACCCCGAACTCTCTCCATCATGAGTCGGATCAAACCAGAAGCGATCAGTGGGTCGATATTAATAAAGCCCTTACAAACTATCCTTCAAAAGGGTTTGGAAACTATTGGCTAAGCACCACCAAGACTCAGCCTATGAAGCTTGCGTCAGGGACAAGAACCAAAAAGGTTGTTCAGACGACAACACCAACGAAGCTGTATAGAGGAGTGAGACAAAGACACTGGGGGAAATGGGTGGCGGAGATTAGGCTTCCAAGGAATAGAACTCGTGTTTGGCTCGGAACTTTTGAGACCGCTGAGCAAGCCGCAATGGCTTACGATACTGCAGCTGATATCCTACGTGGCGAGTACGCACACCTCAACTTTCCCGACCAAAAACACCAGCTTAAGTCTGGTCCCTTGCGATGCATGATCGCCTCGCTTTTGGATTCGAAGATACAACAAATCTCCGCTTCCTCCCAAGTAATAAGTTCTGGTAACTCTCCTTCTCCTTCTTCTCCTAAAGTGGCCGGAACATTGGAGCCCAAGAATAACATCAAGACGGAGTCGGGAGAAGTTGTGATGATGAAGAAACAGAAAATCAATAAGGAAGTGATGGAAGGAGATGGTGTACAACTGAGTAGAATGCCTTCATTGGATATTGATCTCATTTGGGATGCTCTCTCCCTTCCTTAATTCTTCTTGACTTCAAATTAATGTCACAAGCTTAATTTTTTTGTCAACAATGTCACAAGCTTCATTACTTCTATCTCTTCTTTTTATGTCAAAGCAAGAAATTCATATTTTGATGCCAAGATTCAAGATTGGTTCGCATTCGGGGTTGAACACATTGTATTTCTTCTCACAACCACATGATTAAGTGGTTCTCCTTTTTTTGTTTGCTAATTAAATGTTCTTTTCTATACGGTTAATAGTAACCATACAATAGAAAAAGTGTTTGTTTTTAAATGAGAAAATAGTCTCTGTCAAAAATAAATAAATGAATAAATAAATGAGAAAATATTTACTTTAAAAGTCTGTTGCACCAACTCCAACTTCAAAATCCAATATACTATAATATTTCCTACATTCTATATTAAACTTTTTAAGCTCAAAGGTCAATATAGTAGTATAGGTCAGAGAAGAGTTAAAGGGCAAGTATGAGCTCCAAAGTTTTTTCTTCTTGGACTTCTGAAAACAGCTACAATATAGTTTTAACAAACAAAAAATTGTGTCATTTCCCTTCAATTTTAAACGGAATGTCTTATTTTGAAAGGAAAAGAAAAGTGAAATGTGTAAGAACATCTGATGCATTGATAGAGGCTCTTGGTAAAGCTTTCAATTTCAAAAAGAAATACAAAAAAGTGAAGAAATAGAATGAAGTCAGTCTTTGGTGGGAGAGAACCAAAGAGGAGAGTTTCTACCCATGTTATCATACAAAAGGCTCTACCAATTTTGTAACACATACAGCACGTTAAAATAATTGCTAATTTGTACTATTATTTTTATTTTCTAATAAATTCACAAAGTGCTCTTACCAATAATGCTGCTCCAAGGGTTATCACAAAAATAGAAAAAGGACAAATGTCATTGAGATGGAAAAGAGAAAGTATTCCGACCATTTATAATTAAAGACACCACAAAAGCGTCCATGTTTTGTTCTGAAACGACACCGTTTATAGTACAATGTTTGAGACAAAAACTCTTAAACCGATATCCAAGCAAAAACCAACATAGAGTTTGGCAGACATTGTACAAACTACAATGTGTTGCCCATACTGTATATTTGTGTTGCTTTATGCGAGTAAATTCATACCTTGTAGTTTCAACTTTCAAGCACTATGCAGGTCCAGTGACATAGACATAGCTTTAACCTGCCAACGAAGGTGATATACAGACATCATCATCCATTTGAAAAGCCAAATTATACAAGAAGATTTAACCACTTGTTAAGCCAACAAATCCCTGAAAACATAAAATTTAGCATTCTTTCGCCCCTCAAAAATAATCAAACAACAATGAACTCACCATTGTGGAAGAAGGGCTTGAAGAGTCGATAGGTTCCCATCTTCTAGCCTCCCAAAACCGACTTGTTTTATCTCCCAAAACCGATTTGCTCTGCTCCTTGGAAGAGAAACTGATCTTCTCTCTTCCCTTCTGTACAGCTCTCAAACGTCCTCTCAGCAAACCAACTTCACTCTCTATTTTCAGTCTCTCATAGTCAACAGCTGACATTGAGTTTCTGCGCATATTTGGAGACAAGATCCTTCGTCCTTGTGGACACGCCGGTGGAAGTACATAACTTGTACCTAAAACACTTTGTGATCTATCCAGTTTGAGATCCCGTACGACATGGTCCGAAGGAACATTCAGTTGCACTTTGTTATCTTCATCTTTCACCACATGGATATCATGTACACAGCAATCAATGTCGTCGGAGTCCTCACCAACCTTGGTAGACTCAGCCACTGGTTTTGAAAGTAAAGTACCCTCCTCTCGTTCTTGCTGTTCTGTAACAATCTCTTGATCTTCATCTACTCCATTCACCTTCATCTCCCCATCAAGAATACGATTGTCCATCTGGTTAGTGAAAATGTCAAATCCAAAAGAGTCATCCAATGATTCAGTTGGTTGTTCAGAATCTGGGGTGTTGGGAAGACGTTGCTCAGTCTCAAGAAACATTTGTCTGTAGGTGTCAACTTCTTTCTCCAAGAAATGTTTCTCCCTCTCCCTCCTCAGCAAAATCTCTTTGAGAATGCTCATCTCTTCCGCGTCAAAAGCAGACTTCTCCTCTATCATCCGCTGATACTGCCTAGCTTCCATCTCTATCGAAGCTTTCTCCTCTTGTAGCCGCAGTATCATACCCAAAGCCTCGTCCGCAGCAGTCGCTGCAGCGTTTCTCTCTTTCTCCAGTTCAAGAGCTAATGCAGCACGAGAAGCTCGTTCTTCCTCAAGCACTTGTTCAATAGGTGAAGTGCATGTACCCTCTCCGGCCCATGATACTGTCCTCTCTGGTTGCTTGTTCCCAGTACCACCATCTTCACACCCAATAGAACAAAGTGAAACACTTTTCCTCAAGGACACATCCTCCAAGTCTTTTCCACAATCTACATTTGTCACAACTAAGTATCAAAAACCAAGATTCGACAAAAAAAACTTGCAAATAACAAACACTACTGACCTTTGGAGTTAACAAGAAGAGGATGGTTAATTTCCTCAGCAGGAGATTGCGGAGAATGCTTACTTTGGCAATGGTTCTTGAGACCATAGAAGCTGAGACGCTTACTCTTAACTTTAAAACTCCCTTTCTTTAAACTCTGCGAAGTTAGAAGATCGAAACATGAAGCATTCTCAACCTCCGGAGTTCTAAAGACATCTTTCTCAAACTCAACGTGTCTACTACGCTCTCCTTTTCTCTTCTTTCCACCATTAGCTTCTTTATAGAGAAGTGAATCAAAAGGTGATGTACTTATCACGGAGCTTTGCACAGAAGAGATCTTTTTAACAGGAAGATTCACTAGAGTCTCTTGGAAACACTTGTTCTTGTCACTGAACAGGCCATCACAAGGGCAGGGGAGGTTCAAACCGAAGACACCGAGCAGCTTGGAGGTTAAATACACAAGAGAAGAGGCGCAGAGTAGCGAGAAAGCTACAGAGAGATCAAGAAACGCTGCCACTAAACCCGAAAATGTCCAAGATTTTACCTCATGGCAACGCATTTTCTTTTCAACCTGCAACAAGACAAACTTACTCAGCAATTTGAGAGAATCAATTAACATTTTGGATAAATACAAGATCTATCCCATTTGTTTAAACACATTTAAAATATAAAAATCTTAAGAAATGCATATACAATGTATACTAATATAGTAACACCTCAATGAATCGATCTTTCGTGATTTCAAGCAACTAAGAAAAAAAAGAATTATTCACTTCAAAATTCAAATAAACAGGTAAACTGTCGATTCTATTGCATTTGAAGTTGTAACTACTGCGATTTGATTCTCCCGCGAGAGAAGAAAAAAACTAGAGATGGAGATATCGAGGAGGCAAGGAGTGTAATTTAACAACAATCAATCGAGAAACTCACCAGAGTTTACTATCGTTCTCCAGAGAAACGCTTGCGACTCGATTAATCTGTAAAATCAGAGAATAAATAAAAGGAAACTCCCACAAAGAAGAAGAAGTTGCACAACGTAAACTCTTCCTCTTCCGTTTCTTTTTTATTCATTCAAAATTAAAATCAAAAAATATCAAAAGTCCAAAACCTTTTTTATGATGAGGGTGTTGATACGCCGTCGTTTACTCGCCGACCCCATCTCTTTCTTTCTCGAGATTGGTGTTCTTTTCACTTTTAATTGTTTTTCAAAATAGATTTTTACACGTACGCATCCACGAATCTGTGCGTGTACATGTATCATGTATGTGTTACGCGGTTTGCTCCCAAAAAATGAAGTATATGAGCTAAGCAAGTGTGTCGAACTACGTACGTACTAATCTAACAATACTAAAAGGGGAATAATCTCAAAGCTCAGGGCATCCACGTAGGATTAATAAAATCATCCAATCAGAAAAGTCTAATTCGCCATGTCACTGCTTTCTGTTCGATTGAAGAATCTGAGCCTTTGTTTGGGCTGTCTTTACATTGGCCCATTATCCCTGTAACCCTTATTTCGGTGAAAGCGTAGAGCTGAGCTACCCAAACTTTTCAACTTCATCTTCACCCGTTTCTCTGTAGTTTCGTTTCCCTTCCTCCTCCTTATCAATCAATGACGCTCTTTAATCTCTTCTTACTGTTTCGTTTTAACTCATCTATTTTTCCTCATATATAAATTGCTTCTATATCTTCGTCAATACTTTCTTCGAAGCAAACCCGAAAACCTAAATTGAAGAATCTGAAGCCATGGCGATGACGCTGAGGAAGCTTATGAGGTAAGACTTTCACAATACCCTACTGTATTTTTCCTTTTGTGACTGTTCCTTGAAGAAGTAATGTCTCTTTAGACATCTCAATTTGTCATGATTGGGATCATTCTGATGCAACTATCACATTGCTTAATGATGTGAACTGCACGAAGGATAGAAATAGGATCCAGCTTTTAGTCTGTACAGAGAGAAAGAGAACTGAAGAAGGATACTTTGATACTGATGGAAACTCTGTAGAAATTGTTAGAGACAAAAAAAAGTCTAGGTGTGAAATATTCATATTTTTTGTTTGTAAAACGTATCCCCAGTTTTTGTGCTTGATAAGTTGTTTTACATTGTTTTTTTCTTTTTTGAATGCATGTCAGTATTGACGTTAAGCCAGTGTACATGGGCCGATGTCCTTCAAAAATCTTCGGGTACGTTTATATATTCCTATCCCTATCTCTATCGCTTTGAACTAACATTAACGAGGTCGGTGTGTCTTCACTTGGAGGTTATGACGATGGATTAACACCGATGCCCTCTTCCAGTTGAACTTAATTCTTCCAAAGGAAACTCTTCCTCAGAGCTTCACAACATTTTACCAGCACACGCTTCTTCGAGAAACTTATATAAGAAACAATCCCAGGTTCTTCTTCTCTTTTGTGTCTTCTATATATACAATTTTCTTTAGCTGAGACAGTATCTCAGCACAAGCAACAGGGATCAGGTGGCATAAGCATATACACATACGGTGATGTCCCCTTAACTAACTCGGCAGAGGATAGCAGCTAGCAGCTAGAATTAATGACTTCTTTATTTGGTAGTAAACCCAAAGAATCAAATGTTGAAGCATCTACATATTTTTATCTCTGAGTTTCTTAGTTTTTTTTTTGTAAGGGTCTTACAGGTTTGGCAAGAATCCTGAGACGATGAAGACCATAGTTGGACTTGGCTCTATATGTTGAATATATGGTTGCGTTTCACTTTAGCGGTTTGGTTTCGTTCTATTATTAATTATGCTAATCGTGTTATAAATCTAGGAGGACAATAAAGATGAAGCAGAGTTTGGGATGTATTGTATCCAACAATGTCTCAGAAAATGGTACGAGAGACAAGTGCGTTGATTCTTCTGATAGCTTGCTTTCCCCTATAATTTCGTCCTTTTTTAAAAAAAAATCGCAGGGATTAGTAAATGGGAGAAGCTGACATACAAGCAGAAACTGAAGTAAATCGACAGATACAAAAACGTTATGGTACAGAATTCAAAAATCTAAAATCTAGATATTTCTTTTCAACTCCTTTTCATATTTCTCTATTCTTCCATTTGAAATGTGAGATATTTTGTTTTGGCTTTTCTACAAGTTTTTTTAGTGTTTTCTGAATTTCGGCTTGGTTTAGAATACAATTGTGATCTTTGTATTTTGTTACTGAAGTTCTTTCTACATGTGTTGTTTCTTAACTGTCTTTTAAGGTTTCATTCTTCAGGGTTAATAGATCTCAAAACACCAATAGCTCTACCTGGTCGAGTTCAGGTTAAGCGTTTCGACCATTCTCTTCTGCGAACTTGAAATTCTTCAAAGCATGAGTTACCTGTGATGTGCCTAATGAGAGATTTAACGATGTGATTAACATGCTGAGGATGAGTTTAGATTAGCGGCGGTACCAAGAGCTTCGCGCCATGGATATAAGTTGTGGCGTTCTCTTTGTGGAGTAGAGCTACTAAGCTTTTAGCCTTAATATGCTAATCATTTTTTGAACTTCCATTTTGTATGTGTAGTTTGATTTTCTTTTGAAAGTGTGATTAAATGTCAGCTTCAAGATTTATCCCCTCTCATCGTGTTCTTTTTTTTCCCACATAATTAGTCTCATACCTTTCTAATGCCAAAGATTAAATAGATTAACAAAGTTTAATGGATCTCTCACCATTGTTCCTCTTTCTCTTTGTTTCCGGTGAAAAACATGTATCACTTGAATATCGATTTTGAGAACAAGATTTTAGATTTTATACAATAATTGAATTTAAAAAGGCCTTAAAATGATTAAATTTCTATGTATTTTATAATCAGAGATAACTCATGTTGATTTGTCTCGACTATACAAAGCGGCTGGGCATTTGTGTTGCCGCCAAGAGGAAACAACACAATCACGAGTCCATATTCTGATGAATGATTGTGCTGCTTTCAACTAAGCTAAATTGTTAATCATTTTATTACTAATAATGAAGTTCTTATCATCTTATGTACAGTGTTAGAGAATCTCCATGTATTCTTAAAATCTATATGGATCATAATTATAAGACTACACAAATGCTCGGCCGTTTTGTATATAGCCGAAACAAATCAACATATGAGTTATCTGATTATAAAATACACAGAAATTTAACCATTTCGAGGCTAACACAAGTACTCTCTATTTATCTCACATGTTTGTTCAGCATCCCATATATTTTTGGGTGGAAAAAAGATGACAAATTTTGAGTTTTAATACTTGCAAATTTGATATATGATTTATATTTTTATATCATAGGCATGATATATGTGGATTATATATTAAAAACAAATATATTATAAACTGAAACAAACATGTGTTATATAACATCATTTGTTGTTACATAGTATATACTAATTATTATTTATGACATTATTGAAACTATTTATATTTTACTTTTAATATGCCTTTTTATAATATAATCCCATTACATTTAATTTTCAATTGATCTAGCTTGGAGGTGGAATTAATTTATTATCATGAGAAAAATAGTTATTGTAATAATATTAAAATCTGGTCTCTTATAAATAAAAAAATATTTTAGTTATTCTTTCTTTATAATTTTTTCAAAATCTGATTGAAATAGAAATCAAATAGAAAAATATAAATCCTTACATTTCACTTATTTTTTTTAATTTAATAATTTTGTGGTCTTTTCAACACAAACCAACAAAGACAAAACAACCAAGAGTCCAAATAGCAACATGCAGAACAACTGCAGAAAAAATACGGTGTGATTCTAATAATAACGAAAATGTATAGATACATAGGTATATGCAGAGATTTATGTTACTATAAATTGTGGTGTTGTGCGGTTAGTCACCATTCAAATTGAAAAATAATTAGATTTACAAATATTAAATTACCATTTTATTCAATTTTGATTAATTTCAAATTGTAATAATGTATCTTTTCGAAGTTACAAGAAAATAATGTTCTTTCTTTATTACACTAGCATTATATATAGATTCTATGTACGCAAATAAATATAATATAACAACATAAGCTTGCTTTCCCCGATTCAAGTGAAAACTTTTTAAGTTATCCACCAAAGCAAATTAATTAAATCAATCAAATTGTTAGAATACAGCAAAAAAAAATATAATTTTATTTTAAATTAAATTATTTAAAAAGTATATTTTCATTAAAAACAAAATAATAAATAAGTAAAACTGATTTGATGGTAATTTTTATGACATATATATATATATAAGCTTAATATGGAAAAAAAATCTTAAATACAAAAAACTCTAAAAATTAACAAAAAAAATCATAGTAAAAATTAAACTATGATATCACTTGAAAGCTTCTTACACAATATTAAAAAAATATTTAAGCGATAACTAGACAAATTTGATTTTTTTAACCAGCCAAAAGTTTATTATTAATTAGTATCAGTTATTTCAAGATGTTTAAGAAAGGATGAACAAAAAAATATGATAGATATAAATGATATATGAACTATGAATAGTACTTTATAAAGCTGATATAGATAACACATCTGCACATCCGTTTCCAGTCTTTTTTTATGCCTAAACTCAATTTCTTCAGAGCAGTTATTCCACAAAGAGATCGTATGAGATATTGTTTTGATATTCATATTTGTTTATTGACTGCTAAGAAGATTGATAATTGTAAAAATCTCTCTTTCGAATATGATATGTCTATAACCGAGTTCCCAACATGAGACAAGTTTATTTAAAAAGTAAATAATTTCATTTTTCTTTTATTATATAATAAATATATATTATTGACTGGTAATAAAAATATTGTTATTCATCTATCACAAATATCTATTCAAATATGTGAATAAAGTACAACAATCAAACAACATAATGATTTCCACAAAGAAAATTTTAAAAATATATTTATGTTATATAGTCTTATTTTATATTCTTTAAATAATATAATACAATATTAAACATTTTTTTTTAGAATTGAGAAATACATATAATATCTTATCCGCGCGTAGCGCGGTTAAAAAAACTAGTAAACATTAATTATATAGAAGATCCACTCTATAGAATGGGGAGATAAATATGATAGTGTTGGTGTAGAAGACAGAATATGGGCACCTACCTAGTGATGTATTACTAGCACAAGAGATTCGAACCTAAATTGCTGAAACCAAGCCTATGACGTGGTGCAATTTATGTAAAAACAAAGGCAGTTTCTTGAAAAAATGGCCAAAATAAATGTTTACATAACTTTTTTATTTTCTTTTGTCAACAATGTTTACATAAATAAATTGGCCAGAAGCATAGGATTCATTGGCTTGGCCCAAAGATCGACTATGACTAACGAATACTGTTAATGGAAAAAGTATCAATTTCTACCCCAACAATTTCAGTCGTGCCAAATACGATCCGAACAATAGATCATTGCCAAATACGACCTCAACTCAATTATAATTCAAAAAGACTACCTGAATTTCTTAAAACGTGCCTAAATCTACATTGACTCTAACAAAAGTTAGTTAACCGTTAACAAGATAAAACGTCGTTTTATATACGAGGAAAAGTGTCAATTTCGATCCCAACACTCTCAGTCGTGCCAAATAAGACCCGAGCAAATGGTCAGTGCCAAAAAAGACCTCAACTCAATTATAATTTAAGAAAAACTACATGAACTTCTTAAAACGTGCATAAATCTATATTGACTCTAACATAAGTTAATCAACCGTTAACAAAATAAGACAACGTCGTTTTGATAAATATATATATTTTTTTAAATATGTTCATTTCATGACTCAAACCCATGCCGGGATATCATTTTAAAGGGACACACTAAAAACTAGACTAAAATAATTTTTTGAAATATTATTACAAATTGAAATTCCCCATTATATAAACAACTATTTTTCTTCATCTTATCCAATAAAAAACTTTGGTGATTGATTTAATATGTTTTAGTTATTGTTTAATATGTCTAATAGTTTGTACAAGATATCTTAGTGAAAAAAGGTAAAAGGCCTCTTAACATTTTTGAACAAAATATCAAAATATATAATATTAACTTTGAAAAATAAAAAAATTTCCACTTAAGTTTAAAAATTAAAAATAATTTATATAATAAAATTTTATAAATAAATTCAAATTTTTAAGTATATTTAAGATCATATAATAATAAATATTTTAGTATTTATATTTTAGTAAAATATAAGTTTATTAAAGATATGATAAATAAAAAAACATGTTAATGTATTTATATAAATTAGAAAAAATTAGCACCAAAATTTTAAATTAGATAAGAGGAATAAGAATAGTAGTTTATATAATTTCAAATTTGTAATAATATTTCAAAAAATTACTTTTATGAACATATTATATATATATATATATATATATATCAAAACGACGTCGTCTTATCTTATTAATGGTTGACTAACTTATGTTAGAGTCAATGTAGATTTATGCACGTTTTAAGAAGTTCATGTAGTTTTTCTTAAATTATAATTAAGATGATGTCGGTTTTGGCACTGGCCATTTGTTCGGCTCCTGTTTGCCACGACTGAGGGTGTTGAGGTCGAAATTGACACTTTTCTTCGTATATCAAAACAACGTCGTTTTATCTTGTTAACGGTTAACTAACTTATGTTAGAGTCAATGTAGATTTAGGCATATTTTAAGAAGTTCGGGTAGTTTTTTCGATATTATAATTAAGTTGAGGTCGTATTTGGCACGACTGAAATTGTTAGGGTCGAAATTGGCACTTTTCCCGCATGTAACCGGTTGTTCAAAAAGAAATATTAGAAATAAAAAAAGATTATTTGTGGAATAAAAAATAATAGAATAAAAACTGAAACTATTAATAGAATAATTATATATATTCCATACATTCACGAAGATTGATACTCTTAAATAAAAAGAATAAATTTTATAAAAGATTTAATTTTCTGTTTCATTAAAAAAATGGAGTATGTGAAATTTATTTTAAAAAGTTTTTACTGTAACTAGTAGATATTTTTTGGAATCCAATGAAATTATACATTTCAAACAAATTCATTCCACAAAATGGCCTTCTAGTTATGGCTTAAGATTTGTTCATAATTTATATATATATATATATATATATCAGTTGTTTCAACAATTTTTCAGTTTTTTCTTTTTTGAAAATACCTTTTCGAGTTATCTTTGCTTTTCCGGTGTTTAACTGTTCTGTAACACTATATATGAAAGGGGTTTAGCTCTTTTTTTCTTTATTTTGGGCTGCGTGCTTTATTTTATGATTCTTCTATTTGTTTTGGATGACTAGATTTATGGCGGTGGCGGTCAGGGCCGGATCTGAGGATAGCCGAATGAAACATTGGTCTCGGCCCTCAAAATTTTTAGAGGTTTTTTGCACGGGTCTAAGCCCCAAACATTAACTCCGATCCCCAAATTTTTTAGAGTTTTTAAGAAATATTTCAAGCTTCCAAATTTTCAGATCTGGTCCTAGTGGCGGTTATAGCCTCTGGCTCAGCAAACACAATAGCTCGATTTTAGTTAAATTAAGGTCGACAGATTTTAGTTGATGAACATGAGAATTACACAGAGTTAACGTCTTCAACGTCCACATCACAATATGGATTTAAAATATAATCTGCCATAAAAGTTGACAAAACAATCACAAACTCTGTTTCCTGGCAACACGGAAGCTTTACAGACATCTAAGACACTTGCAAAATATACAATTCATTAATCTATCTATACACATGTATAAGCCATAAAAAGAGATGAGCCTTCAAAGGATAGTGAATATTATTACTTGGTAATGGAAGCTAACACAAAGAATGAACTTTTCTCCACCCATATATATATGGGTTTCTTTGCTTACGATTAACTCTTGTAAAATACAAAGAAAAAGAACAAAAGCTCTGTATAAGCAACTTGTCCTCAAGAATAGTTGTGTCACTGCAGTATCTAAGTGAATTCACCAGTTTCTAGACTGTACATACCTTCAGGTTTCTCAAGTATATCTTCTAGTATCACATTATCTATAAAGAGGCAAGTGAGCTACCAGGATTTGGATCTTACCAGTAATCTTTACATGAACAAGCACCTCCTTCAAAATGATGAAACCTATAGGCATCCCTCACTATAATTTCTCTATTCGAAACCTTTGATACAAACTTGATCCAATCATGGCAATCACTGCAAACTCGTAGGTTCTTCATTACATTTACAGGCATGGTAGAAGGCAAGCTAAGGAGTCCATACGAAATCGCTAGCTTCTCGCTGTGAATGAAGATCGCCGGATCTTTAGCCTCTTGCTGCGCTTCATTCAGGAGGCTGAAACAGTCTTGCACATACCCGATCTCAGATGCTCGTTTGGTAAGATCTCTGAAATATTCATGTATTTCATCAGTCAACGGATGATTCTGGTCACCAACGTAGAAAGGGTGAATTGTGTTTCTAACTTCAATCCAGCTTTGTCCAGGTTCTTTCTTCACACCCTTCTCTTTCATCTTCTGTCTTGTTTGATCCCTAGCGTCCCATTTCTTGCACACAGCATACAAATTTGAGAGAAGCACATATGTTGCTGAGTCTTCAGGCTCTAACTCCACGAGATGACGTGCAGCGAACTCTCCTGTTTCCAAGTTCTTGTGCACAACACAAGCACTCAAAAGCGTTCTCCAGACCAAGGCATCAGGCTCAATAGGCATGTCCTCAATAAACTCTTTCGCACGGGTCAAAAGACCAGCTCGTGTTAGCATATCCACTACGCACACATAGTGTTCAGGCTTGGGAGCTAATCCATATTTTGTGTTCATGGATTCAAAGTATTCAATTCCCTTTTCCACAAGACCAATATGGCTACATGCTGATAGAACTCCCACAAATGTCACATGATTAGGCCTTACATTTGAACGGATCATCTGGTCGAAAAGATCTAGTGCCTCAGAACCAAACCCATGTTTAGAATAAGCATTAATAATCGCGTTCCAAGAAACTTCATTTCTCGTGGAGGACGCTTCAAGGAACTGCTTCTTTGCATCAGAAATGCTCCCACACTTGGCATACATGGAGATCAAAGCATTACAAACTTCGGTTTCTGAATCATATCCTGTTTTGGTGACCACAGCATGAACCTGCTTCCCTTGTTTCATGTTTGCCGTCTCAGAAGCAGCTTTTACAGCAGACCCAAACGTGAAATTATTACTGTTGATACCTTCTCTGTTCATTCGAGCAAAGACGCGAAGAGCTTCCTCGTTGTTTCCGCTCTGCTGAAACCCTGACACCAGAGCGTTCCATGCTATATTATCTCCAGCTTCAGTTTGTTCAAACGCTAGATACGCCTCTTCTACTTTTCCGCATCTGGAATAAAGCGTGACCAGTGCATTTTGAAGGGGCAGGTCAAACGAGAATCCAGATACACAAGACTGAGCATGAATCTGCTGTCCTTCCTTTAGAGATTGAAGACCAGCACATGCGCTAATTGCATTGGTGAATCCAACTTCATCAGACCGGATCCCAATATCTAGCATCTGCCTGAAAGTTGTTAAAGCTTTGTCGTTGAAGTTGTATTGCGTGTAACCTGCAATCATCGTCGTCCAAGACACAACATCTTTCCCAGCAAATCTTACAAGTATATCCCTGGCAGTATCTAATTTTCCTAATTTTGAGTACATATCTATGAGCACACTACACACATAAGCATTGAGCTGAAAGCTTGTTTTTACTATTTGGCAATGGATCTGTTCCCCAAGCTCGAGATCCCCAAGACGGATGCAAGTTTTCAAAATACTCGGGTAGGTATATTGATTTGGAACAATTTCCTCCATCTGCATCTGTCTGAAGATCCTAAAAGAGTTTCTTAAATCGTCTAACAGCCCATAAGCAACTAGCATGACATTCCACAGAACCACATTCTCAACCTCAGTCTCAAGGAAATAATCGAGGGCGGTTTCAATATCAGAGCATTTTGCATACAGATTAAGAAGCGCACCTTCAATCTTCTCATCCGAAGCAAAACCGAGTTTGGTTGTGTAAGCATGTAGCTGTTGTCCACCAGAAAGACTTTCATCAGCTGAACATGCAATCACAAGGCTTGCAAGGGTATTGCAGTCTGGTCCAAGCCCATCAAGCTTCATCCTTTTGAACAATTCAATAGCTTTCTCGCCGTAACCGCACTGAGAAAGCCCGTTGATAAGAGTGTTGTAAGTAACCGCATCTCGATATGACATGTTGCTGAAGATGTGTTCTGCTGATATCAAATTGCCCAGATGAAAGTATAAGGACACAAGTGCATTGCAAACGTAAGTGTCAGAGGAAAACCCTAACTTCAATACGAGCCCATGAAGTTGCTCGCCGGTCTGAAAAGATTGTATCTTCTTACACGCACTTAAAACACTTGACAAGGCGTAAGGCGTTGGCATGATACCTAAGATATACATATCGCAGAACAATCTAATGGCATCTTCTTCACATTCATTTTTCGACAGCCCTGATATCATTGCAACCCAAGAACTGTGATCCTTCGTACGTAATCCATCAAAAACCTTTCTAGCTAGATCAACAAACCCATTTCTAGAGCACAAATCAATCAAAGGATTACACACAACTGTACTGTTCCCCAAACCCTGACATATCATCCTTGCATGAATCTGCTCAACTATATCAAAAGCAACATTACCAACACGGCATGCTTCCAAAATACCAGCGAAGGTGCCTTCATCAGGCGTCACATTCTCATTAACCATTCTCGAAACAAGACCTAATGCTTTCCCACTCAAGTTTCTAGAAGCTAACTCCTTTATCATCTTATTCCAAGTAAAAACTGTTCTCTCAGGCATTTCATCGAACACCTTCAAGGCACCATCAAAGTCTCCTTTGAATAGATAAAAATCAAGAAGCTTTCCAGACAAAGAAGCATTGTTATCAAAACCCAGCTTCAAAATCTGGCCATGTAGCTTCCTCCCTTCATCTAAAGATCCGTTTCTCTTCAAACATCCCTCTAGAAGCCATGTAAAAGTTTGATGATTAGGTCGAATCCCACGGCTCTCCACAGAATCAGTTTCTTCTTCATGGAACGGCTCCTCTTCATAGAGAGATACAGACACAGCAGCACAACTAGTTCGGAAGCCGGAGACTGGTGGCTTTCTTCTGATCTCACAAAGTGTCTACAGAAAAAAAAAAGAGAAGAGCAAAACATAGTAAAGCGATGGCATTTCAATGGAAAGGTTTTAAGATGAGAATGGAAATATTACACGAAGGACATATCTGGTGTTGACCTTATGACGAGGAACAGTTTGAAGGAGGAGGATATATGAAGACGACACAGACCGAAGAAACATGAGTTTGTTTCGGTTAGGCTCGACACGACACTAGATTGCAATTATGCAACAACGAAGCATCTAAATAGATGGATGAATCATGGATATGACAAGTAGCATTAGCAGTAGCAAGTTAGCTATATGGCTGGTTCGAATTGAGCAAAAGATTTTATACTTTAACATCCCAAAATTAAAAAAAAAAACATCCCAAATTATTTAAATCTATATCCATTGGATACAATACAAAGTGTTCGTCTTGCTATATTCAGGGTTAGACTAGTTTCTGTTACATCCGCAAACGCAACTTTGTGGTTAGTATCGATTGTTGTCTTTTTGCAACAATCACAAAAGGTTATAATCAATTCAAACTACCTCAAACTTTTTAAAATTGAAAGTTTGTCTCTGCTAGCATTTGCGGTTGTATAGGTTTGCAGATGAATATATAAATATACAAATATTTTACATTTTAAAATTAAAAATTTTTAAATTTGAAACTTATAAATAGAAAAATATTATGTTTTAATTTAAATTCACTAATAGTATTATAGTTTATTTTATAAAAAAGTTAAACAAAAAATACTCCCTATATTTTTCAAATACTAATATATATACAAATATAAAGATATGTAAATATATAGATGAAATAAAATAGAATTCTAGATTCTTTAGCTAAGATTGTGAGATCTTTTCATAGAGAGCTTTGTTACATTTGTTGTTCTATTCCGATAAGGTTATCCAGGTCATCTCAAGTTTGATTAATAGAATAGCCGTCCATTGTAAAAAAAACAAAAAAAAAATAGACAAAATAAAATATTCTTCTAAGTGTTCTAATATAAATCTTCAAACAAATTTTGTTGAAATTATATTGATAACTATTATATTTTATCTTAACACTATGTTTTGATATTTTTATAATGTTATAAGGTGTTAATATTGATAATTTAGTATTAAACCACTACAATCTCTTGTAATCAACCAGTCATAAATATTTCGCAAATGCACAATTTCTAAATGCTGAATCAGTCATACAAATCAGGCCTTTAGTAGGTGAGAACTGTAAACAAATTTTGAGATTTTGAAATTATTTGTGATTTGTTATGCTTTATGCTTCATCCACACAAGCATTTTTGTGATTCGTATATGCTTTGTGTCACATGAATATCCGTTATTTGAGTTAGACAGAGGCGCGTAAGATCTATAGGACTCGCAATTTTTTCTCTCCACAAAAGTTCGTTCGTCGTCTTTTCTCAAGATCTTCTTCGGCTCTGATGCACCATTTCGTTGTCTTCTCACGTTGTATTGATTTCGTTATTGTTGAATCTAATTGACGAAACAGCCATCTCCGATGGATCTGAACGTACCCTCTTCTTCTCCGAGGCGTGGTGGTGTGGTTCTCTGGGATGGCAGGTTGTTACGTGATCTCAATGGCCCAAAAGACCTTTTTGACGGTCTTTGGTGGTGTGATGTCTCTGAGGATGGTGGAGAGGCCCCTCAGATCTGTAGATGTGTGTGTACGAGTTCAGGTCTGTGTTCGTGTTTTCCAGATATAAGGGTTTCGTGTTTGCGTTAAAGGCCTTTATGTTGATGGGGGTTGTTTCTGATGGAGGATGACAGTTCCTCGTGGAGGATTTTTTCTTTGCTACTTGCGGGGTGTGCCTTGGCCGGATTGAAGTTGTGCGACTGTGTGCGGTGAAGGAGCTATGTGTGTAGATCAAAGGACCAGTTACTGGTACATGCAGTGGTCCGCGTTAGTGGCTACGAGGCAGCTCCGAGACCGAGAGAAGATTTTTGGTTCTTTGTCGATGTCGGTTCTGAGAACGGTTACAAACAAATCGGACCTCTTGGTCTGGTCCGGTTTTGACAAAGTTTGACTCATGCTTGGTGTCCGTCGGAGAGAAAGTCTTTTATGGCTTCTCTACCTAAGCCTGACAGTTCAGTTTATCCGGGTAGTTTAGGTCGGTTAGTTTAGAATTTGGTTAGCTCGGGTCGGTCAAATCTCACCAAAGTGAACCGAAAAAAGTTTGGTTCAGTTCGGTTTTTACTTAGTTTGGTTTCAAAAATATTTACCAAAGTTTTCTTTTTACGGTTAGTTCAATTAAATATTCGGTTCAAACTGAATAAAATTCAAAAAAATTGGTTAAATTTTGGTTATTTCAATTACTTTGGTTATTTTGGTTTGGATTTTGGTGAGTTTGGCTAGTTCAGTTTGGCTATTTCGGCTAGTTTGATTATTTTGATTCAGATTTTGGTTAGCTCGGTTAGTAGATTCTGAATTTCTGTTAGTATTTTGGTATTGTTCAATTTTCTTTTAGAAAACCGCGCTAACCAAAAACCGAAATTTCTTTTTACCGAACTTCCGAAAAAAACTATCCACAAACAAAAATTTTCGGTTCATTTCGGTTTGGCAAGTTCGGTTAAAAATCCCAGTTCTATTCCCACCCTTCAAGTGCTCTTTCTTAGTTTTAGCTTGTGTTTGGTTATCTGTTTCTTTCTTTTCACTGGTTTTTATTTAGACTAGAGCTTTTGTCCGCGCTTCGCGCGGATTATATCTAATAAATATTTTAGTTTTCTAAAAATTTTCTTGTATGTAGATAGTATTAATTAATGATCTCTTTGTTATTGGCCTAAAACAGTTTTAACTATATTTAATTTTGAAATATCAACACACATGAGGAACATCTCTAATGACATGGAAGGTAATGAAACATTAAATTAAAAAGATAATTTGGTAAACAAAAAAGTTAGCTAAATGTGAGAAAAAATGTTTTATATAGAATTGAGACAATTTTTAATGTTAATACAAATGGTAAAAAAACCTTTTTATTATTGCTTTACAAACACACTATATGTTTTTATAACCCAACTCGGATTCACGATCGAACCGGTAAATCCAGTGATGATATGTAATTTGACTTGGGATTTTTTCCGGTTTGGTTTTCTGAACCTATAGAGCAAGTTTTATAGTTTAGTTTATTGTTGTAAAAAAAATGCTAAAACATCCAGAAATTCGTTAAAACCTAAGACTCTACTACGTGTTAAACCGATGAGTGACTTTTTTAGTTTTTTTTTTAATTAACTGATTTTTATATTTTCTTTTAATCATGTATAATATTCCCTAACTTATTTGATTTGTGATTCTTTAACTTTTGATGAAAATTTCACTATGCATCTAAAAATGAAGTGAATAAAGATGAATATAACCAAAACTAAACAATGTGATTTGTTATTAACTTTTTGTTATATACAGTATTACAATTTTCATATTTGCTTCTAGATCACTTTTTATTAAATTTTTTTTGTATTCACATTATAAATTTAAATATTTTTAATATTGATTTTGTTATATTTTTATTATATGTTCTAATTCCCAACTTGTTACAAAGACATTTCCATAGTTTTTAATTTTTCTTTTGATATTTAGTATGTGAAGAAAGATAAATTTTAAATATTTTACTATATTTTTCATAGTTATGTATAATTATATGGTAAAAGTAATTACACTATTGACGCATCCGGTCGAATCGTTGATCCCGTAATCCAAATAATAGTCCAGTTCAATGTTTGATTCGGAATTAAAATCATTGCATAGAACTTTTATTATCTCCATTATTATGATTTTTTCAAACCCAACGTGATTGAAAGCAACTAAACATAAGCATAGTAGTTAATCACATTTGTTTGATTGTGTTTATTTTGAGGATTTTACTGTTTTATTCATTAATTAGAGCACCTGCTGACTGTATAGTACTCATAATGTTTCACCATTTATATAGACAATAACAAACATCAAACATTTTCTTAAAAAATAGGAACATGAGTTGTTTTTTGTTTTTTTCTGATTTAGCTATTTTCCCCAGACAAATCATTTGTATTTTATTTCGGAGAGAAGTAAGGACATTTACATTGGAGCATCTCTAAGCACATTCTATTTTCTCATCTAAAATAGAGTTTAGAGTAAAAATGCTTCAATTATACTTTACTTTTTATTCTATAATAGAGTAAAAAAGGTGTACTCTATAAATAAAATAATTCATTTATTTTTTATTCATCAATTTATTTTTCACTCTAAAACTTAGTATTATTGGAGTAGTATTCAATTTTATTATAGAATAACTCTGTTTTGATGAAAAAATAGAGTGAACCATTGAAGATGGTCTTAGTAAACATCTCATAAAATATTTCAATGCTAATAAAAAATCAAAGTATCTCAATAATAAAAAAGAAACGAAATGAAAATGAGAAGAAGAATGAAAAACTCATTTGATAGTTGTCAAATGCTTATCAGTCAAGTTTCAAAATATTAAAATTATATATAACTGACTTCGTATTTGGCATGTAAAAGCTATTTTAGCCAGCACTTGAGCATATTCTATTTTAGTTAAACAATTTGATATTCCGGAGAACAAATATGATTCAGGACTGTAATCTAATAGCAGTACGCACATTAACGCTGTTTATCATATGTTATTCAGGTACGACAAAGATACAATTTCAGAAAATTATTTATTAATTTATAGTTCCAGAAATAGTTACATACGTTCATTAAATATATTTTTTAAGTTCTCGGTCAAAAAATGGAAACATATTTTAAATTATATTTGATTTGAAACAATTTGAATAAAACTGTTAACGTATGTCAAATATAATTGTGAAACTAACTTATACCACTATCTTGTAAGACTACAAGCAACATTCTTCAACTTGAAACTGCACATTCAGACGTCCTTTCAGATCATGTGGGGAGCGCATACGTAACTGGTTGTATGAATCTTCCAATACATAAGCTCAGCAAACACTTATATGCAGGGACCTTTACCTCTCTTGTTTTCAAAATCCTTCAACCTGGTGCCTTAGATTCAGAAAGGTTCTCTAGTAATCTTGGATTTTGCCTATGCTTCTCCGCAAACTTTGCAAATGTCAGGAGCCTTCGATTTTCCAGAGAAGCTACGCTGGATTTAGAAGATGAACTATGGCGGACTCTCCATCTATCACATTCGCATGATTCTGCTGTAACATTAACAGAGTTTGAATTTTCTGACATAGAACAAAGATAAGCACAATAAGAGGAAGGAACCTCTGAGTTCCTGGAGAAAGAGGGGACAAAGGAGAGACCCCAAGGGCATGATCACCATTGGATATGGGTTGTTGTAGCTGCAATATGATCCATCAACAACTCAGTCATGCGATACACTGGCTATGTCCTTGCCAAGGGGTCTAATACCGCATTTAGTCTTTTCACAGTGTTTTGTTCCTCGTGTTCTGCTTTCTCTTCGGTTTCAAATATTGCTATCATCACTAACAGAAGTTAGTGAGCTTAGAACTTGTAGAACATGGAGTGTTGAAGCACCTGCCATGGAACATGTGCTGTGATGCAGCCTCTGTATTGCTCAGTGCCGCCAGCTCATGGGCATATGAGGAAGTCAACCACTTGCCAACTGTGAGAGTTCTTTAGCAAAAACTTCTTATGAGCCACATTTACCACAGCTAGCTTTTAGAATACCTCTCCTGCTAAAAAGTAAATTTTATTTGTTAATCTATGAATGTACAAAATTAAAAGCGTGTAAGAAAGTCAGGGATATGAAAATACATATGCTGTCTTGACTACGGTGGGATGCATACATAAATATAAGAAGAAAGACGACACTCAGGAAAGCAAGCTCCCTTCTTTGACACCAATCGGATCAGGCTCTGTGTCCACGTCTGCTCCATCAGACATCCCAACAACCTCAGCAAGCTCTCCTCCTAACTGATCCCTAAAGCTAACTCGTAGCTTCTTCCTCCTCTTACCCACAACCCCACCTTCTGATCACCCCCCCCCCCCCCCTTATCTTTCCTTTTGCCCAACACAGAACCAGATTCACCATTGCTCAAACCGTACCGATTGAGCAAAGTATTGTAAGCAACAACAGCTTCCTCGTCAGAAGGATCAGGAGGCGGCGGAATTATATGGAAGAATGCAAAGACGGTGGTGTCTTTTACCCTTCATCCACTCGCTCAGATTCAGAATCTTCTCGTGTTTCACTTGAAGCTTCTTCACCAACCCTTCTTTTCTGATCTCTAAGTCTGGGATGTTGTGTAGACAACTAACTATTCCAGTAAACCCATGACCTGAAACATACAGAACAGAGATCTTGATGAGTTTTGTGGCGGAAAGCATTCTGAAATCAAAGGTAAGAGATGCCCTTGACCAGAGATCTTGAGGCAACAATTGAAAGCAAGAACTAATTTGAACAACAACAACTATCAATCTACAATGAAAAGACTTGGTGAATGTATGGATTATCAAATCTAAACCAAAGCTGTTGGGATTAAAATCACCAAACCAAGATTACCTATGGTGGCGTAGAAATCCTCCGTTGTAGAACAATCTGGGGCTGCAAAAAAATAATTTTATTTATATGAAGATCGAGACAGGAGGAAAGTGCGATGTGAAAGCATCCAGAAGAACTCACCATTTAATAAAATCCCCCTCTTTGCAATGACGACAATGAAACTCAATCAAAATAAATCGGTTATAATAACTTTTTTTTCTTGAAACACTGTTATAATAACTATAGAACCCAGAATTAAGTTTTTGAACTAACCTGCTTTTGACACAGAATCTGAGTGGATTGCTTTCACTTTGCATCCTTCTTTATATGAATGATAAAGGGAAGTGGAGAAAGGATGCGACTGTTTTGAAAAGGGCAATAATGTGTAAAATTAATTGGAGAAGATGTAAGCGAAACTCTGAACGGTGAAGTTGGCTGGAGTAATCGGAAAGGCCACGAAAGAGGAAGAAAGCCTTTAGGTTAGGTTGTGTCAAAGCTGATATGGCATCTTAAAACGATTTGATTGGCTGGAATTAATTTGCATACGTGGACACTCTTAGAGCTTTAGATATCCTCCTTTTAGTATAGGTTAGATAAGCTGGAGGTATAATTGTTCTGACACTTATGGGGTGATTTAAAAATATATAATTATTATTAAATAATAACTGTTATTCAGGTATTTGATTAAAAAAAAATTTACGGGATATTCTACCTGTTTTGTAGAAAATAATAATCAAAAATCAAATTTAGTGTAAACAATAATATTTCATTATAATTATTTTTCTTAAAAGAATTAGTAGCTAAATAACTAATTTAATGATAAATGTTACAAGCTTTGCTTAATTTAATTAAAAGATAAACAAGATTTGCTTAGACAAAAATAATTATACTGTTTATATAAAATTATTCATTTAGAGGATAAAAATGTTGTAAAGTTTCTACAGACAAAAAAGTAATTACAAATTTACATACATATATTTATAATATAAGCATATGTATATATCTAATTAGATATTCATTTATATTTTTTTAACGTTTATGATTTACTCAGTTTTTAATAATATTGAATATTAGCATTTCATTGATCATTAGAATTACAAATATCTAGATTTGTCGATTAAATTGGAATCGATTTTCAAAAGTATTTTGTCCGCCGCTGGTCTTCAGTTGCAATATTAAGAGATTTGATTGGTTTTAGTTTATGCTAAAAGGATTACATATATAAACTTCTACAACCAAATTGACCCAAAACTAAACCAAAACAATGTATGTATCTATATGGATATAAGGTTCCTCTATCCAAAAGACTAGGACTCGATAAGAACCAAGGCAAATCCAATCTGAAAACTGGGTCTCCTAAGCCTAGCTAGGATTTTCTGCCCAACATAGGCATTGGCAAATAATCCAAACTTGAAATCCAAAAAAGAAAAAAAAATTCATATTTGATCCAATATATAAATACGCATATAGATTTTATATAGCGAAAATCTATCTGAACCCGAAATGATGTTAAATAAACTCGACTGGGTACTTGAAAAATAAGATAATCCGAAAACTCCAAAAATCCTAACCTGAATATCTGAATCAATATATGAAATAAGTATTTTTTTAACTTAAATAAGTACCATCTAATTAATGAAGATCGCAAATCCAAAAAACATCCAATGATTCAGTCATATGTTGTGGTGTAATGGTGTTTGTGACTCTTCAGCTTGTATGTGTGAAGTTGGTGTGTTAAACAAAAGTTGCTTATTCTCAAGAAGCATTTACGTGTAGGTATCGACTTCTTTCTCCAAGAAATGTTTCTTCCTCTTCTTAGAAAAAATCAATGTTTATTTCATATGCGTCACATGCAACTTCTATCATTCTCTGGCAGGACAGGCCCAAACCTAAAACTGGTAAAGTTATGGCTTTAGGCCTCAAAATACATTATAAATTTAAGGGCCTCAAAAATCAAAAGATTGCTTATTGTCTAGTATTGTGTACCACATCATAGTGTCGAAGGTCTTTGGTTTGATTCCGTGGGAGCGCTAATTATTCATTTTGTTTTAAGCAAGAAATTTTACTGGGCCAGACCTAGTCTCTGGTACTACCTAGCTTCAATCTCTTATCCGAAAATCGGATGCCTATGCCAGCTAAGATTTTCTGTCCAACATAACTCGGCATCGACAGATAATCTGAAATCAATCGAATCCGTGTCTGAACCGAGATATAAAAAACCCGAATAAATTTTATAGGTCGACATGAAATATATCCGAACCTGATGTGTTAACTGAACCTGAACCGGTACAAAAAAATCTAAAATCTAAAAAAAAATTAAAAAATATTGATCTGAATATTCGAATTAGTATCCAAAATAAATATTTGAAACATAAATAAATAATAACTCCAAATACTCAAATCCATGTTTATTATGAGATGATATGTAAAATTAGTATTTAGAACAATAATAATACTCCAAATACTCAGTTTTGTTTTCTGATAAAGAAAAGATACGCAGTATTGTTTGAATTTTGATATGCTATCTAAATATACCATAACCCAAACTGAAATAAACTGAATCCTAAATAAGTTTGAACAAAATAGATTCTGGCATATCAATACTATTAAAAGGGAAGGAATCTACAAAAATCTACCTATAAAAGTTGTTTGGATCCTTTCATTTAACTCATTATTTTTTGTCTTACCTTAAATTTATACTAACAATATATTACCATATATTCCTCTAACAATAATTTAGTCAATTTTTTTATTTATTTAAATCTCGCTCTTAAATCCTAATCATTACTATTACTATATTTATCATTTTGATTTTTAATCATAAAAGCATTGAAACTAATGTTTTATATTATCATTTTTATCATATAATATATGATTTAAAGCAAGATAAATTACAAGACATATATGTGTACATTCTAACTTCCTCTTTCGTTTATAATAAAGTAATCATATCATATATAAACTTTTCCACTAAAATCTCATATCATATACTAAACTTTCAACCGTCTATAGTTTGATAATATTTTCATATTTAAAAATGATTTTTCTGAATACTCATGTTACCTTCACAAAAATGACGAAATTCATTGGTTTTATTAAAGCTAACCCGACTTCACGATATCAGTATTGATTATTCAAGATTTTGAAAATTATTTGTTTAGATATTATACTTTTATATACTTTTCACTTAAAACGAATCAATACTATTAAAAGGGAAAGAGTTTTAAAAAATCTAATATAAAAAAGTTGTTGGAGTTATGTATAACTATTTATTATTTTTCTGATAGTACATTAATCATTCTAAACATACAATATTTTAAATATTTTTAACAGATCTTAATATTATTTCTTATGATACTTTTGCTCAGAAAAATATTTCATCAACCATGTTTTTGTACAATAACGTTAAAAATCTATATCAAAAGGTTGTTGGACCTGATATGGACGTAAGGGATCCACATCTGTTCGGGTATTTAAGATCCTAAAAGAATTCGAAATATTTAAAAAATCTGAAAAATATCCGAAACACGTAAAGTATTTGAAACTCCAAACAAATACCAAAAAAATTTAAATACCTAAAAATTTAAAATCTTATTCAAAATCTGACACGATGAACTGAAAAATACCCAAAATTTTATCCAAATACCCAATTTTTTTTAATTTGAAAAATTTACCTGAAATCAAAACTCTAATCGTAAACCAAAAACTTAAAAACAATATCCATAATACCGGAAGCATATTCGAAATATCCAAATATACCTAATAAGCACATATTTATGATCGGGTCTAGGGTAGGACCCGGATTCAAACAAAGACCTATGGGTCAAAAAATACTCAATAGATTATCTTCTCTGGACCTGAACTAAACCTATAATTTTGGATCGGTTCGGTTTGTTTTTTTGATCCGGATATAATTCTCATGTCGAAAAGAAACTTACGTAAAAGTGTACATATAAAATCTCAAATAAACTAATTTGTAGATTATATAGCTGTTAAAAGTTATGTTTTTCGTTATAATAAAACTTTGTATTATAATATAATCCAACAACCCCGCGCTTGGACAATACTATCAAAAGAGAAACAATCCTAAAAAATCTACTATTAAAAGTTATTGGACCTATTCATTTTTAGTCCAACCTATTATTTATAAGCAAATATTATAACCAACCCCAAATATAGCAACCAAATAATGTCCCTAACATTTAAAAATCCACTTTAACTCACTCAACCTTTTGTATAAGATCTTTCAATATACCACGTGACTATACAAACATTTAATATAAATCATATCATATGTTTCAAATAATTCGCTCAACGTTTTGTTTAAACCAACTTCCTACAATACTTGATATAAACGATACTAAAAACTTTAACACATAGGGTCATGTCAATTATATTTATTTTATCCTCTTCCATTATATCAAATATTTGTAATAGGTAAGGTCCTATTAAATATATATTAATCAAACTTTCAATATTATAATACATCTTTTTTTTGTAGAATGTCATAATTACATAGAAATTCATGGGTTCTGATAAAACTAATCCGTCTTCACAATAAAAATATTGATAATTTACGATTTTTTAAATTATTTGTTTAGATATATATATATATATATATATATATATATATATATATATATATATATATATACCTTTCACTTAAAAATTAATTTATACTATTAAAAATTATTTAAAATCTAATATATAAAGGTTGTTGAAGTCATGTATAACTATTTATTATTTTTTGCCCTACCATTATCTATTCTAACCATATAATATTTTAAATATTTTTAACAAATCCTAATATTACTCTTTAAAATACTTTTTCTCTATAATTATTTCATCAACCATGATTTTTCCACAATAACTTTAAAAATCTAATATAAAAAGGTTGTTGTACCCGATATAGACGTAACGGGTCCAGATCTGTTCTGGTATTCAAGATCAAAAATTTGAAATATCCAATAATCTGAAAATATTCGAAACACAAAAAAAAATATTTGAAATCCAAAAAATATACAAAAATGTTCAAATACTTAAAAACCCAAAATTTTACTCGAAATTTAACCTGAAGAACTGAAAATACCCAAAATTTTATTCGAATACCCTATTTTTTTAAAAAAATTAGAATTTTACCCGAAACCCAAAACTATAACTATAAACCCAAACTTAAAAAATATCCATAGTACCGGAAACATATTCAAAATACCCAAATATATTTAATATACATAAAATACTTCTGATCGGGTTTTGGGCAGGACATGGACTCAAACAAATATCTGCGGCTCCAAAACAAATACTAAATAGATAATTTTCTCTTGACCCGTACCCAAACCAAACCTATACTTTTAGGTCGGTTCCGGTTTATTTTTTTGGTCGGGATGAAATGTCCAGGCCTAAAATAAATTTATATAAAAGTGTACATATAAAATCTTAAATAAACCAATTCATAAATTATGTAACTTTATTAAAATTCTCTTCTTTGATATAATACGATTTTGTATTATAATATAATCTGAAAAACCCACGTTTTCGAAGCGCGGGTCAAAATCTAGTATCTATATTATTAAAACTGAAGTACAAACAAAACTAACCTTCTATTCACCAAGCTATTGCATTAATTGAATTTCTATTTTCACTTAGTTTAATAATTTCATTAATTATATTACCTTAACAGTACACCACATCACTAATTATATTACCATAATAATAATAGTGCAAAATTTTATTTATTGGTTAATCAATATTAAGTTTGTACCAATTATAAAAATAAAAAAAATGTAAAATAACTGGTTTTGTATATGGTTAAAAGTTTGGTTTAGTTTGTTTGACTAAAAAAGTTTATTTCAATTTCAATCTGTGAGAAACTACTTAGCCAAACATATAATTCAAAGACATGATTATTGAATAAAAATAATAACTTAAATCATAAAAGTGTATTTAATTGCACTTAATTTTTCAGTTCATATAACTATTTTACTAAATAAAAAAAACTCTTTATATTTAACTTAATTTAGCCAAACATATATAAATAGTTTTTTTTATTAGTTTACATAATCAGTTAGACATGAACATTAGGTATCCATTCAGGTACTGTTGTTTTTTTCGGATATCGTTTTTTCTAAATTAGGCCCCTCTTTGATATTATAAACTAATGTGTATTTTGAGTTGGGTCCTTCCAGACCTGATTGAATTTGGTTTTGAGGTATATAAATCTTAAAATATTCATATAAGCAATGTATTTCAGATAAGTATACCAACAATAACCATATTATCCGATTCGATCTGGATCTTTTGAATATAATTTATTATATGACAACCAGAGGCGGATCCACGTTGTAGAAAGGGGTGTCAACTGACACATGTTAAATTTAAAACTTTGATTTTTACGCTTTGTTCAATAGTAGACAGCAGCTCAAATGGGTACGTTGTTTATCCTCTGACACCCCTTACCTGAGTTCGAGATGCGTCCTGCACCTTATTTTCTTTCTTTAATTTTAAGTTAAATCTTTCTTGTCCTAGGCCCATATAAATTAGAGTTATTAACAGTTAAAGGCAGTTTTCAAGTTTTTATTACACCATAGAGCAGTTTGTGCTACTAAGGTAGTTTTTGGTGGCTAATTACAACATTAACCCTAACTATAAGGAAACCTAGTTGCTGATTTAGTTACCTTCTACAATTTTTTTCTGTGTTTGAATTTCAAAAGATTAAATAAATCAGATCTACTTTTTTTAAATCATAACAATTAAATTTATTTTGACTTACAGGCAAATATGTTATATGTAGGTAACGGAGCATCTGAAAAAACATGACGGACCTCTAATCGCGAGTTCCATTCCGCCATGGTGGTCGTGCTTGGGAGAAGAATTGTGGCGGCTAGAATCACCATGGTTTCAGTCGCGGAGCACCAGAGACTCCGGAGAGAAACGTGATGGAGAAGCCGGAGAGCTCCATTGTTCGTAACCTCAAACCGTGAGCAAAATTTTGGCAGAGTTCTACCGTAATACGCTTCAAGGTCAAGTCGTCTCCTTCTCGTCGTGGTCTTCATGCTCGGGATGTGGGCGCCAGAATCGTCATGGCTTCAGTTGCAGATCAAAGAAAAAGCTTGATAGGAGCAACAATGGTTAACTTTTGATTATTTGCAACTATGGTCCTCCCATTCTTTTTTATTCTCCAATTTATCTCAAAATTTTAATCAGTTCAAGTTTCTTCATGAATTTGCCCAGAAACTTTAAAATGTGCAATATAGACCATGGTTATGCAATTATGTATGTAAATACAATTTTTTATTAACAATTAAATGCTACTTAAATAATTTAATCTGATTAATTAAGATGCAATAGTAACATCTAAGTGTTTATAGTGTACATATGTACATCAACTTCAAAGTGTACATGTGTACACTATATATGTTCTTTTAGATATAAACAATCTGCGCCACAATTGAGTGCAAACAAGCGTGTACATGTGTACACTGTAATGTACACATGATATTTGTGTACGAGCGAGTTTCAATGTACACATGACATGTACGAGCGACATGTACACACGACATTTGTGTATAACTCAAATGTAATGTACACATGAGATGTACGAGTGGGTTTCAATGTTGCTCAACCATGGTTTAATTTTGTATTATACATCAAACAAGCTATACATGTGTACACCTAATTAAACCATCGTTGAGCAACATTGAAACCCACTCGTACATCTCATGTGTACATTACATTTGAGTTATACACAAATGTCGTGTGTACATGTCGCTCGTACATCTTGGAGGTCAATGGTATTCCATAATTTGGAGGTCAAATTGAAAGCCTAGCTAAACATAAATGACCTAAAGTGCAAATAAAAGAAAGATGATTTGGTGGAGATCAATCATAAGCATCTTCTTCTTCTTTCTACCTTAGCAGTCAACATAAGGAGACGAGTAGTCCCGTCTGATCTTGTTTGTTATTCACCATGGCGGCTATGAAGCATCACCACCGGAGTCATCACTCTTAACGGAGGTAGATAAAGTCGGATATCCTTGCCGCACCGGAGTCATCACAAAATCAGGTTATTAGCCGCAGTAATCCGATGGAGATGGAGACATAATCCGATAGAGATGGAGGCAGAAAATGATTAAGGTTCTATTTTTACGTAAAATCAAAAGAAGAAAATAAGTGTGGGAGATGGAGATATTTTATTGTGCTTAAATGAATCTGGGCCATTAAAATGTAAAGCAAAATAAAAACCTAAAGGCTGAGAAAGAAAACAAATATAAGTCTTGTCACATATATCAGAAGAAATCTGGGCCATCGATTGTAAAAATGGATGAGTGGTGTGGGTTAATTCCTGCTAAAACAGTCTTTTTAGTTAGTTAGCTATTTAGTTGCAAGATAACTAATTAGTTTAGAAAAGAGAGAAGTTGTTAGAAGAAAGTGTCTTGGTAGCATAAACTGTCTTATTATGTAATAATAAACTTAAAACTGTCTTTGGGTGTAATTGTTTTCTATAAATTATGATCCAGATTAAATATTTTCCTGGGTCCACAACACATCTAAAATAAAACGTAAAAACCTCTAGTTGCAAATCATATTCGAATCAACAAAGTGTTTTAACTGAATTTGACCTTATTTAAATACCCGAAGAATAGTGAATCTAAAAATTCGAAAGCTTGATCTGAAGGCCCATCCCTAAACATAGTTCGAGAAGAAAGTGGAAGAAAAAAAATAGAGAAAGTACGTATCTTCCCGCCATCTGTACAATGCGAAACTTGTGGTTAATAAGTAATCAAGACACCTTTTTGTTATCCTCTAATCTCTCACTCACTCTCTCATGGCCTCCTCTTCTCTACCACTCTCTCTCCCATTCCCTCTCCGATCCCGTAGCAGCACTCGAGCTCTAACCTTCAGACGCTCCCGTCTCTTTCTCTCCCTTCCCACCTCCATCGTTTGCCTCTCCACTCAAAACCCCTCCGGCGAAGAGTCTCGGTGGCTCCGGGAAGAGCAGAGGTGGCTTCGCGAGGAGCAAAGATGGCTTCGTGAGGAGCAACGCTGGATACGCGAGCGTGAAACCCTCCTCCAGGAGATTGCGGATCTCCAGCTCCGAATTCAAACCCTAGAATCTCGAAACCCGGATACGATCTCGAACTTAGCTGCTCTGCTTCAGGTTCTCAAGGACAAGAATCGAATTTCAGAGAGTGGGTCGAGCGCAAAGCCGATGGTACTGGAGAATACGAGAGAAGTCGAGGAAGAAGAAGAAGAAGAAGAAGAAGAAGAGGAAGTGGTGGTTGTGGAGAAGCAGGTGGTTGCTGAAGAGAAGGCTAAGGTTTCGGAGCCGGTGAAGAAGAAGAGGGTGACTTTGAAGGTGGGAAGCGAAGGTGAAGAGGTTCAAGCAATGCAGGTCTGCTTGCAATATCAAATATCTTTCTCTCAGTTTTAGAACCAAAGAAAGAAAGGCGAGTATTGATTCTATCATCACTGGAAAAAGCCTATTTAATTAATATAAGATGAATGTTTAAAATAATAGGCTGATGATGATTTTTAAATTGTTCATCATCCTTTTTAAATGATTTTTTTTTTTTTAAATTGAAAGTGTTTTCATGAATGTTCTTTTTTTGATGATTTCTTATGTGAATGTTCTTTTGTCCATGTGATAGGAAGCTTTGCTAAAATTAGGATTCTATTCGGGTGAGGAGGACATGGAGTTTTCCAGCTTCTCAAGTGGGACAGCAAGAGCTGTTAAGACTTGGCAAGTATGTTCTTTTTTTTTTTTTTGTTGTCTATATAGCTCATTTGTGGTTTCTCTGATGAGGATTTTGACTTAAGTTTATGTTTTGATTTGAAAGTCATCTTTAGGCGTCCGTGAAGACGGGGTAATGACAGAAGAGCTCCTTCAGATGTTGTTCATGGATCAAGTAATCAATGAAGACGTAAAGACAGAGAAGGTTGAAACAAGTACAATGAAGCAAGAGGTAAATAAAACTGAAACCTCTACCAGCTAAGCTATGTCATTTGATGATGTTCTGTTACTAGTTAGCTTTATTCCCAATCTGAAATGTCTAATATGAGTCCTAGATAAAAGGTGGAAATACTTTTATTATTATGTTGATGATTATTACGATTTTAGGGACCATGAATATTCTGAAATGACAGTAATTTTCTTGAAGATGTTAAAAGAGTTATTCCTTCTGCTCAACCATTTTTTTCATCTCTCTAGACCAAGGAAGCTGGTAATGGAGCAGTAAAGACGCAGCAGTCAATCATGAAAGACCAAGGGAACAGAGGAAATGAGGTTTCTCAACATCGGGTTTTCCTTCTCGGAGAAAACCGGTGGGAAGATCCCTCAAGGCTCAACAAACCAAGTAAATCTACAGATACCAGAAGGAAGTGCATCACTTGTCGAGGGGAGGGTCGATTGATGTGCCTAGGTATAATCCCTTCGCTAAGTGAACTTCATCGCTTCTTTTAAAGTTTAGAATCTGTTAGAGAAAACGTAAAGAGTGTTAGTAGACACCAAAATTAGCTAAAGGGTATAATCTTGCATCCAATGTAGCCAAATCTTGGTTCAACAATAATCTGTATTCTTAGTAACACCTCATGCACAGAGTTGTCGTAGATCATTTGATCATTAATTAAATGGAAACATGATTTGGATTTTTTGGTTGATGTAGAGTGCGATGGAACCGGTGAACCAAACATTGAGCCGCAGGTGAGCTAACTCAAACCGATCTCCCTTTGATTATGTGTATTTCTATATTCCAAGTAGCCTAAGTTTTTCTTCAATGTTCGTAGTTTATGGAATTGGTTGATGAAGATGCCAAGTGTGTGTACTGTGAAGGTCTTGGCTATACAGTTTGCGATGTCTGTGAAGGCAAAACAGCCGTTTAATCAAAGGTTCATGTTTTTAATATAATACACATTTACTTATCTGTAATAATCATATATATGTTTCTTTTATGAACACCAAAAAAGTACAAACAACTCTTCTGTATATCAGCTGCTAATCTTTGCATTAGTCTTGTTATAAAAGAGAGGTTTTGTCCATTGGTGGATTAACGTTTTAAAGAGTACAATTCCTTGTTGAAAATGTTTAACAACTTTGCAACCTACGCTAGTTACACCATTTGTTGATCTTTTCTCAGACTCTTAAGCCACAATTAAAGGTGAGAGACAATGACCAACTTGGCTGTTACTTGCTAGTGCCAATCAACTATATCCCCGAACGTGGTCGAACCAACTCCTTCCCACACTTCACTATGTCCCACTTCTTCCGAGTCAACACCTTCCATGTCACGGTCCCAAAACCCTGAACCATTTGCATCTGTTGGCAAGTTCTTATGAGTATCAACTTTATAAAGAGTTTTTGTTTCAAGTAGGTAAAACGAAGTGTGTTGTCATCACTCACAATGGTTATAAGTGCGTTTCAGCTTCTTACAACTAGTGCTGTTGCTTCCTCCTCTTTCACCTTCCTCTTGCACCGACTTTGAGTTGTTGTCTCCAAAGACTAAAACAGGCTTTCTCGTTCTATCCATGCTCTCCATACCTAGCGATTCAATATGACCAACTATGAAGAACTTAAAGTAATGAAAATGAAAGTGATTATGACATACATACCCTCGAAAGGATCTTTTCTTTTCTTTGGTAGTTTATCATCCTTCACAATGATATCATCATTGATCTCAGTAAAGCATGTCGTCAAAAGATCAACCTCTTCAGCAGTGGCTTGATCCAAGGGCTCAAGACTCGCATCGGCCCTACTCATCACAACTTGTTCACTTATCTGGGTCTCTCTTGGCTTAAACTGACGAAGCATTGTCTTTTCTTTGGACGCCTTTATCTCCATCCAAAACCCATGAGAGAGCTGTGTCACGTCCTTGGAGCTAACCAATGAGGTGAAAAGTCTTGGTCCTTCTTCCTGTGATGATTTCTAAATTGTAACAAGAGACGGTAAGAAAGGGTGTTATCATTAAACTTCTACTTACTAAGAGCAAAGCAGAGAGAATCACATTAGATTTTCAATTTTCCATCAATCAAATACCTGAGCAGCGTTGAAGAGCACAGATTTGTTGTTAAGCTTGCTATCGAGAAACTCTGAAAACGAAGCGCACTTGTCAACTTTCTTCGACGAAGAGTCGTCTTCCACACTGTATCGCAAACAAACTTCAACTGTTAACTCACTACAATCGGAATTAATAAATCAAGAGAAAGAGAGATGATAATGGAATTTGCACGGCGCTTACGGAATCGAATTACGATTAAGGAAAGAAGGGGCGATCGATCGCTGGCCAAAAACCCTAATTTTGGGAATTGGTTTCTTCATCTTCCTCTCTCTCTCGCGTTAGCTTTTCCGTTTTCAGCTTTTTAGTTTCTCTATTTTTTTTGCCGCCAACAGCAGAAATATCCGCATGTTTTTTATTAACCAGATGTTTTGCCCTTTGCCTTAAACATTTTTATAAATTTTTGAAATTTTTTTTATATACTATCTTCATTATAATAAAATAAATCTTAAAATAATTCAATATTATATTTTTAATTATTTAATTAAAAAAAATATTTGATTAATATTTAATTATATAATTTATGTTTTTAACTTTTTACTAAAATATTTTTTCTAATAACAATATAATATATATATAAATTATCCTTTTTTAATTATCTTTTAGATTATGGATAATTCAATATTCAATTTTTAATTATATAATTAAGAATGTTATTTGATTAATATTTAGTTATACAATTTATGTTTTAAAATTTTTACTAAAAAACTTTTTCAGATAACAATATAATATATACATAAATTATCTCTGTTTAAATTATATTTTTAGATTTTGGATAATTCTTACTATTATTAATTTTAATCAATTATCTAATCAAATAAATTAAAATTTCGTTTTTGTTTTTTAAATTATTTATACATTTTTTTCATCAAGGGTATAAACGATATTAACCGCTCTAACTTTTAATGTGAGAGCTTGATTCTAAAAATTTACTTCGCATCTAATCAAATAAATTAAAATTTCGTTTTTATTTTTTTAATTATTTATACATTTTTCATTAAGGGTATAAACGATATTAACCGCTCTAACTTTTAATGTGAGAACTCGATTCTAAAAATTTACTTCGCAAATAATAGTATAGATAACATGCGCCTTGCGCAAAATGTGATTATTAGTTTCGTTATTTTTAATAAAAACATTAAATCTGTTTAGTTTGGATATTGGTTCGGTCCTAAGCTTCTTTTTTTGTTTTTAATCTTCTAAAATATAAATATTATTTTAAATTAATATTCATTTTAGTTTATTCGGTTAAAATGTTTGATTTTATTGGTTTTTCGGTAAAAACTAAAATTTAATATTATTTGTTTATTTTCATGTTGTGAATTTTAGATAGTCGTCGTGTCGAACCAATAGTTTCATATTATTGTTTCTAAACAGATAATAGTTTAAGAAAAATAAAAGAAAATTATTAAGACAAATCATTTCACTACAATTTGGTCGGTAGTGAAAGAAGCATTAAAAAAAAATATTTAAACTTTCAAAAATTAGATATTTTAGTTGTGGAGAATACTTAGTTACAAGGTGTTAACATCAAGGTGCACATGTATGTGTCACTACAAAAAAAGAAGCGCATGTTGTATCACTTAAATTGCATCACAAAAATAAGTGTTGCTATTTTAAATTACTTATTTACAAATGATATAAATATACATTATTTAAAATCAATTGTAACAATTGATGTTATTATGAACTAATTTAACATCAGTTAAAACAAAATGATATAATTTCTATTAATTTGTATCATTTCAACAAAATTGATATTATTTTTAATTTTATATCACTTAGATAATTGATGCATCTACTTTTTTTTTGTTAACATCATTTGTTAAAGTGTTACAAACTTAACATCGATAATAAATTGATACCAACAAAATTATGCACCTATATTTTTAGTATTAACTTTAATTTGCATTATCTAAAATACTTGTCTAATATAAAGCTTTTCTAGAAAACCAGCATGCGTGATTGTTAGTAGTTACGATTCATGTGGTTTTAGTAATTATTTTTATTGTAGCTTCAACTTAATTGATCCATGATCTTCTATAACTGCCTCATGATCTCAACAAAAGCATATAATTCTATTAATATTCTCACTCATCGATTTGTCTCCCTCTCAATTTTGTAAACTTTTTAACAGTTCCACATTTTCTGGACTGTTTCAAAAATCAGATAATAGAGTGAGAATTCAAAGTAGTAATATAAGGAAGGAAGGAAACAGATTGTGCTGCGATGAATTACTTCACAAGTCGTCAAACAAGTTTTTCTTATACATGATTTGAAAAGAAAATGGGTCTTCTAATCGGACAAATCAGAAAGAAATTTTCTGAAAAGGTGTTATTTTTCTTTTGTTGTTCTTCTTCTAGTTATCTTTGTATGGAAATTGTTGTTTCTTTCCTTCTGTTTATGGTTTAATATTTTTTTGTTGGAATTCATTCTTTTCATTGGCAGATGAAGAATCTCTTGCAAATTTAAGGAGTCAAGTCTTTGAAAAGCTAGACGATGGAAAATTCTTCAATGAGTCTCAGTAATTTCAGTTGTGGAATGATTCACGTTCATGCTACAATGGAGATTGAAGATGAAAACAAAGAAGAAGAAGAAGCTTTTTACTATTTTACAATCTTTTTCCATGTGAATTCATTTTTTTTTCTACGTATTTCTTTCCATTTTCTTCTTGTTCTTCAATTGTCGTTAATAAAAAATATTTTAATGAATTCATCTACTGCATGAATTTAATTTCAAATTTACAAATGATAAAAGAAAATATTATTCGATAATTGTAAATTACACAATTATTAAAATCAGTTTTAGAAATTAAAATAAAATTTCAATTATTAGTAAATAATAAAAATAATTAGAATCAGTTATTTTAATTGATACTAAACTAACATCATTTAAAAACCGATGTAAATTTTGATATCATTTTCTTACAATTGATACATATTAAAATCATTTATAATAATTGATGTAAATATTTAGTTTTTTACATCAGTTTTTAATGAAGTGATACAAATTATTTGCATCACCACTTTCGGAGTCATTTAATTAAGGGATGTAAAGTTATTTTGCATCATTTATAACTAATGTAAATATTTAAAATAAATGATGTTAAACCACTATTTTTTTGTAGTGTGTATGTAAAAATATATAAAAATAGTTGACAAATATATAAAGATATTGTTAATTAATATTAAATGACATTTTTGTTCAAAATAATACATGAAAAATAAAATTAAAAATAAAATTAATTTAAAATAAAAAGGCTTTGACATTAGTCATTTTTCATATAAAGAAAATAAAATTGTATACATAAATATGGGTGGGCACTGATCGAATATCTTGAGTATTTGGAAGCATTCGTGTCGATTCGATCTTTAGCCACCTAGATATTCGGTGACTCGGATATCCGAAATGTTTTAGAATTTTAAAGTATATCTGATTTGATCCGTAAATAAAATAAATTTTAAAAATAATTAAAAATTTTAATAATAGCATTTTATTACAAAAATAAAACATTATTTAACTTTTTAAATTCTAGTACCTAATATAATAAATTTAATTCATACAAATATTGTAAAACTGATATAAAGTATAATATATATAACATATATATATATATAATTCTTTACATATATGTATATATATGCATATAACAGATCGAATTAGATATTTGTTCCTAAAAATATTGGTATTTGTAATTTGCTTTTTTTTGGATATTGTATTTTAGTATTTGATGTGTTTCGTAGAGTTACGAATATCCAGATTTTTTGGTTCGAATCAAAACGGATAACGAATCGAATCAAAATTTATGAATAATTTTCTCAACTTTATCCATAAACAATAAAAATAATTTATATATAGTTTGGCTTTTGATTCATTATCTATTTTTATTCGAACCGAAAAATCTAGAGTTTTATTGGAACCATGTATGTAAGTTTTATACTAAAAAAAGCGCAAAATAGATAGTGTGAACACATTTATGAATATAGTGTGAACGCATTAGCATACTTAATATCAAATCATTGTGAGACTGCCACATGTCTATTATAGTATGAATGCATTTATTACAATGCTTCTCTTTTAATATATAAGGATATCATTAAGACACTTTTAATACTACTTAAATAAACACTTCTTCACCAGTTTTAATAAATAACACTAACGAAACAAAGGGTATAAATGGTGACCAACAGACCAAGGAACGAAGAGGAATAATGCATTCCCTAACATTCCTAAAAAAAATTACCATTCGCAATAATTTTTCTTTCTCATTCCCTACCATTCTTTTTTTTTGTAGAGAAATAAAGAACAAAATTATTCCTTGTTAAATATGGGATGGAACAACCAATCCTTTTCATTCCTGCAATTTTATTCCTCTACGTTCCTTTCCTATTCGTTCCTCTTGTTTTCAGAATGGTCACCAGTCGGACTATTTCATAAAATAGTATCATTTTGATATTTTAAATAAAAATAGCATCCGCTGTAAACCGATCTTTACATCGAGATATATATTGCTAAAGTTTTACAAAAAAATTGTTTTTATACTCTTAAGTCAGGATAGTGGATGGACAAAAACTTACTTAAAACTCGAAGAAAATGTTGTTTTGACAGAACCAAGCATCAAGAAACTTCAAGTCTTTGTTTGGACGTTAAATATTCCTTTAAAAAATTGTCATTTTATATGAAAATTAATCTCAGAACATGTAAATGTCATAAAGAATTTAACTCATGTCATATGTGATGTGTTAACATTTGTCTGAGATGCGGGGAACAAGACGAGGCTGTAACTTATGCTATCTTCGAATGTCCTCCAGCGCTTCAAGTATGAGTACTAGCAGCTACATTGTCTCATCTGAATATTTTCTCAATGTCCGTCATATACACTAACATGGATTATTTTTTTTGGCAGAAATATTGAAGAACCGAAGACAGACAGAGACCTTCATCCATAGAAAATTTGTTATCTCTAAAAAATAAAGAATGATAAGTTATTCAAAGAGATTGATAGAGACCCGCTGGAACTGATAAATATGCAAATGAACCAACAACTGAGTTGGTCTAAACACCAATAGCAACATCACAAGCCATACACTTAGAGAATATATGTTTGACAAATGGTTCATGAACCTCTACATCGGTCTTCAATGGATGTGGGTGGAAGTGGCTAAATAACACTAGACAAATTATGGGATAAGAAATTAAAGACGAAAATAATTTGCATTGGATACGGAGTTGGATGCGCAAAATTGGGCAATGAAAATCATGATGCATCATTAAACATGTCAGCATTTTGGGACGGACGGCAAAGATTTGATAGTGATGCTAGTAGAGGTAATACATTAGCTGCAAGATAATATTTAGAGGTACAATTGATTATACTTTTTAATATTGAGTATTCTATGAATTTAGGAATTCATAAGCTAGATTGGAAAAAAAAAAAGATTCTCTAGAAAAACGAGATTTTCAGCACTATTTCTCTAGGTAGGTTGAAATTTTTCTTCCGATCATCTCTTTACTTTATAATTTGAAAAGTTTCCAACTGTATCTATATTCTTGGTTTCTTATTTTCCATGAGAACGTTTTGCTACAAGTGTAATTTGTTGAAGCATGCATATTTATATGTGTTACTTTTAACATGTATGTTTATCATTTAACATGTCTCCCATCTCCGAGTTTGCTCCGAGTCTTCAACGCTCATCATAGCTATTAAGAAGGAAGCACAAAACAAGGAATTCATTGGTATTGTCTCTGGCATCCAACAAATCTCGTATGTCTTTAAGACTATTTGTTTCAATTTCATCCCTAGAGCTATGAACATGCAAGTCGATGGTTTGACAAAGACAGCTCTTAGGGATTTTCCTTTTATTGTATATGGACCCTTTGGGACAGCTGGGTCTCTTTCGATGACACGAATATCTTAGACTGAGTTGCTTGTTTAAACTGAATGTGATGTAAACCAGAACTATAGGAAAGAGACAATACATAAGATTTATATGATTGCAACTCGGCTGAGAAAAACAGTATCGTTTTGAGGCATATTCATGTGATGATACAGTGGTGATACACTAGTAAAAAAAGTCGCTATAGCTACGGTCGGTTTTCGTAGCTATGAACTGATTTTCGTAGCTATATGACCGATTTGCTACGAAATGCTACGAAAATCGGATCGTAGCTATAGCATCGTAGCAAAAAAAAATTCGTAGCAAAGTCGAAGCAAGATGCTACGTTGTTGCAACGACGGTTTCGTAGCTATTTTGCTACGGAGATGAACGTTGCTAAATCGTATCTATTTTTAAAAAAATAATTAAAAAAAAAAATAAATTGCAAAATATTAAATATTAATTTACGAAATAAAAAAATATTATTAAATTATATTTTATATATCAAATTGGCTTACAAAATTTAAAACGATTTATCAAACTATTAATAAATAAAATCGGTTTAGCATACTAAACCAAATTAAAAATATACCTAACCCTAATCTAAACCTAATGTATATTCTCCGCCGCCTGCGGCCTCCTCACCGAGCTTCTTCGTCTTCAACATTCAAGCCGGCTCTGCTCACGACCCACCACTGCTACCTCCTCCATCAATCTCCTGTGCCTCATTCATCAATCCTGTGCCTCCTCCACTTTCCTTTACCAAGAACAAAAAAAAAATCAGATTCAAAACACAGAGAGAGAGAGAGAGAGACGTTACCGGTGGTGGTGTTGACGAGCGTGCGGTGGTGAAGGGCGCAACCGAATAGAAAGGAGCATGGTGGTGAGAAGCATGACGGTGGTAATCCTCTTCGTTCAGATCCATTTGCTTGAAAGAAGAAAAGTAAATGAAAGATGAGCAGAGGAGAAAGAGAGATGGGAAGAGGATAAGAGAGATGAGATTAGATGAGGAGATCGAAGAGGTACAGAAGAAGAAGAAAATAAGAAGTATAAAATCGTGTGGAGGAAGAAGAAAGGAAGAAAGAGATAAAACAAACATAAAATATTAATAGTGAATTAATCTGAGCCGTAAGATTATCAACGGCAGAGATTCGAAAATGGTGATCCACGCCTCACTTTTTGGTCCAATCAGAATTAAGCTGTTAATTCTTTTTCTTTGGTCATCAAATAAGCTTCTAATTCACTTAAATATGAATGGGTTTATATGGGGTTTAAACAAATGAATTTAAATTTAAATAATAGATTTATAATATAGGATTTGATTAATGACTATGATTAAAGTTAAAAGTTTAGTCTAATTTAAAAGTTTTAAATATAAGGTTAATGTTCATGATTAAAGTTTATTTGGAGTCTTAGGTTTGGGGTTTAGAGTAAAATTTGAGAATACAATTTGAAATTTTTTGATTAGTATCTATGTTTAGGTTTTGGTGTTTAAATTTGAAAAGGTTAAATTTGATGTTTGGATTTTACGATTTGGTGTATAAAATTTAGAGTTATTGTATATGGTTTGGAATATAGTGTTTGAATTTTAGTAGTTTTGGAAATAATTTATTTAAAATATTAAATTTTGAGTTTAAGTTGATATTTGTTGTTAAACTTTGAAAATATTAGAGTTAATGTTTTGATTTATGATTTGGGTATAGAGTTTATATATAAAGTTTAGGGTTTGAAATATAGTGTTTGAGTTTAGATTTAAAATTTGAAAAGTTATTTTAAAAGTGATTAAATTTGAGTTTAACTTTAAGATTTTGAGGTTATAGTATGAAAATATTAGAGTTTAAAGTTTACTTTTAGAGTTTAGGGGTTAGAAACATGTTTAGGGTATAGGGTTTCAAATAGCCACGAATATTTTCATAGCAAATCGTAGCTAAAAGATATTTTGTATATTAGCCACGTAATATTCGTAGCAAAATCGTAGCAATTTTTTGCTACGTTTACATTCGTAGCAAAATCGTAGCTAATTTAGCTACACAATTGATATGGTTTGCTACGTTTTACGTTTCGTGGCAAATTCGTAGCAAATTCGTAGCTTTTTCCATTTTGCTACGAAAATAACGTAGCAAATTCGTAGCTATAGCGATTTTTTCTACTAGTGATATTCTATGCGAATGAAAAATGATTCAGTAAGCTGAAAGGTCAGTACTGATATATTGTAAGTGTAACTGAGGGTATATAGACTGGTTGTGTATCAATGGTTATTTGTATATACATTGGGTCACTCATAGTTCGGTTTATGAAAAAGTCTTCTTAGTGAGTGCTTTGGGTTAGGATTTTTTTTTGGTCATCTCTTTTCACGCATAAAAGTGAGGTTGAGTCTTGTGGAATAATTATTGGGCCGAGCAATATAGGCAATAAAAGCCCAAGTGTGTTGGTCTGTGTTGGTCGCGTCATAGAAGTGTATAAAGATTAACGGGATGGTTGAGTTTCTATATCATATTTCCTTCTCTCGAATCCCGAAGTTTTCTCTCTCTCTCTCTCTCTCTCTCTCTCTCTCTCTCTCTCTCTCTCTCTCTCTCTCTCTCTCTCTCTCTCTCTCTCTCAATACCCCCAAGCGAATCTTCCATGGCAAACTCTTCATCTTCCGGTGTTGAAAGCTCAAAACGTAGTCGCTCTCGTGCTGTGCTTGTTACGAACATCCTATCCAAATCTTCAACCTCAATGCTCCCATTCCATATCTCTCTTTTGACCAGCATCTCCAAAAAAATCTTGCTCCCTTCGCCTTTGATCAAAATCCAATCGGTGATTCCTCTTGCTGTCATGAATCCGACAATGCTCTCAGTAAGTATCAAGAACTGTTCTTGAGAGGTTTCATAGTTCAGGTTTATATTTGCGCATATGACTTTGACATTGCTGAGGCTCAACGCATAATCGATAGTGTAGGTTGGATTTACATTTTCATCCTTGTTCTTCCCTTCTGTCCTTGGGTTGTTAGGGAATGTATCTCGACAAATTACTACACTGTGTTTGGTGTGTTCATCAGAGAACACCATTTTGAGTTTGATCCCAATGTGTATACCTGACACAAGCCATCATGTTCTTAACTGGACGACATCATGCTCCCATTCCATATCTCTCTTTTGACCAGCATCTCCAAAAAAATCTTGCTCTCTTCGCCTTTGATCAAAATCCAATCGGTGATTCCTCTTGCTGTCATGAATCCGACAATGCTCTCAGTAAGTATCAAGAACTGTTCTTGAGAGGTTTCATAGTTCAGGTTTATATTTGCGCATATGACTTTGACATCGCTGAGGTTCAACGCATAATCGATAGTGTAGGTTGGATTTACATTTTCATCCATGTTCGTCCCTTCTGTCCTTGGGTTGTTAGGGAATGTATCTCGACAAATTACTACACTGTGTTTGGTGTGTTCATCAGAGAACACCATTTTGAGTTTGATCCCAATGTGTATACCTGACACAAGCCATCATGTTCTTAACTGGACGACAAAGTTCAGGGTGGTGCACCTTCATTCTTACTACTCATCGTTCATCGTATCAAATCCTATACAACTTCTGTAAGCTGAACTGGTCCTTGGTTTCGAAGTGGATTAGATGATTAAGTGCCACCTTCGGTTTCTGTTCGCTTTCATCAGTCGAAGGGAGATTGATTTGGAGATTTAATGTATAATCAAATTATCGAAATGTTGCGTCAGTATGATGAAGAAAAGCCTATAGTTTCTTCCCAACCTGATCTATCAGGTACTTCTGCTTCAAAAGAAGATACTCGTGCTTCCAGGCGGCGAAGAACTCATTGGCCAGCCCCTTTAGATCTGGTCAGTAGCTGCTAATAACCCTGAACTCAATACCAGAGAACCTAAAGGATGCAATAGGATCAAATGGAGTTTGTGTTTTTTTGTCTAACTAGTCACTGATTCAAGAGAAGTGTTAGTCTTTTGAGTCTTTCGGTTTAGTGTCGTGCTCTTAAGATCTTGTGTTTCTAAGTTGGTTTGTAAAAGTTTTGAACTTTTTTGCTTTCTAGCATTTATGTTAATTATCTTCTATGCAAGTTGTTGTTGCACTTGGAGCTCTTTGAATTTGTTTTGCAAGTCAGAGAAATGAGGTAACATATGCAGACAAAAAGGAGAGATTGTAAACTCAAGAATATTGAGAACAAGGAAGCAAGAGGATTATGATTCTGAAATGATGACGGACTGCAAAGATTATGGAAAGAAGATATTCGAGATTGGAAAATGCTCGACTATAAGTAGGAGACGAATTAAATGAAATTAGGCTAACAGTCAAAGAAATAGAAAGACATGACTCTTGATAGAGATTTAAGGTTTAGGGTTCTTGGTGAGTGAGATACTTGTGTGTGACGCAACTAGATTTGTAGCAAGAAATCTTGGATAATTAGGAATTGGTCAGTTGTGATACACATGCCATGGGCAGTCACCTAAATCTGAGTGAACAAGACACTGTCAAGTTTGTTGAGATGGTTTCTAATAAAAGTATTTTTTGAAAAAAAAAATCCATCTGTAAGATTATAAACTACTCAGTTTCTAGGTAATTCAAAACCAGCCAAAAACACCCGAATAAACCGAATGCCTAACTCTAATGTAAACCATTGGAGATATATCTACTTTTATTATTGTTCAGGACTACAAGTCCACAGTATTTAAATTCTGTCGAGTATGAGGAATGTAGGACCATTGTAACCCATCGGAATCGGACCCAAACTTTTTATCTTGCGTATGTGCGAAGATTAATCTTCAAGATTATGATATGTACGGTCGAGTGGACCTCCTGTCGTTAAAAAAAGAAAAGAAAAAACGAAGTTGGTCTTATTCTAAACATATATTATACTGTATTACTCATTTTGAAAACTGAATCAGTCAGGTCCACATTTTTCCATTCTGGATCTAAAGAGTTATTAATACTTGATATTAATCATCTATATTACTTACGCTTGCGGCAGCCAAAATATTAATCAACGATATAAACCGTATATGATGATTAAATAAAAAATGAAAACTATGATAGAAATTCCTATTTAAAGATAAGATTTTGACGATGTTAGCCGGCACACCTTTATCCAGATAACATTTTGTGACAATATATACATCCTCGTTTTTTTTTTTTTTTTTCCCAAATTATAGATGGGCCAAGCCCAGAGCCGAAGCCCAAACAGAACAGGATTTAAAACAAAAGCCTACGAACCGGGCCACAAGACAAAGAACAAACAATGGGCCAAGCCCAAGTAATACCCGACAGCCACACGGCCCAAACCGGGCTGTTCGCCCTAGATGCGCCTCAAGGAGACGCCACTGCCGCCGGAGCTCCGAACCTGCAGAGCCTCCGCACGTACACACACGTTCATCGCCGTACTGTCTTCACGCCGGAGGATTCATCAGATAACCAAGAACGCCTCCGACTTTAGACCACCAGAAACGCTGGACAGTCGAGCCGAGAACCGCATAAACTTCTTCTTCTAGAAACTTCATCGCCGTCGCCGGAGAGCTTAAACAGATATCTCATCGTCGGCGACCCACGAACCCCTCACAGAAGACAAAACCCACCGCTTCTACCATCCTCGATCTAATCGCCACACCCAAAACAAAAGGTCTCACCCCGGTATCAAGGAGCTATGTGAACCTCCTCTCACCGTAATCCAGTAGCCGGCGAAGAGAGTTAAAGAAACCTCACCTTCCCGGAAGCAAAAGTGACGACGGTGGATCTATGAGAGCCTCCACCCCCCACAAGAGAACCGACGTCAACGGAACTATGAAAGCCTCCATCGCCCGGAAATAAAACCACCAGTGCGCGCATCAAAAGCCCCGTCACCTCCGCGTTCCACCATACGGACGCGTATCGACTCCAAAGCCGCACCACCATTTACGATAAGTGACAGCAACAAAGCTCCGACAAGGCGAATGATAGTGGATCTGCGAAAACACCGAGGAAAGGGATCGAAAACAAGACGAAAGAAATTCTCCGGCGACGGCACGGACGCACACGCGCCGGCCGTACGCCGGAGGGAAACGATTCTCTCTCTCTTCTCTCTCAATATATACATCCTCGTTATAGTAATCTTTTTTTTTATGTTAGTTTAATTTGGTTTGTTATCTATTTGTTATTTTGAAGTTTGCTTTTGTTTTCAAAACTGTGATTCGTAGCTTAAACAACTCTCATTTGGTATATGATTTGCTTTTTTGAACAATAAATTTAATATTTTCTTATAAAAGTTAATTTTGAACTAAATTATGTATAATTGACCTAAAGGTAAAGAAGTTTTTCAGTACTATTATTTTGTATCACCATCTGTGTACAGCTTCGTGTGTAGTGTGATGGGAGAGTATAAATTTATTTCCTTCGAGTGCACTCTGAACTATGTAAGCCACATCTCAATCATAGTCCTCCTTTAAATCCAGTACTTATGAAATTACCAAGAATTCAGCCAAAAAATGGTCATCAGATTGGAATATACAGTTCAATTACTTGTCTTATACTTAATGTTTACTCAACGTAAAGGTGTTTGTACTGATTATGTTGAGCAGAGTGTACTAATGTCCAATAATGATCGATATTTGCAAAATGTATGTATGTTGGGTTGAAATTGAAATCATGAGTGCAACATGATTACGATTAGGAGAAACACCAATCTATATGTACCAAATTTACGTATACATATATTTCTGACGTTTCTAAGCTATGCTATAGTAATAAAGCTAAATCACTTGCGAACTACGGACTGTTAAGGTCTAGTGGGTATATACATCTAAATTGTGTTTAGAAAATCTGGCATTTATATTTATATATATATATATATATATATATAATAATCTACTAGGTGATTCTCCGGTGATTCTTCATGGATACAAACATTTACATAATAATTGAATTATAACAATAGCTGAATATATTTTATATAAGTTTTAAGTTATTTTAAATTTATCTGTATAATAAAAACATTATGTATCATTGCAATTATTTTAAAATTTGATAAATCTATTTTTAAATAAGTTTTAAGTTATTATAAATTTATCCGTACAATAAAAAAACTATGTTCATTATGTTTCCATCGTAACTAGATATGTGATTTCACCTATAATATTTTGTATTATTTTAAATATTTATTTTTGATATGTTGAATTACATCTATTATTTTAAATTAAAAAATAATTTTTATTATGTTAAAATTGGATTATTATTATCTTAGATTCATGCAGTTTAATTTATCCTCTTATATATATATATATATATATTATCCTCTTATATTTGTAACTATATTTGTAATTTTTTGTATAAATTGGTATATATTGTTTTAGAAAAAAAATAAGAAAGAGACCTACTAAATCAGAGTGACATTAATAAACCTAACTTGTAATATTTTGAAAATTCATACACATTCATAATAATTGGTTGATTTGATTGTTCATATATCTGAAGGAAAACTACAAATAAGCAAACCAAAACTAAGAATGTATAGAGTTAGACAGAGCTCGTTTTGGAGCTACATAAGTTGAACAAGTCTCTTTTGATAAGTCTTTTTTCTTTTCATAAGTTGGTTATTCATATTCAAGTATATTGAGTTGTATCAATATTTTTTGAAATGAATCAAAACATTTGGTTACAGTTAGACTATAAACAAGAACATCTTGTTAATTAGATTTTGTTTACTTTTATCTTAGGATGATAAATATTTTTTTTAAGAATATATATGATTTGATATATACTGTTTTCAATAAAAAAATTGAAGTGTTGATAATTTTTTATTACAATTATAACAATTTAATCAAAAATATATTTATAATAAGAAATATTACTTATCTTGTCACAGCCTCACATTTTAAATATTTATTTGGTTTTAAAATTATCATAAGATATAATCATTTTTGAAAAATATGATATAAAAAAATCCTTTTTTTACTTTTCTTTTTAATTCTTTGATCAAAAAAATATTCATAATAAAAATATTACTATATTTTAGAAAATAATGGTTCAATTATTATATTTTCTGTTGTCAAAAAATATTATTCTATTTTCAATTTGTTTTGTGAAGTTCTGTTATATAAATATTTATAAATATTTATTTTTAAAATTTATAGATTTTATTATTATTTTTGTTTTAGGAATCATATAAAATAATAAAAATAAAATTCGTTTTTATATACAAATCTATGTTTACATATTATAAATCTGTCCTTTTTATTATTTATATGCTTTAGTAAAAAAGGAAAATTATATCAAAAAGCTAATCACATTAAAAAAAAGGAAACATGAATAATTGGTGTTAATGGCAATAAAAAATATTTTTTTTAGTTCCTTAAAGTTACCGTTCTAATTAACAGTTGTATGACTTAATAAGAAATATATTTATAATAAGAAATATTACTTATCTTGTTGCAGCCTCACATTTAAAAAATTATCATAAGATATAATAAATTTTAAAAAATAGGATATTAAATAATTATTTATTTCAAATTTTTTTATCATTAATTATTTTATCACAAATATATTTATAATAAAATATTATTATATTTTAGAAAATGGATAATTATTATATTTTCAATTTGTTTTGTGAAGTTATGTTATACATATAAATATATATTTTAATAATTATAGATTTTTTTTTATTGTTTTAGGAAAGATATAGAATAATTAAATAAATTTTTTGTTTATGTTTTATAAATTTTTACTTTTTATTATTTATATGATTTAGTAAAAAAGTAAAATTAAATTTAAAATCTAATTGCAATGTTTTAAAGAAAATCCTATTTTTTAGTCATCAATCTTAAGTTCAAAGAAACTAACAAGAAAAATGATATAAACCATAGCTAAAGATTAATACATAATCAAAATAGAAATTTTACACAAAAAATAAAAAAATAATAACCTTAACAAATAAAGTTAGTGAAATTACATAATATAGCTCAAAGAAATACATAAATTTTTAGAATAGATATGAAAATTCATAAGAAAAAAATATGGTAATCCATTTACTTTCATCAAACCAAGGTGAACAAAAATTTAAAAGAAAAGAAAGAAAGTGAACTCACGGATTGTTCTTTTCCTTTTTGGTCACACAATTTGAATAAAGGAAATTTAACCAAGAAAATTATGAAACCACACCCAAAAATTAATAAATAATTAAAACAACAATTTTAAAAATAGAATGAGTGTAGCGCAAAAAAAAATAAACTCTATAATCATCACAAAAGAAAAATGAATGATATAAAACAAAAATCTAAGATTATTGTATCCAAATTAATATCTAAAATCCACACAACTTTCATATTCAGTGAATAAAGTGATACATATCTCAAATCAGAACCCATATATATTAAGTTTTTAAAGTAAACACAACATGAAACCACATAAAATGATAAAATGAGGGTAATTTGCCTAAAATACTATATTCCTAATATCACTTTTCATGTTTAGCTTAACCACTTTACTCTCATTTTTAAAGAGATAAAAAGACATTTCTAACATTAGGGTTAAGACTTAGGGTTTAGAGTTGAAGGGTGGATAGTGTTTATGAATGCGAAGTTTAAGATTGTAATAAATATATAAATACCAATATATATATATGTATTTATAAAAATAGATTCAAAATAGTTGAAAAAAAAAAAAAAAAATAGATTCAAAATAATTTTCGAATTTCAAAAAGAAAAATTTAAAAAAAATTCAAAAAAAATTATAAAAATTTCGAATTTGAAAACTATAAAAAAAATTTAAAATTTTTTAAAAATTTATTTAAATAATTATTTATTATATATATATAGCAAAGACATAACAGTTTTTTTTTTGTTTCTTAGTGAAGAAGGTATTTGCGAAATGTACCTTTGATGAAAGTAAATATGAATAATGATATTAACAATGTGGTAAAGACGAAAAATTCCCTTAAAATGAGAGTACAAGATAAATATAATGGAAAATACTTAAACAACCGCTCTGGGGAAGATCATTGAGAAACAAATCAGGAATAAATTTAGTCTTGTAATTGTGATGGAAGGGAACAAGCTAGGGACACTCTTTCTTTCTGGTTCGGGAGTAGGGAGTAAGTTTATTTTCTGTTGCAATATTTAAAAACAGAATACACTTGATGTAAATCAAATTTATAGTAAATACAAATTTAATATTCATTAAAAAAATACTTAAACAAAATATACATTAATCTATTTCAATACCCGTAGAGAGAATGGTCAAACGCATAATACGATGATAGTGTGTTTTGATTAATCAAATAAACACAATGTCAAGAGACTAAATAATTAAAATCAGACAATATGAGATATTTGAGAGAATTTTATAAAAAGAAAAAATACAATGATATAGTGACAATAATTGTGAAACGATAATGTGACAAAAAAAATGATATGTTAATTTTATCAGTTTGGAAGATATAATTTTTAATAGAAAAATTCATGGTTTTAAGAGTGTTTAAGTGTAAGGTTTTAAGTAGGATTTTTCTGAAAATCAGATATAGTTTTTTAAGAGGTTCTTCATATTAAAAATATTTTTTCAATTTTTTTAATTTAAAAAGAAAGCTGAAAAAAATAAAGCAAATAAAATATAAAAAAGCTAAAATTAAACAAAACCACCATAACTGGTTTTACCCAAATCTAAAATCATCTATCTAAAGAAAAGTTAGACTCCCAAACACCAAAAAATCTTTTGTAGCCACCGTCGAAGAGGAAGCCATATCGACTAAGACAACCATTGGAAAAACATCCTGAGAGTTAAACCGAAAGTTGAGTGACTTCCTCCGAGATGTTTCCACCGAAAAAAACGAAAATGAGGTGGTAGCACAAACAACCACCACCTCACGCGTAGGGAGAGTCCACCGGATCCACAAACACGAAACTAGAGAGAGAAGTGTAAGGGTAGAAAAAACCCAACAAAGCCAATAATTTCGCCAGTTCAAAACGATGAGACGATTGTCCTAGGGCACACCTTTCCACCGTCTTCCCTCCATCGCCATAGAGAAAACCCTAACACAAGTTATCTACCGTCCTCAGAACGAGCATCTAATTGAGCATAGGAGACTTGCATTTCATATCTGAGGCCAAATCTACCCACTACATTGTGTCTCTTAAATAAAAACCCTCCACCAACACGCCACAAGGCCGGAGAACCATGGATCTTCGTGAATCTGCATAAAAACCCGAGAAAGGCTTAAGGTATCACAACTTAAACCTGACCCCACAGACTGGATCCGTGAAGCCTGCAACTACGCACCACCGGAGACCACAGTGGCTCAACCAAACACTCATACTCATATATAGTTCATTCATAGAATAAAATGGTATCTTCATTTTTAGTATTTACCTTCATTACTCAACCAGGTAAATTGAAAATTCAAATATCAATTTACAAGCTTGATTCAGACAAAATAAACTAATTCAAACTTTTCATCCCTAGCCTCGCTCAACCACCGCAGTGGCGCATTCCGCTAGTTCACTCCATAATCCTCGTTACCTCAGATGCGGATAATTCTCGTGAAATCACCGGAATAGCTGATTCATCACGATTTTTTCAAGCTTGTGATCTTCATTGACAATAAATTTCTTGACACCAAAAATAAGGAGAGGGAGATAACAAATTTTCAGAACACTATCGTATCCTTGCAAAACCCACGGGAAGGAATGTCTGGATCAAAAGCGGGCTGTGATGGAGACAAAATCTAGATGCAAGCTCCTCGTGCCCTGCAAAAGAAGAAGAGATTTAACCTGCCAAAGAGTCCAAAAAGACACTGTGACACTAGGATTTCCAAACCCCACCTAAGTCTCCTCGACGACACAACCGTACTGACTCGAACAAGATTGCAAACCAGCGTCTTGGTCTGACTAAGAGTCTTGTTCTGAATAAGAGAACTCCATCCAGTCTTTTCTGCGCTATACGACCACCTGTCCTTGGAGAGGCAAATAGTAGCAGAAAAGCGAGTCCGAGGAAGATTTGAAATCACACGCGAAATGGCTGGAGCATAAACTTGATCTGGACAGTGAGGAGGATGAGCAAAAGGAGAGTAGCAGCCAGAGAAGAATCTTTCTCTGCCATATACGACAATTCCAACCCAAAACCAATGAGCTATACACACAAGACCCTACCCAATTCGCAACCCCACAGCCACCTGGAAGACTGAGCATGCGCTCCTTTGAACGAAAATACAACCAGAGCTGAGACGAGACACCAAGCCGCATCACACAAGAAGTTAACAGCTCCAACCACCATGGAGACAACCTCCGCAAACAGAAACAAATCAGAACAAGGGAGAACTCAACACATACCCTCACGCGCCGCCATCACCATGAAACCGAACAAATCTGCAAAAGGGAAAAACGATATCTGCGAAGAATCAAAACCCTAAACACCAACTCCCTTCCACAAATACTCGCAATGCCTCGGTGTACTCCAAAATAGGACCCTTGGACGCCAGATCTACCTCCTCCAAGTGCATAAATAGAGTTCAACGAGAAGACTACCAGCAGAGTGTAAACCATATCTGACATCACAAGAAAAATAGCAACAAGAGTAAAGGGAAAAATGAAAAAGGAGGAAGAGAAGCTCTCGACAGCGAATCTAGGTCAAACCGTCGGAACTTTAAGAGCGGGATTTTTTGCCAGCCAAAGAGAAGTTACAAAGAGAGAGGTTTCTTTTATGTCCGATTTAATTTATAAATATGTTGGAATATAAAAAATGGTATCTTGGTTTCACTTTTGCATGGATTATCTTTTTTTTTCATCTGGTGGAAACATACTACGGCGTGATGTGGCCGGTCAACAAGTGACCGTAATATGCGCCTGAGAAATAAAAATCAGGAACATGAAAGGATACAAAAAAATTGTGATTAATTAAGTTGGAGAAAATATTTTCCTTTAAATCCGGCATATATAACCAGTGGTGACCCATTAGCATCCGTGTCTTTTGATGACGTGGCGTTTACAACGTCCTTAATTCGTTAGTTCCGTTAGTTAATTTCGTTTCTTCCATTAACTAATCACACACATCTGCGCATCCTTTTCCTAATCACATCTGATTCTCTTACTTTAGTATGCATCATGTATGTATGTATTAATGTTTTTCCCTTGCAATATTGAATAATATACGGAGTCCCATTTTAGATGTGAGATCATTTATTTACTTTTCGTGTAAAACTTTTTAACTACCTACCAGAATGTAACATCAGTATGTATTTAGTAGTATAGAACAATGTTGAAAAAACACTGTTAATATATCTTGATTTTTAACTTTACTTTATTTTCAAATTTTGGTCTACAACACTTTTGGGATTAAGGATCTAAGACATTTGCTCAATTCGTTAATATTTCTCACATTACATCTTAATCTTTTCAAATCCAGAGTCCATTTTTAGAAATTTTAATTTAGAAAATAATCATGTATACCAAAGATATTTGAGCTCGATGCATAAAAAACAATTTGTTTGCATTACTATTATTATTTTTTTTCTTTTTTGTAACTGAAAAATTACACCACACCTGTAAGACACTTTAGATATTTAAAATTTATTACATTTGATTATCAACCACACCAACAATATTTATTCATCTGCGCAAATAAAAAATAATAATTTATTTTCAAATTTATCCAGAAAAATTTGTACCTTAATTTATCCGAAATTAATTTACAGTTTTACACTATATAATGGTATGTGAACTTTGACGATGATAATAATTCGATTAGGAAACCCGATCGAAGTAAGTAAGAGTAAATAACTGACAATGCAGAAATGTTAAGTATTGATTGTCTTATAACGATTTTTATAATGAGTACTCCCTCCGTTTTTTATTATAAGTCGTTTTGAAGCTATGCACATAGATTAAGAAAATCATTAATTTCTTATATTTTCGAAACAAAAACATCATTAATTATTTACCTAACCACAATTTAACCAATAGAAAAATAGAAGATATATTATCATTGGTCAGACAACATTAATTACTAATAAATGTTACATAAAAAACCGAAAACGACATATAATTTGGAACAAAAAAGTTTCTCTAAAACGACTTATATTAAAAAACGGAGGGAGTATTAATTAAGATAATAATTATGCAAATGAGACATGAGGCGGTTACGGCAGTTGAGGGTTTCGTTCAAGTTACGGCGTTAGAATTAAGGGACTAAACGGTAAACAAGAGACGGTGAAAGTATAAATTGCGAAACAACGAAAACGTTAAATTCATACGAGTACTTAATTGTTCATAGTTTTAACCTCACCTATAGATAAAAAAGTAACAACTTCACTGCCTGTTAAGTAGCGGCGTTTGTAAGCTAACGGCAACGTTAACGTTTCCTTTTTCTTGCGTATAAATAACGGAGACGGTTACCTTGGAGCTTGTGCACTAATCAGTCACTCGTCTCCTGCTTCTTCTAACCTCCTCTCTCCTCTCGCCGTTTCCCTTTTCCCGAGAAAAAGTGAGAGCATTTCGTAAAGAAGCTTCTTCAATGGCGTCGTCGTCTCAGAAAGTGACCTCTGTTTGTTTGACCGTCCTCGTCCTCTTAGCTCTCAGTGCAACGATTCTCCGGAAAATTGAAATCCCTAGCTCCAGGTCTCTCTTTCGCTATGGTTTCGTTTTCGTCCTCGGATCTAGTCTATTTTTTTCTCTTCCGAGCTGTTATTAAGTATCCGTTTAAGCTGCATTCTCAATTTCTGCGAAGGATTTTAACATTTTCCATCTCTGTTCTAAGTAGTCCTGATTTACTTTCTCTCTTCGTTTGATTTGTTTCGCAGCTGAACTTTTTTCTTCTTCTGTGTTGATACTAAGTCTCTGTTTAAGCTGCATTGTCTATTTTCTACGAAGGATTTTGATATTTTCCATCTCTTTCTGTGAGAGTTTTGAGCTCAAGACTCCAGATTCCGTAATAATGCTCTGTTTTTTTTCCAGGAAGGTGAAAACAGAGGAGTTGCAGAGCTCAAAAAACACCTCAACAATGGCGGCGAACAGGTAAAATAGGGAAACAAAACTTGATTTATTTATTTATTTGTTTTGCCGCCGCTCACGAAAACATGAAACGCGCTTTTAACCGCTAGGTTTAACCTTTTTGTTCAGTTTTAAAATTAAAAAAAAAAACAAAGTGGAATATTAACTAACAATCCTAGCCGTTGATATGCTAAGGATCCTCGGATTCGTTAACCGTTCCTTTTTACCTTTTTCATCGCCGGTCACGCACACATGCTCTGTCTCTCTAGCCTAGGGTGGTAGAGTTTAATTAATGTTTATCATATACATATTCCACGTCAGTAAACAAATTATCGGCGATGATAAAAGTTAAAATAACGTTCAGTTTCTCAGAAGGGCTAAAATAGTCAATTTCATCAAAACGTTTGTGCTCTACTCTCGCATTTACATATTATCCGATTTTACTTGCGTTAAGATGTTACCACGTGTCGGACTGATCTCCTTTTTGAAAAAAAAATTAAATGTGTTGATAATTGTAGTTTATGGTTGGTCGCGTCATTTCGCAGGCTTGAAGGTGTGGAGTTGAATGAACAGCACGCGGTTGATGATCCAGATAAAGTTGCTGATGAAGTCTCTACCCTTGTTCAGATGTGAGTTTCTCTCTCTATGTCTTTCTCTTTTGTGTGACTGCATTAAGTTTTCTCGGGAATACATCATTTTTTCATTATCTACAAATTGCATTTCAGACGACATGTCTTTTAATTAAAGAACCCAGAAGCAAACTTATGTGTTAGTCTTAAAGAACATACAACAAAAGTCTTGAATTTTTTTTATTTTAATTAAATTTGTTTTTTTTATCCGTAAAAGTTGAGTTGCTATTCATGTCTCTTTAAATTTTCGTCGTGAAGCTATGCTACTTAAACCATATAGATAGGTACAGACATGAGACCAGCACTAGAATAAAACTGACACGTTGTCGTTTCACCACGCTCTCGCAATTGTCAGAGTTCGCACGGACATTGTCTTGTTTTGTATTTAACGGCCTCTTCAATTAGTTCGATTCACTTTTCTTTCTCTGTTTTATTGGACTTTTGCAACTGCTCTCTACCGTCTTTTTGTGGCATTTAGTTTCTGAGAGTCTCTATCATCTTTGGTCTATTTTAGTTTTTCACCACTTTGAACATTAATGAGACCGAAAAATCAATGTAAGAACAACTACTTTATTGACCTCATAAACCTACAAAGAAATTTATTACGTTAGGTAAGGTAAGAACAAACATTAACGGTGGCTGAGATGTTTTAATCAGCCCTCTACATTCCGGTAAAAACCATAAAAAAGAAATCCTTATTTGAATTCATGTGTTGTGTTTTGATTTTCAGGAGCGAACATAACATCACAGCAAGGAGGAAGCTTGGATTTTTCTCATGTGGAACCGGTAACCCGATCGATGACTGTTGGCGTTGTGACCGTAACTGGCATAAGAACCGCAAACGCCTGGCCGATTGTGGGATCGGTTTTGGACGCAACGCTGTTGGTGGTCGTGATGGACGCTTCTACGTTGTCACTGACCCCACTGATGAAGACGTTATTAACCCCAAACCAGGAACTCTTCGCCACGCGGTTATCCAAGATGAGCCTCTATGGATTGTGTTCAAGAGAGATATGGTGATAGAGCTGAAACAAGAGCTGATTATGAACAGTTTCAAGACCATTGATGGTCGTGGTGCTAATGTCCATATAGCTAACGGTGCTTGCATCACCCTCCAGTTTATCACCAACGTCATCATCCATGGTGTTCACATTCATGATTGCAAGCCTACTGGAAACGCCATGGTTAGAAGCTCGCCATCTCATTTTGGCTGGAGGACAATGGCTGATGGTGATGCAGTCTCTATCTTTCAGTCATCTCATATCTGGATTGATCATAACTCTCTCTCTCACTGTGCTGATGGCCTTGTGGATGCTGTCATGGGTTCTACTGCTATTACCGTTTCCAATAATCACTTTACACACCACAATGAGGTCATGTTGCTCGGCCACAGTGATTCCTACACAATAGACAAGCTGATGCAAGTGACCATTGCTTACAACCATTTTGGAGAAGGATTGGTTCAGAGAATGCCAAGGTTACTTCTTTTTTTCTTTTTTTTTGAAATTCTTAGACTTAAGCTATCATCATTTGTTCTGATAGTAGAATTTGGATTGTGCAATTGCAGGTGCAGACATGGGTATTTCCATGTGGTCAACAACGACTACACACACTGGGAGATGTACGCAATTGGTGGGAGTGCAGATCCAACCATAAACAGTCAAGGAAACAGATATGCTGCTCCTAAGAACCCTTTCGCCAAAGAGGTTCAATTTCTAAAACCTTTGTCTTACTGAGACAGAGTAAGGTCTTGTAGTGTACAGTTATCCTCATACCAAAGATTATATAAAATGTGGATCAAATAGGTGACGAAAAGAGTAGAGACAGATGCAAGTGAATGGCAGAAGTGGAATTGGAGATCAGAAGGAGATCTGCTACTGAATGGAGCATTCTTCAAGGCATCAGGAGCAGAAGCCTCAGCTAGCTATGGACGAGCCTCAAGCTTAGCAGCTAAACCATCATCAATGGTCCACACCATAACCTCTACTGCAGGAGCACTAGGTTGCCGCAGAGGCAGACCTTGTTAGTTCTCTCTATACCACCCGTAGTAACTAACCAACCCTAAACCCTTTCCCCATATCTATGGAAAGTGGAATATATAGTAGTCTTTCTGCTTTCTCGTTTCGTTGTGGTCGTATCATTGTTTCGGCAGATCCCGCTCAGTTTTCTTACGGGTGGTAGGAATTGGTCAACCTCAGCTTGCTTTTTCTTTAAAAATGGTGTTGGGGGAAACAAAGAGGAGCAAGCTCAGAAGCGTTGTTCAAAAGGTTTTCCTTCTTTTTAGAGTCTCTTATGGTTTTGTTTTTTTCCCCTCTTTGGTTTTGGAGTTGTTGAAGTCCCTTTGGTTTTACTGGATCTCACTCCCTTGCGTCTGTAGTCTTTTTGGGTTTTCTCTTTCAAGTTAGTGGTCATAGTAAAGCAAAATTTGTAACAGAAGACGATTGAAAAGCTTTCTTGATTTTATTGCAACTTCCGTTGTCTTTTATGTTTTGTTGGCTTGAGTGTTTCAGTAATTGGATGATTGAATTGATTTTTGAATTCTAAAGCAACCTCTAAAGCAAACTACATACTTGTGAAATATAGGAATGAAACCACAAAACAGTTGTGGGAGTGTAAATATGAAGGAGTTGTTACACTAACATGTGATGTGATGCCAAACCCATAAACCGTTGAATCCGATCTTTCTTTCTTCTTTTAAACTGAGAAGTAAGTGGTTCTGTTTCTTGCTCTGCACGTTACTAGTTGGAATTTTCTGTACGCTTGCTGGATTCATTTCTTAAGCACTTCCAAAAGATTACATGAGGAGCTTTATCCACTGGTTGTTCTCTCATAAATACATTGTCTGATCACAAACGGTAAATCATGTGAAACATATAATATCATCTCCTTACTTTGCCATCCTGCCAGAGTCATACAAGTCTCCCATCAGAGTTTTAAATGAACGATATTACCAAACAAGGGCTTTTTCTTTTCAAACAAACAAGCAAGGAAAATAGAAATCTTCAAGAGATTCTACGCACTAATTTACCATTACTGATCCACCCACCAGATAAGTCTATATCATGGACATCTAAAGTTACGCCTTCGAAGATGCGAGCATTATTTATACTGAGCAAGCTACATGAAATCTACATTAAAAGTTTAGATTCCTGGTAAAGATTTTGTTTCATGGCAACATTCAAGAATGATATTACTACTGAGAGCAGTCCATTTCCACTAAATAATGAATCACACAACAAAATTTCATGAATCAAGACAATGATTAGTATTACTGTCTCTTGAGAACACAGCAAAATCCAATGAATATGTTTTGCCATTTTATGTTTTGGTTAGAAACTTGTGAACAAAAGTGTTTCTAATTGCAATTCAGAAAAAAAGGAGAACCAGTGCTCAAATCTTTAAAAGCTGAAGGAAAATGGGGAATGGGTTTTCACTTTAATTGGTATCATCATCTGTTGTCTGGAACACGTAGCCAGCCTCCTTAAAGTGAGATTTCACCATTGCTAAAGACTTGTACCGATGGGATATCTTGTTCTTTTCTTCCTTTGCCATTTCTGCATAACTACAACCAACATAGAAAAATCACCAAACAAGCTTTCTTAGTTTTGAGGATATCTGAAACAAAAAGAGGTTTAAAACAACGTTTTCCGAGTGATAAAACAGAGGCGCACGTACGTTTGGTCATATCCATCAGGTTGAAACACTGGATCCCACCCGAAATCAGTTGGTCCTCTTGCTGGAACTATCTTACCCTAACATATCAATAACAAAGAAATATCAATCGAAATTTCAACAATTAACAAATAGAGAAACTCTAAAATGACTAAGCAGATAAGAGTAGAAAGTTTGATAAGAAAAAAAAGAGCAGCGAACATACCGGAGTTTTCCCCAAAAATGTAAGAGGTTCAGCACCTGGACCATGCGAGAAAGAGAATGCACACAATGCATAAGCTGATTTATCTTCATAGGCCATCAGTAAGTTGTTCAAACCTGGACATGAGTCAGACCAAGATTGGGGGTTAGGAGATAAATAAAACAAAGGGTGAGGTGAGAAAGGAAAAAGAAACAGTTGATTATCACAACCTTCATGGCCAAGCTTCTCAAGAAACCACTTGCTGCAGAAAAAAAAAACAGGAAAGGAGATCAAAAATGCTAGAAAGAAGAACTCTACATAACTCCTACACAGTTGGTCCCACACTGAATCAAGCTGATACGGACCAGCAGTAAAATATATATATATATATAAATATACATATATATATTCCTAGTATTCCTAGTCCTACTTAATAATTTCCAGTAAGTGAAGAAAATAGAGGCCTCTTCTAAATTTTATTCAAGGAATGAATCAAGACATCCATGATCACAACACAGACCACTGAGCAGCTAAGTAAAACAACTAAGAACATGACTTGATCCAACCCAATCATACCTAAATGACACGGACTTGATCAAGAGATTAAAGAAGATATACAGATGTAACTTGATAAGCTTGGTAAATTTATTATGTCTGTAAGCCATTTACCTAGTTAATTCATAGTTTGTTACACATAAGGAAAAAGTAGAAAAACATATCCTCTCTTGTGATGGATGGACAAGAAAGAAACAAGCAGAGAGCATTAATAGAGGAGAACTTACATGTAAGGCCCTGCAAAACCCCACAAAACAAATCAGACAGTGTGACCACCAATTTCTCTACATATTCAAAGAGTAAAATGAAATAACGGAGAATGTATGTGTAAGGAAAACATACCAGGAAGACCCTTCAAAGCATTGAAACAGAGGCATGTATCCTCCACTAGCACTGGCCCATTTACCTTCTCATTCACAATGAAACACAAAGACAACAGTATGATCACAATAAAGCTTACACATTTACACATAAGAATGATGAATTTCAATCAATACAAGTAATCGAAAAGGGTAACAGCTTGTGGACCTGAAGAGCAGCCAAACGAGCTTTCTCTTTGGAGATATCCTCAGGCTCTCCTTGAAGCTCAGGCACTGCAACTCAACAGTCAAACGAGTAAAATGAATGAGATTTAACGAAAACAGGAACCGAGATTGAAATCGAAAGGGGGGGTACGCACGGTCGAGTTTGAGAGACTTGAAAGGAATGGAACTCCCGATGATAGCTTTGACCTCTTCGAGCTTCTTCGCATTTCCCGTCACAAACGTCACCGGACGTGGCAATACCACCGCTGCTTTCGCCGCCGCCGCCGCCGCCATTTTCTATTCTCAGATAGCTAAAAGTAATTGACTCTCCGCCGACCGTCTGATTATTTCTCGAAGATAAATGGGCCAAGTTCACGTATTTGTAGGCCCATTAACTCTTGTTATCCTTGTTCGTCAAATCAAGTTTGCGATTGAACCAAGCATTAGGGTCTGACTGGTTCAACCGCAGCGGTTGTAGTTGCAGTTGCGGGAGTTTGCGGCTGCGGGTGGTTGCGGTTTCTAGCGGTTTTAAGAGATTTGTACGACTGGTTCTGCGGTTAGAAATCGGTGCGTTTGCGGGATACTTATGACTGGTTAACTACCAAATGCAGCAGTGGTTAAATAATAAATTAACAATATTTACATTTTATGCAATTATAAAAATATCAAAAATAATAATATGATAATAAATATAAAAGTTATATTTAGAAAGTTATACTTTAAATTTTTTAAAAATTATAGAAAATATTTTTATTTTAAAGTTTTATAATATTAATTAAAATATAATAGATATATTTTAGCATTTTTATAATTCTAATTTAATTTTTTTATTGAATATTTTTATTTTTGTATTTATATTGTTTTGGAAAAAAAAGAAATTTTTTTTATCCTCCCGCAACCGCCCGCAACCGCAAACGCTAGCTGGAACCAGCTTTTGAATTTATGAGGTTCAGAGCGATTAAGAGCGGTTTGAAGCGGTTTGAGCGATTGTTGCAAAACGCCAACAACCGCTACCAACCGCAAAAGCTGCGTTTGCGGGTGGTAGCAAGAAAACCAGTCATACCCTTAGTTTAGGTAAACCGGCTTTTGATATAATGTCCAACACGGCGATGCAAACACACAAATAAAGTGTTTTATCAGCTTCTCCTTTGTCAATCCACAAAACATTTCAACAACTTAACGTTACATACATAATATCAAACATTATTTTAAAACTATTAACAAAGTCAAGGCTATCTCTACATTGAAGAAAGCATCGATTCAGTCTGCTTCTTGTGACTCTCTCTTCCTCGCGACTCCGAAGCTGTTTTTGGTTTAGCTCCAGCGTCTGGTCTCTTTGTATCAGTGTTCATTGTTGGTTCAATGCCGATCCAGACTCGCCCGGACGCCTAAAATCTTGAACTTTCACATACTCCAAGTCTCCTGAATCTGGAACTTTTCCATCTCAAACTTTCCATGGATTGATTCCATCAAGTCCAACTATCAAAAAACTTTCACCAAGCTAACACATACTTAAGTAAGACAGATCAACCTTCTGATTTCAGTACTAAAGGGATCCAAATTTATATCTCTAAGCTGAGAACCTGACTCTGATATAGTATCAGTGATACTATTTTTAAGGTTCTGATTCTAGTTTTGTTTCACTTCTATCCGGTTAGTCACTTGATATACGATCAGATTCAACCAACCTAACAAACATTAGCAAGCAATAACACACATGAAATGTTTACGTACCCGTACTTCGTTCCCTAATGTATGGAGAGAAACTCTCATGCCTTTACAATTGATCGATGTGATACAATAGCTGGTATCGTTTTGTTTATGCAAGTACTACAAGTATTTGTACAGAGAGATCACCAGAGAAGATTACCACATCGATTACGAAGAAGACGACGACCTCTCAGCCTTCAATCGCTCGTTCGACCTCGAAGACACGCAATGGATACCGAGAGAAGGCTTTTCTACTTAATCTTTTTTTTTCTCTCTCTCTCTCTAACTTGTTGAAGATGAAGGTTGTTAGAGCATCTCCATCAGTAGATCTAAGAGGAGGTCCTAAAGTAATTAAGGCAAAAAATTAAATCATAAATGGTTTTATTAGGTAGGAGCGCTCCTTGATTTGGTGATTTAAGAAGTGGTAAAGGACCCTTACGTGGCAGCAGTGCATTGGATGGGTCATTTGAGACGAAAGGTCTCGTGGCCGGTTGGTTTCATTTTTTTTTTCATCTTTGATGTCATCACATCTCTTCCTCCTCTCTCTCTGTGGAAATCTTCTTGATGTTGTTCGATCCGTATGTTCGTCTTCTTTCCCATCAGCGAGGAAACCACGTCGTCTCCGACAGATATCATAGAGATCTTTGGGCGATTGCGGAAGGGAAGGACATGAAGCTTTACCCACGAACGATCGTGGAGGCGAAGGCGATGCGAACGATCTGAAGCCAGCATCGGAACCAGTGGACTGGGAACAGAAAGGAACAGAGATACCGTCGTGGAGGCGAAGGCGCCATTCATCTCCGGAATCGGATCGAGAAGCCTCACCGCCTCGATCTCCATGGAAACGATCTTTGATACGATTCTTTGTGGTGAAAATTCGACGGATCCAGAGCTGAAGTCGGGTGTGGAGTAGGTTACTCCGACCTTCGCGGCGGAGATCGTCGGCGGCGCCATCAGTACCACCACCGTTACAGCGATAACAATGAGTAAGAGATCACATTTTTTTACTCTTTTTATTTGATGATTCAAAGTTTTCCTTCTTTGTCTTGAGTTAGAAGTTTGAGTAGACTTTGGTTTTGATTCAAAACAGTTGATTGATTAAATTTTCATTGTCTTAATCTGTTCCAAGTTTCTTGTGTGTTTGATTAAATCTTCATTGTCTTAGTCTGTTCCAAGTTTATTGATTAAATCGGTTCATTGTCTTTATCTGTTCCAAGTATCTTGTGTTTTGATTAAATTTTCATTGTCTTTATCTGTTCCAAGTTTCTTGTATTAATTTTGAAGTAAGAAGTGTCTTGTGTTTTGATTTGAAACACAGTTGGAGCTGCGTGGGAGACTGTAAATGAGAAGAGACATAAAGAAGACAAAGGTCTTGCAGGGAGCAGCACGATACAGAGGGCACACATAGATGTCAAACCATCGATCTTTAAGTTCAGAGGTAAGTAGAGACAATCCTTTAATAGTGTTAGACATTGTTTAGATTGGAATTAAATGGTCTTTAGGAGTAGATACATTGATTGGCCTTGTTTACGTTAGAATGAAATGAACTTTTGAGGTGTTTTGGTTGTTTTATAATTAGGTAGATACATTGATGATTTGATGGGCATTTACACATAACAAATCCCATACTCTCATTAAGTTTGCTTTAAAACCCAACCAACTATCCCTTTCTAAATTCATATTTCTTTCATCTCCATCAGTAGAATTCAATCACCACAGGCATCAACGTCAGTGTCATGGAGCCTTGGAGGAGATGAAGGCATGGCACGGCCGGCTGGTGTCAAAGCTGCGAAGGGCAAAAGTAAACCGGCTGTGAGCAAGGGTAAGACTTCTGAAGCAGAAGGGAAGCTGTGTGTTGACTTTCAGAACATGTGGGAGATCAAGCAAAAGGATTTTGTATTGAAAGATAAGCTATAAAGGATCTTTTAATTCAAAATCATTTTACTCAGAAAAAAATAAAACATTTTAAGCACCCCATAGGGATTCTTCCATTGGAGGAGGAAAACTATAAAGCCACTAACTAAGGTCCTAAACTTGCCAATTCACATCAAATATTCTTAATTTAATCATTAGGACCTCTAATGGGTCCTAATGGATGGAGATGGTCTTATGACCATTACTTCTTTTGTAACTAACTCCCAAGCTCGCCTGCTCGTTAAGTAATGGGCTCGTATTCGGTTTAACTGTTTGCCTAATCTTTTGTTCGACTTGGCCCAACTCTGAAAGGTCCAGTGACCTAAACGACAACACTTCACACAAGGGAGTATGATTTCAGTATTCAACATCAAAATTCTCATTATTGGTTTGGGTGACAATAAAAAACCATCTATCAACGGGTGATATGATGAGAAAATGGAACGTAGGATATATGACATATTGTATATTTTTAGAGCTAAAGAATTCCTTGACCACTTCTTTTCTCCTCAAATGCAATTTCTCGAACCATACATGTTGTCAAGAGCATGGTGTGCCTGATATTTGGAAGACTAGAAGCGAGTAACAAAATATTGGCACAGAACATCACTAATCAGCACTCAAACCCAGGGAGTCTAAGGAGGGATTCAAATAGTAGCTTCTTGCACCATCTCTGCTACCTATTCGTTAAAAAATGACCCAAAATAAAATTTTATACTAATTAGCCCTCAAACAAATGGTTGATGAGTTTGTATCGAGGTTCGGCCCTGATGAGGAGTCACCTAGAAACCAAAATGCTTGAGGTACTTCAGAATGAGACCAAATAGTAGAGTTTCTTTATCATCCAAATATCGATGAAATCATAAATACGTATTTCAAGTAACTGTGTACAACATCCAGAGAGAACGAAATCACCGGCGGGATGGATAGAAACCAATTTCTGATCTGACCTTAGCAAAGATAATTGATAAGTGCGAGGAATAATTTGATCACTCTCCAAAGTTAAGAAAAAAATAGTTGGGTGAAACTCTTAATAGATGGTTCACTTATGGTTTGGAGTCTTTAAAAAAATCGAAAGAATGTAATCTGCTTTATTTTCTCTCGATCGAAATCACACAAATTGCAAAAATGATTTTTGGCTGCATACAATTTTTACATTCATTTTTAAGAAAGCTCTAATAAAAACAGAGTATACACGATGTTGATATAACATCTTCTTATGATCAAAATTAACATAATGGTTTAACGGATCTCATGAAAGATGAAAAGTTTACGACTTAGTAAAATGTGAAAATTCGATCACTAGTTTGTTTAGTATAAGAAAAATATATGGTGGAAAATAAGGAAAATGATGACAATTTATGCAAATTTGGGAGTAGGTTGGGTATTAATTTGGGGGATTTTAGAAAAAGAAAAGGACGCATTGAGAGAGCGTGACCCAGCTAGCCAGCTGTACACGGGGCTCCTTTTGGTCTTAACCTCTCTCCTCTCCCGATAAAGAAAGAAGTAGCGACTAGCAAGCAACAAGAGACTCCTCAAAAACAATGGCGAAGAAAGGTGTCCCCGAGTGGCTCAACAGTTCGCTCTGGTCCTCCTCTCCTTCTCCCATCCCCGACGATCGCCCTCTCCGCCCTCCTCCCGCCGCTGCCACCACCGTCCCTCCATCTCCTCCGATCGTCGAGCGTCCGTCTCCTTCTCCCTCCGCGATTTCCACCGCACCAGCTCCGATTCGTCCTCCTTCCAAATCTGAGACCAACGATTTGCAGAATGGGAGCGGGGTAGATGGACCTGGAAGCGTAACTCCCGCGGCTGAGGATGTTTCCCGGAAGACGCAGGTCGTCGCTGAGGTTAGTCCTTAAACATACACACAAACTCATTATACATTCTTTTCTTTCGATTGATTGATTGATTGGTCTTTGTGATAGTTGTCGAAGAAGGTGATAGACTTAAAGGAATTGAGGAAAATCGCTTCACAAGGTCTACCTGATGATGCTGGCATTCGCTCCCTCGTCTGGAAGGTACCCAAATCAACGAATATCTTTGGATCTTTAAAGGAACGGATTTGAGTTTTAACTGTTTCTATTGACAGCTTTTACTGGGCTATCTTTCACCTGATCGTTCCCTGTGGTCTTCTGAGTTAGCTAAGAAAAGGTCTCAGTACAAGCAATTCAAAGAGGAGCTTCTTATGAATCCCGTAAGTCCATTAGATTGACCGAACAGACACAAACGAGTGATGAAGTAGACATAATGGGTTTGTTGCCGCTAGCTAAGGGCGACGTGTTGATGGAAATTCACTGTCATTAAGTAGAATTCAGTGATGATTAATGGGAAAGCATACATTTTTATTAGTTTTGATCCACATGCTTGTATTTGTTGGTTTAATATGTTGACATGACAGCTAAATAGATGTCATGTGTTTGACTAAGCAGACTGTTCTAGGACCATTGTGCATATGATATTTCTTAGATGTACAATTAGAAATAAAGTAGTTAATAATGATGAATCGGTCATTATAGAGATGCTTACGTTATCTTGGTGATAGCTCTTCCTTTTTCATGTCACTTTCGCCTTTTTTCAATTTAAGATTACCCGGTTTCTATATATTTTTGTGGCTAGTTAGTCTGAAGTAACTAGGAAGATGGAGAAATCAAAGGGTGGCGATAGTAATGATCCCAAAATCGAAGGCCCTGGTGCCCTTTCAAGGTCAGAGATAACTCATGAGGATCATCCCTTAAGTCTTGGAACAACAAGCTTATGGAACAACTTTTTCAAGGTATTTTAGATTTCAGCTTGAGATATCATTATCCTCAAATATTATCAATTTTGTGAGTCAAGTTTAGATGTTATTACCTTAGTATTGAGTTCTGAATGTAGCCTGAAAGTTATAGTATCATGGATAATATAGCTGAATTATGATCAGATATTAGTTTGTAAATGCTCACACACTTATGCACTTCTAAAATTTTGTTTCTTTCGTCATGATTTTGTCACTTACGGTTGGTTGTAAAAGCATAACTCTTTGGTGACTGCACATAATCACTATGAAATATCATTTTCTCTTCGTGGTTTAGTACTGTTTTTTTCATGTTGAATTTAAAGCTGCAAAATGACCTTCCTAATTTTAAACTGGTACTTTCAGGACACGGAAGTCTTGGAACAGATCGACCGTGATGTGATGCGTACGCATCCAGACATGCACTTTTTCTCTGGAGATTCCCCGGTAGCAAAATCTAATCAGGTTGGATTTTGGGTTTGCCTATTTAAAGCGTTTGGTTGAAACATGTGCATATTAATAGTCTTCCCGGTCATTTTGTACATGTCTTGCATCTTCAGGATGCTTTGAAGAACGTGTTGACTATCTTTGCAAAGTTGAATCCTGGCATCAGATATGTACAAGGGATGAATGAGATATTGGCACCTATCTTCTACATCTTTAAAAATGACCCAGATAAAGGAAATGCAGTGAGTAGCTCTTGCTAATGTACCATTTCTTTTTTTTTCCTTGTTTTATTTATACTCACATTTTTCTACTTCTAATGGATGTCTTTTGGATAGAACACCACCTCGTCCCCCCTTATTTGCTTAACGCTGGCATTTTAAGTGTTGCAGGCGTATGCTGAAGCAGATGCATTTTTCTGTTTTGTTGAATTGATGAGTGGGTTTCGAGATAATTTCTGTCAGCAACTTGATAACAGTGTGGTGGGTATACGTTACACTATAACAAGGCTGTCCATGCTCTTAAAGCATCATGATGAAGAACTTTGGCGTCACCTAGAAGTCACAACTAAAGTAAGATATCACTGATGAGACGCCTTGCTATATTCATTAATTATGTCTCGGAATAGAAAATTTTGCCGGTATGAATTGTTGCTGGTTCAGAGTTGTATTGTTAAAAAGCAACCGTAATATATACCAGTATATACCAGTGCTTTCAAAATTTTCGTTTTTTGGAGCTTCGGTAATTTTATAGAAGTGTTTCAGCGTTGTGACAGTTGATACCCCATGTGTCAATTTTCAGATAAACCCACAATTCTATGCGTTCAGATGGATCACACTCCTCTTAACTCAAGAGTTCAACTTCGTGGAAAGCCTTCACATCTGGGACACACTCTTAAGCGACCCCGAAGGTCCACAGGTAGTATTCAATTTATTACTATTCAGTTTCCGAAGTGGATTCCATTCTTGTGAGTGACTTGAGTCATTAAGGGTTTCACTTCAATACCTCTAAGCAGCTTAGTTTAGGACAATATATCGTGCATGTATGTAGGGAAGAATTAGGAGACATTTACAACGATATGGCTTTTGTATGTGGTATAGTCATAGAGATTCTCTTTGCATCTTATCGTAAATTGGCTCTACATGCACTTGTTGTTTCGTAAGATAGAAGGCTAACAAGTGAAAATGAAACTTTAATTTGCAGGAGACGCTACTTCGAGTATGTTGTGCAATGTTGATATTAGTACGACGGCGTCTGCTAGCTGGTGATTTCACGTCGAACCTCAAACTTCTTCAAAACTATCCTCCTACAAACATCAGCCATATGCTCTATGTCGCAGATAAATTGCGCTCTAAATAAAATAAATAAAGATGGTCAGGTTTTAACAATCATTCAGTCCCTTTCTCCTTGTTGTTTTGAATTCATAGACTCTGCAACTTTCTTTCTTCATATGTACATGATTGTGTAAGTTAACTGTAGCTGCCTGAGAATATCTCAGATCAAACCTTGCTTCAATGTTGAGACTTCTGATGGTAATGATGTGTAACAGATATTATAGATAGAGAGTTTTTAGGATTTGTCTTTTCTTATATTTTTTTTTCTTTGATCATTTCACACAAGTTTCTTTTCTTGGTTTGATTTGGTAAATTATCTGAATCATAAATAAATAAAATATGAAGAAGTAATTGTCTGACAAATATTTTGTTCAAAGTCAAAAGGATAAAAACTCCTGGTTTTCTTCCAATAAAAGCAAAGAGCCCTAAAGTCATGAGTTGTGGAACGATTTCACTAATCCTGTTAATGATTATGATCGTCCTTTTTCCATACTGTTACCTCTTCCTTCTCTTCACGTCTTTTCTGATGTGCTTTATTCTTGCTGCTTACTATCTTCTTCTTGGAGAATTCTAAGTTATTTTGTTGAAGACTCAAGAAAATGGATCGGTACGTTTGTAGCTATGGCTTGATTCGGTTTCTTGGTTGATTCCTTGTTCGCAGAAAACTTCAAGTTCCTGATGTTGGCAGTTTCTCTTATACTTTGTAACATCTCTTTGCTTGTATTTCAACTCAATTAATTTTCTTATTACTAGATTTCGTTTTTCATATGGTCCACCCACCATAACATAATGTTAACTCATTAGAAAAAATCAACTCATTACCTTGCGTGTGCTAATTCTATTTACGATCAATGGTACGTACGTATACACAACTGTTCTGATTAATAATTTGTAGAAATTATTTTATACATCTCAAATGAAAAAAAAGGATTACCATCTTTTTTTTTTTTTTTTTTTGACAACAAGACATTCACAGACTCAAACTGACTCTGTAAACCAAATCGGTAACTCCGCATCCATGTGAACGACGAAAGACGATTGTTTCCTAGCACTACGTGCTAAGCTATCCGCCCTTTTATTCTCCGTCCGAGGTACATGAACAATCTCTGAGTTGTTGAAACTTCCTTGTAGGACTTTGATATCTTTCAGGTAACTTTCAAATGCTGGCCATTCTTCTGGTTCCGAAACCATCTTCACCAGTTGAGAACAATCCGTTGCAAACGTAACATGAAACTGTCTTAAATTCCTCATACATTCCATTGCCCAGATCAGCGCCTCCACCTCTGAATGTAGTGGTGAAAGACATGCCCTTACATTCCGTGCCCCTAATAAGCCATCGAAACCCGGTAGGGTACTATACCAGCCCTGTCCTGAAAATAGATCCTTATCTTTCCATGATCCATCTATAAAACACCAGCGTCCTGAAGTTACCAATATGGGTCTGGTATGTACCTGTAATTCCCGTTTTTGGTCGTTGTTCACCTGTGCCGCAGCCCAAAGTGTAGATTCCAATTCTGCTAGTCTAAGGGTTTCCCTTGGATCGACATCCAGGTTACTGAAAACTTTATTATTCCTACCTTTCCATATATACCATAAAATCCAAGCAAATTGATGATCATCCATTTTTGGATTAACTCGCCAAAAAAGATGATCCATATTACCAAAAAAAGATCCTGTAGGGAATAAACTGAGACTCGAAGGGATTTTAGATAAAGCCCATACTTGACGTGCTGGGGGACATTCGAAAAATACATGGTTTATTGATTCTTCCGGATCCCCACATCGAGCACAACATATATCCCCATGTATTCCTCTCGCCTTTAGATTTTTCAACACCGCTATACAACCTGAAAGAAGTTGCCATAGAAAATGTTGTATCTTGGGCGGACACCGTATTTTCCAACAGAAGGCTTTAAGGACATCCACTGTAGGCCCATAAACCTCTGGTGGTTTTTCACTATCAGGATAAACCCGTTCCACCTGATATCCTGATTTTACCGAATATTTTCCATTGTTAGTAAAATGCCATCCATTTCTATCTTCCATCAGATTTCTGCTTAATGGCATACTCTCAATATTTTTACATCATGAGGATCCACCACAGCCCTAATTGCCTGAAGGTTCCAAGTTCGGGATTCCATATTAATGAAAGAATCCACTGTAAGGTCCGGGTAACTATTTTGAAGGTTTTTGTTTGCTGGTCTCGGGCGAGTGGCTGGGATCCAAGGATCATTCCATACCGAAATAGATGAACCTGTTCCCATCCTTTTAATTAGTCCTTTACAAACCAGAGATCTAGCAGATATGATACTCCGCCAGCCATATGACGGTGAGTAAGAACGGATCGGTTCAAGAGGTGAAGCATTCCTGTAATACCGTCCTTTAAAAACTCTAGAGAAGAGAGAATGTGGCTTGTCTATTAGCCTCCACATTTGCTTACCAAGCATCGCTGTGTTAAAATCCATGAGATCCTTGAATCCTAGGCCACCATTGTCTTTAGGGACACACACTTTATCCCATGATTTCCAATGCATGCCTTTTGTGCTTCCTCCTGGGCTCCACCAAAACTGAGCTACTGCACTTGTTAACTTCTTTACTGTTGCTTTTGGTAGCCGATAAACAGACATCACATGATTTGGTAAAGCCGTGACCACTGATTTAATAATCACCTCTTTTCCTCCTTTAGTAAAAAAACGAAAAGTCCATCCATTAACCCTATTATTCAAGCGATCTTGAACAAAACCAAACACTTGTACCTTAGATCCTCCCAAACTTTCGGGCAACCCTAAATAAGATCCCATTCCTCCTAAGTTTTGAATACCCAAAATATCTCTCATTTCTTGCCGACTGGATTCTATAATCTTGTGGCCAAATTGAATTGAGGATTTCTGAAAATTAATTTGTTGCCCTGAAACCGCTTCGTATTCTTTTAAAATCCTGAGAATAGTTTGACACTCTTCCTTATTTGCCTTACAAAAGAAAATCAATATATGACTATTGCAATTGAATTGAGGATTACCAAATTCTTCCTTATTTTATATTGTGGCCAAATTGAATTGAGGATTACCATCTATACCAGTACAATATTTTTTCTCATAATCAAACATCTAAAATAATATCAATATATCACTATTGCATGAAACATATGGTTAATTAACATGATGACATGTATTATATAGTTAGAGATGTCAAATGGGCGGGTTGGGCGGGTTTGGGTGTGTTCGAATGGGCTTCAGTTTTTTGCTGGACATTTTTGGTCGAAGCCCAAATAGGACCATGTCCAAATGAGACCATAACCAAATAGGACCATGATTTGTTGGGTTATCCATGGACGGCCCATGTGCCCACTTAATGTAAACAATATATTTCAGTTCTAAAGATGCAAAAATTCTTAAGTTTTTCAATTTTAAAGATGTCATATATAGTTAAAAAGATTTATAAATTTGATATACTTGTGTTTTCAACTTCATGTTTCAAAGTTATAAAAAAACACAAGATAAATTCAAAAGATAAGTTCAAAGTGATAAAAAAAACACAAGTTCACACAGCATTGAAAAGTGAAAATACATCAGTTCACAAGTTCATAACATTGTTTTATAACAAAGAGGGTTTCATTTCTTCACTTGGTCACCACCTTCTTCTTCTTCTTTCTTCCACCGTCTTCTTGTTCTTGTTCTCCTTCTTCTTCTGTGTTTTAAATGGCGCATGGCGATCCAAGGCGATAAGGTGTGTGCCTTGCGCCTTGCGCCATGGCGCAAGAAAGCGCTCGCCTTGAAGACCCACTTGAAGACTACGTTAGTTATGTATCCGTGCGTAATATACAAATTTCATTCACGTGATTTTGCCTTTATTAAATAGTTTTTATCAGAAGAAAGCCCCATGAGATTAGAGAAGAGAGTACGTACTAACCTTATGCAAAACACAGTCCGTGAGATCCATGTTTTGTTAAGTTTTTAACTTTGCTTTTCTACAAGAGCAAGCTAGGGTTTTGATAAGTTTTTAGACGTTTGGTTTTAAGTTTGGTTTAAGGTTGGTCCATTTATTAAGTTAGGGTTTCTACGTGGTTTAGTATCGGTTAACGTCATCGTCTCCATGGCTCGCCTTTGCGTTGCCTTTTAAGGCACCGCCTTATGACCAATGCGCACTTGGCGAGCGCCTTACGGAACCCACCCTCGCCTAGGAGGTACATGGCGATGGAGCCGTCGCCTGAGTGCGCCTCGCGCCATGGCGCAAAAGGCGAGCGCCATTTTAAACACAGTTCTTCTTTATTTTCATCTTCATTCTCCTCAATCTCATCTTCATCTTCGAAATCACCTAACATATTAACAAGCAAAAGATACAAGATTGGAATCAAACCAAATGACTATATATACATAACAGAAACAAGCAAAGAGTTCATATAAATCTAAGCAAAGACAGCAAGCAAAAATCAGAGCATTTTTCACAACAACATCAAGCAAAAATCAGAGCATTTCTCACAACTAACTAAAACTCTTAACCTATGAAAAATGGACAAATTGATCAAAGCCGACAGAAACAGATTTCCTCGCATACTAATAAAGCAATGTAATAAAAAACCAGCATAACAGCACTAATATAAGAGAACAAACAAGAAAAAGCATCAGTTAACAAACAAGAGAAAACATCAGTTAACAAACAAGAGAAAGCATCAGTGATCAGTTAATCAAAATCAAGCTTAAAACAATGAGATCTTTACGAGCAGGTTCTATATACGAGCTTAACGGAAAGGTCACATGACATATATTACTATATACGAGCAGGTTCTATATACGACACTAGACAGCAGTAAACAAAAGAAAGTCTTTGATTGATTTTATTATTATAAGAATTCAATATCTCTAGATTGCAAAGTCAAAAGGATTTTAAAATTAAAAAGGATTGCAAAGTCAAGACTCATCACGTTATTGGAATAAACAAATAAGAGAAATCATCAGTTAACAATAAGTAGACACTTCATCATCCACATAACAACAACACGTCAAACATATACATAGTTATGTATTAATTAAATAACACAGCCATCAACAGCTCAGCCATAGTTGTACGAGGAGATATCAACCTAAATCAACTTTGGTTTTTCTATTAATTAAACAACCAACGTATCTACACATCAGTTCAAAAATTGTATTAACTTATTGTCATGTTTATTGCGAGCAAACAAATTCAAGAGAAGATAACGAAACAATACCTTCGTGAGAGGTCAACCAAGAGCTGCAACAGCTTCTCGCAAACTTCCTAGCTCCAGACCCGTAAAGCACCTGAAAAGTTCATCGAGAACAATTAACCATTTCATGATTTGTGCGAGAACAAACCAAAATTAGGGAACTAATCAAAGATTTTCAACCTTTAGTTTTGCTTCTATGCCAGTGCTGACTCGACCCACAACCACAAAAGCTTGTTTCTGGCCATCGAAGGGATTAGGATTGTTTTTGGCCTCAGAAATCGAAGGAGAATCAAAGGAATCGAAGGAGAACAAAAGAAGAACGAAGAAGAGGAAGACGAATCGAACACAAGGAAGAGGAATCGAAAATGAGAAAGAAGAATCGAAGAAGAATCGCAGAAGCGCTCTCTCTGTCTCTCACGACTCGTGAGAAAAAAAATTGTGTTTTCCCCAATTCTCAAACCCTAGACATTTAATCCTATTGGGCCGCCCATTGTCCAACTGGTTAAGCCCAAATTTGGCCATAGATGTAGTTGGGTTCATCCATTTGGACAAAAATTATTTATGGTTCAATATGGGCTTGTCCATTTCGGTCCATATCTATTTGGACACGGGCCACCCATTTATAGCCCACCCATTTGACATTACTATATATAGTTAAATCATACCCCTTTTATTTACAATCATACCTTCTTGTTGTCAAAATAGTAGATTTTACGTCAATCCGCAATTTAATATTGAAAACCCGACACGATCCAATGAAAATATTTAATCGAACCAAACAAATTAACATTATAACGTTAAAATTAGATCTGGTTAGTAATCTATCTCAAACGGGTCAGTTTTTCAATATTCCGACATTCGATTCAATGTTCTGACAATAAGAAATATGTTTTTTTAGAGCAACTCCAACACAGATATGTAAGTGAGTAAAGATTGCTCCTCTTTGTCATGTTTTTAAATTCAGTTTTGCTGTTATAGCAACCAGTTTTGTTTGCCGTCTTAGCTTTGTTACCATTTGTATGAAACATCTACTCCCTTTTTTGGGAGTAAGAAAGTTTTAGTTGACCCAAAAAAGTTAAATGATAAAAAGAGAGAAGACATCTATCCAGAATCTCAATGGTTACGTGTTCATTTCTCAGCCATTTTTTTCTGTTTTTAAATTAAAACTTATTTCTTCAGCAAAATTATAATAAAATAATGATAAATTGTTGCTGAAATATATAAATACTAGTATCAACGCCCGTGCTAAGCACGGATCAGTTTTATTGTCTTCAAAATTATTTGATCATGTTATAATTTTCACTCAGAATTAAATTGTTTTCTGTCAAATATTTTATGAACCTGAATAACACTGGTGCATTCAAATTTAAAAAAATAGGTTGAAACGGAAAGGGTCAAACAAAAATGATATTATTTTAAATGGTTACATGTTTACAATTATTTTCCAAAAATATTGAGGGTAAAATTTGATTTTTATGATTACATTTTGTTTCTCTGACAATTTAAATTTTTAATCTTAATTATTATAGTTTTTATCCGCTTTACTTATTTTGTGTTAAAGACTAATTTACAAATTTAGATTATTTTTCTTAAAAAATTGTTTTCTTGAATTATTAATTAAGGATTTCAAGAAAAGTGTTTATCTAAAAACTTTAACTATTTTCTGTTTTAGATAGTCATTAAAACAACATAGGAAAATTGTAAAAGAAAATTTGAGAAATTTCAAAACTAATTAAAGAAAATGATTAGAAATTTAATTTAAAATGATAAAAAGTAAAAAGTAACTAAAATTATTGTTTACCTGAATTATGAATGGTTAAACGTTCTGCAACTCTATCTATCCATTGTCTTCAACCTTCACTAACTTTACTCAGAACGTATCTCTTCCAAACTTTTCTTTGATTCCTCATATTTTCTTCTTCTTTTTCATCTTCTTTTAGCTTTGATTTCTGATGCATGTATGCAACATACTAAAATATTCTCAAAAACTCAACATTCAACAATACAAAGATCGATGCTTAATTTTTCTTGTTAACTCAGAATTTGCATCATAAGTTTCATATGAACTGATTATGAAACTTAGTGAAAAAGCCGGCATACAAAAAAATAATTTATGCAATGAATGCTAGAAGTTTAAAACTGATGCAGAAAAAGAAGAAAAAAAAATATGAAGAAACCAGTGAGAACTAACAAAAGAAAAAAAATTGTTGTTGAAATGATTTTATAGTCAATGCGAAAAAGAGATAATTTAAAATTCTATTCAAATTAGCTCCAAACCGTTTACGTAAAAAAGTGGGGATCATGGCTTTGATTGAGGAACAGTTGAGATACTTATGAAACTTTTTTTTACTTGACACATGCAGCTTTATCTTTTCATCGAAGGGAAAATGATACATTTTAATTCTGTTTTTAATTTTTATTGTTTTGTAAGACTTTTCCACATGTCACTATTTGATTCGCCAGGCGACTTGCGCTTTAGTATATAAGGGATGGGTTCTAAACGATTAGAGATGGCAAATGAGAACTTGAACCGCGGACCTGGTCCATAACAGTTTGCCACGACACAGGTTTGGACAGCATTTTTCCAGGCCATTATTAAGCGGGCTTCGCGGTCTTGTCCCGCCCAGAATTGGGCCAATGTGGGATGGGCTTTAGTTGAGTTGCGGACCATTAGAGTCTTTTTTGCGGGTTCGAGAAAAAATGAAGAACTGAGCACAGCAGGCTTTTTCTTCCTTGTTAGTTCAAATGGTGACGACTTTTCTTCTTCCTTTTCATTGAATTTTTTTTTTCATTTCTTCTACTGATCGACTTTCACGGTAAACACGATTTAAGAATGTTATTTGAATTGCACACATGAAGTAATGACTACTTGTAACTTGAATCAAATTCTAAAAACAAAAGAAGTAGGAGGGAGATAGGTGTACAATTCAAGGACTTCACTTCTGTTATGATTTATGAGTAGTGACAACTTTTAACAAACTTGATAATGTATGACTAATGGTCGTCTCTTGTTCTTATAACAATGACTACTTGTAACTTGAATCAAACTCATTATAAGTCATGCCTAATGCTTGTAACAAACAAGTTTTGCTCAAACTAATGCTGACCATGTGTTTATGGTGTGTGAAGGTCTGTAGGTTTGTGAAGGTAATGAAAGAATTTTCATACCGCCGGTCGACCTGCTAAGGCCCGTACATTTTGCGGAGCGGGTTTGTTCAGCCTTTCTGAAGACCGTAGCCCAGCGAGACAGACCCGTCGAAATCTGCTTGACAACAAACCTGTGGCGGGCGGAACGGAACGGAACGAAATGGGACAACTCATTTGCCATTACTATGAGTGATGGACATGCTCTTAGAGCAATCTTAATGGGAGGTTCTCACAAAATTCTCAAAGTATTAAAATTGAATATATATTTTAATTAAGTTTTGATTTGAGAATCTCAAAATCACGAGAACCTCTTCCCAAAGTCTCAAAATACCTCAAACGATTTAGAGATCCCCTTAATAGAATATAAATATTAATTTGTAAATATAGTTTAGATATTTGGTGTGAGAACTCCCCATTGTAGTTGTTCTTAGAAACTACATAAAACATGTTACTTAATACGTGTGGCCATGAACAATAGGTTTCATATAGTTAAATATATATTGGTATTATACATATATTGTATATTCATATAATGACATATAGTTGGTGTAGATGAGAGTCATTTTCTATCTTATTCCAAATTTTTCATGGACTTTAATTTATCTAAATTTTCAAATTTGGTTTATTAATTTTCTAAATTGTCAAATTTATACCTGAAAATAATTCTCGTTTAAATATCGATAAATTAATTTGTTGAATAATCTAATGGTGAATAGACCGCTTGATTTGGAAGTACTTTTTTACAGCAACATAAACAAATTCAATAAGACTCTGCTAACCAAGAAGGAAACTCCGTTTCCATATAAATAAAATATGACGACTGACTTTGTGCACCACGTGCAAGAGTGTATGTCTTTGTATTATGAGTCATGAGAACATACTTTAGCTGAAAAGTAATGAAGCTATGGTTCAGCCTTTGGACTTCTTCAATGAGAGTATTTTAAAAGCTGGTTATTTCTCTTACTTTGGAAGTACTTTATATTAGGCATGGGACGGATCGGGTATCCGGATAATTTTAAGGTATCCGGATCCGGATCCTTATCCGGCGGATCTATAATTTTACTATCCTTATCCGGATCCGGGGTTCTCGGATATCTGGATGTCGGATATCCTTTTAAAAATTGTAATATCCAGATTTGGATTTAGATCTTTAAAATAAATAAAAATAATATTAATATATATAAAATATTAAAAATATTTTTTTTTAAAATAATGTATTTAATTATTTCTATGTATAATATTACAAAATTTACATAAAATTTATTATAAAAATGAAAATATATTAAACAAAATTAATTTTTATATATAGATATTACTATTTTTGAAATAGTTATTAATAAAACTTACGGATCCGGATATCTGGACTAAAAAATTAAGATATCCGGATCCGGCTTTGACGGATCCAACATTTTACTATCCAGATCCAGATTCGACCCCTCTGGATATCCGGATCGAATCTCGGATCGAATCCAGATCTCGGTTAAAAGACTCATGCCTACTTTATATGAATGTTATTGGCAGACTTGTTTATTTTGAAGATTCTATTCATTTTTACTAATTTTTCATGTAAGAGACCATTCATGTTTGACATGCATATACATAAATAAAATAAAGAATATCTTCTATTATCTCCAAAGTATAGTTTACTTGTGATCTTTAATTATAGCTGGTCTAATTGTCTTAAACAAAATTTTGTGAGGAAAATGTCCTTAGCCGGCAAAAGTTGATGTTAAGTCGCTTTGTTAACCAATCATAATTTGTTCTTTATGCATGTTTAAATTTTTTTATTATAACAATATACAAATATTCATTAGATCATATGAGTAAAAAGTCTCATTTTATAGATATTCATATATATATATATATATATATATATATATATATCACAAAAACATTAATTTTAAAACTGCATTAAACAAGTATTGATTTTTTTTTTAATTTCAAGATATGCATTGAATTTTCATGAACGATTATAAAAATTATTAAAACTATTAAAAGTTCCACTTCGAAAATTTTATTATCGATGGTTAACATTTTTTTTATAAAAAATACAAATGATCATATGACTGGTCTTTGCTATGCACAAATTAATCAAACCCAAGACGACCTTCTGGCTCGCCTATCTCTTATTTTCTTGTTTGTAAGTTCCTCAAAAGTAATAGAAATGTTGTTTGATTTAAAAAGAAACCAAACCAAAGAGCATAGTACACTACAGGAACGTATATATATATTATACAACCACAGTGATACATTTATTTGACAATTAGAAACTGTTACTTGCTCACTTTCTCGGGAACAAGCTTGAGATGATCCGACTTGTGCATAGCAAGACCAGTCATGACATCCATGTTGATCTCTTCTGGTTTTATTCCGTTGGGAAGTTTGAAGTTGAAGTTGAGGAGAAGGTTCGCGAAAGGAACCTCAAGCATCGCCGCACCAAGCCGCATTCCAGGGCACATTCTCCGGCCTGATCCGAACGGTATAAACTCATAGTCCGTGCCTTTGAAGTCAACGTCCTTCTCAAGAAACCTCTCTGGTTTGAACTCGTCAGGGTTAGGGCCCCACTCCTTCTCGTCGCGGGACACGGCCCATGCGTTGACGTTGACAGTAGTCCCCGCAGGGATGTCGTAACCAGCGATCTTGGTGTCTTGAATGCAAGCACGAGGGATAAGGAGAGGAATCACAGGTTCGATCCTTAAGGTTTCTTTAACTAAGGCTCTGAAGTAAGGAAGGTTCTTCACGTCGTCTTCAGTAATGAACGTTGAACCTTTCTCTCTTGCATACTCTCTCACTTCTGCCTGAGCTTTCTTCATCACTTGAGGATACTTCATCAAATACGTCATTCCCCATACAACCGCCGCAGCCGCCGTGTCAGTTCCCGCAACCACTATATTCTTTTGTAACAAAACAAAAACAATACGAAGAGTGAAACACACGCAACTGATTGATTGTAGCACAAGCAACAGTTAAAAACATAAATAACAAAAAAAAATGGAGAAATGTTTTAGACGTACCAAAATCACGCCTTTGACATTCTCTATAGTGAACTTGGAGGCGAAAGGTTGATCTTTGTAGATCTCCATCAAGAGATCGATCATGCTCTCAGTTTCTGGCTTGGCCCTGTTGGGGTCAAGTGTCTCATCAATAATCTCCTGTATATAAGTGTCTTGTCTTTCAAAACACTCCTTCATATAAGCCGTGAGACCTGTCCAATCATCTAGAAATCCGAAAAACGGAAAAAAATCGGAGAAAAAAATCTTCCCCAAAACGCTTTGAGTGCCATAGAGAATTTTGATGAATCTCTTCATCTCTTCCCCATCTTCATTGTACTTCTTCCCGAACGCTTGCCTGCACACAACCGAGTTCGTGAAGGTCAACATAAGCTCGCTTATATCGACAGGTTCGGCTCTCTCGGCAGCCTTTTCGACCTTAGCCATCATCGTCCTAGCCTCCTCCTCCCGCACGTGCTTGAAGGTGGCCACACGTGTGGGTGAGAACAAGTGGTTCATTCCCATCTTCCTCATCTCCCGGTAATACGGTGTGTAGTGGTTCATTGCCATGTCACTTCGGCCGTAGGTTATGAACTCGTGACCACGGTGCTGAGGCCGGTTCGCGAAGTTGGCATCTTGCGTCTTGAGAAGCTCTTTGGTTAGCTCAGCTGATGATATCACCACCATTGTTTGACTTCCTATCTTGTATGAAAAGATTGGACCGTATTTTTTGGCCCATCCATAGAAGAAACGCTGTGGGTTAACCTGGCTAAGCTGGTGGAGGTTTCCGATCACCGGAAGCCCTCGTGGGCCGGGAGGCAGTTTGTAGCGTTTGGTTTTTGATTTTTGAGAGAGGAAGAAGAGGAGAACTGCGGCTAGAGCCACCACCCCGATGATGATATCTTCCATTCTTAGTACTGTTGAGTGGAAAGAGCACAGCTTCTTAATATATATAGAAATCATTGCGTTCATTTTATTCTTAACCAAACCAAACCAAACCAAATACTATAACCGAACTAAACCAATATCAAATATTATAAACAAATGCTTCCTTTCTTTATACCTACTTGTGAAACCTCACATGTTAGAAGTGAGGAAAGCATTCACCTACCCAACGTCCTTGGTCCCTCTAACGTCGTATGCTTTTTGTCGTTAACGTTCGTATGCTTGATATGTTCTTTCAAGCACTCGCATTCGTTTTTATCAGTTTCTGTTTGTTGTTTACACAATTCTTTCTGAACACCTTTCATTGAGTGATCTAAATGAACCCGGGACCTATGCATATACAATCCATATGTTTTACCGAGGAGTTAATATATTCATCAATAATTGCCGAAAGTTTCAATTGACATTCAGTTACTCTTTGCCAATGTGGCTCAGACTTAGAATATTCAGTTGTAAATCCTTTTATCAATATAACTAGGTGCTTTTCCCGGGCTACGTCCGGGATATTCGTATAAGTTTTAATTAAATTAAAAAAATTACAATAACATTTGAATATAAATTGTTATATACACTACAATCGATTTTAAACTATTAAATTGGTAAGAAAATTAAATTCGTTTGAATTTATTAATTTCCTTATGTCTAAAATATTTCACATAATTTAACTCACAGTTTGTTATTAAAGAAAATCATATATAGAATGATCAGTAAGATGGATCAAAGTTAACTAAACATTGTTATACTTTAAAATATATTTATCTTATTAATTTTGGTTTTGTATAAAACAATTGTAAATTTAAAACCGATTTAAACTTTGTTTTAACTTTAGAATTATTGAGTTGTAATACCATATTGAACAGTTTCATAACAGAAATTAAATTGAATAAAAAATTGATCCAAACTAAAGATAATGTTGTTCTCCAAATCAATTCATGAATATACATTATAAATAAAAATTATAACAAACCAAACAATATACCATCACCAAAACTTTATATTGATAACACGTAACTAAAAACAATGTTATAATGTTTCTCAATTAATATATAAAGGATATACAGTCTATTGAACATTTTATCTCGAAAGTTAGTAACTGAAAAACAAAACTGATGTAAAGTGACTTCAACTTTTTGATAAAAATACGACAATCATATGTAAACAATATCAAAACCTAAATCACTCCCACAAATATAAAGTTGTGTGGTTGATTTCCATCGGGGTCCATTTCTAAAAGCTGACAGCAAAACCAAGTCATATAGAAAAGCATAACATATTGTTACTCAAAACCAGTTAAGAACCATAAATGTAAAAAACAGTTTACAAAGAAGAACATGTTTTGCTAATAGTATCTCAGTATTTCAGATGAAAATCTCAGAAATGTGTTTTCCCTCAAAAGAGAGATAGAAATGGAGAATAAAAGAAAGATTTTAACGGATAGTGCCATTGCTGATGGATGAAACCTTGCAGACACCTGCATCTGTAGTAAAGGGTATACCTTTGTAGCAAGCAACTAGGTTCTCGTTCGTGTTAAGATCCACCAAAAGTGTCTCCCATACTTTCTTCTTTGGGTTTAACACAACGTCTGGCTCGCCTTCATGCCCAGCAAATCTAACTCGTTCACCAATCGTAGCAGATTCAGGGGGCTCAACTAACTCCACCTGAAAGTTTCCAGCAAACATAGAAAAACAATTTATCTATAACATAAACGAAACTAGATGAACTATGAACAGGTCAGAGAGTCTTCTTACCTTGCTGCCGTCACTACTGGAAGCGGCAAGAACCATTGCCTGTGACATAATATCCCTCATTTTCGAGGGCTTCAAGTTGCAAAGCACACAAACCATACGGTTCTGTCCAGAAACAACAGTCATATCGATTATTGAAGCGATGCATAAAGATACTGGGAAGAAAACTAATGGATTAAGTTGATTGGTGAGATTGAATTTGAACAAACCTGCATCTCCTCAAGAGGAATATATTTGACCAGTCCACTAACAACGGTGCGAATTTCACCTCCTCCAACATCAATTTGTTCCACATACAATGAATCTGCGTTAGGATGCTTCTCAGCCTTTAGAATTTTACCGACTCGAATATCAAGTCTTGCCATTGTAATTTCAAGAGTAGCAGCCGGCTGAGGTTTGGATGTTCCCGCTCCTTTTGACGCCTTTTGCTTTTTAGCATCTAGGAGGCAAAACAGCGGTTCAGTACATAATCATCAAAGCTACTGCGGTACAAATTACTATGATGCGCTCGAGATCTCTAGTGTATATGCGAACAGCATTTTGATAATACAAATATAGAACCTGAAAGTTTTGTTTTCTTAAGCTGCTCCGCCATATTTGCTGCCTCTACATCCCTAGCACGTCTATCAGCTTGATTTCCAGCAAACTTGTCTTTGTACTGCTGCACTTCTTCATCTTTCTGTGATCATAGATAGTATTTCACAAGATATAAATCAAATGCTACATCACGTTTAAACATACAACAAGTCCGCCTTTCCTATGGATAAAATCAAAGACAGGTACGTACCAATTCCTTGAACAATGGTTGAGGGGTGCCTATCCTGTGACCGGGAGGCAGCATCTCCCAAAGTCTACTTGCTATTCCCTCGTCGGAGAGTGAAAAATGTAGAGGCAAATTTAGCTGTTTAAATACCTACAAAAAAATGCGAAAGACAGCAGCACTAATCACGCTTGCCATTCTACTAAAATTAAATAGAAATATATGTTTCGAAGACAATCAGTCAAACTTACCTCCCGAGAAAAGGACGGCATGAAAGGTTCTAACAACTGTGCAAGAAGGTATACTAAACCAGCAGCAGTTCTTATGACAATTGCACAAGAAGGTTTATCTTCCTTGAAAAGTTTCCAAAATTGGGCTTCCTACATCAAAAAAAAAACAATAAAGTTGGTTAGACTGTAACAGCTAATAAAGCTAATATACATTTATGAGTGTAGAATTACCTGCAAGTATGCGTTCCCTTCATTCGAGATGGCCATAGCAATTTTCAGCCCCTGCTTGAGCTTAACCTATATCAAATGAACAGTCTTTAGTAAGAACATAAACCACCAGGAACTAACTAAGATAGCCATACCAGACCAAAGTCCATATAATGTTCCTCACCTTTTCCATAGCTTCAACATACTCCTTTACAAACTTTCCAACCTTTTCAGCCAGGGATTGCGTTAGAGGATGAGATTCAGCACCAGGAGCATCAGGAATGACAGACCCATAACCTTCACATCAATTAGTACATGACATAGTAAGAGAAAGGGAAAACATGAGAGCAGATATGGAAAAGTATAGGCCCTGTTTTCAAGAGTATCACTAGCCAAAATCCTAGCCAGTGCTCTTTCTGTTTCTAAGAGAATTTAATTCTTTATGCTATCCAGCTACTTCACGCAATTTCTTTTTTTTTGGAAAACAAAATTCAACATCTGACTATCCACAGTCCACTAGAGAGGTATGAAAAGATACACACATGTAAAGACACTTGAACATCAGATATGTTTTATGACCAGTTAATAATTATGTACACGCAATTTTACAGCAAGAGGAATCATGGCATTAGATCAGCACAACAGAATTATAGTATCGACTCTTGCAAGCCAGATGCATCTTATATCATTCTAGACTACGAATTTTGTTCACAGACTAACACGTGACAACAGATTGACGTCCCAGAGCTCAAATATCTCTGACTTGCACACTTACTAGCTGGTTTCAATAAAAGAATGCAGCACATCCGATATTTTCAATTGGATATGTCAATCTGAAAAGTCATCTATAGCTACCACTCACAAGGAAAACCAATACTTGAATCCGGAAAGAATTAACCAACCTGAAGGCTCAGGCTTTGCTATAAAACTCAGAACTCGATTAACGAAGTTTCCTAGGTTGTTCAGCAACTCGCCAGTCAGTTTCGCTTGCAAATCGCCCCATGTAAATAATGTGTCAGACACCTGGACGGGCCAATCCCCAGAACAAATTAGTGTTGGTGAAATCTATACGTTTATGCATGCCCATGATGAATGAGAGAAAAAAGGATGTTTCTATTTTTACGAGCAATCAGTTACCTCAGGCCTGTTGGTCAGCAAGTAGTATCTCCATACTTCGACAGGGATATTTGTATCTTTTACATCATTACCAAACACTCCAACACCTTTACTCTTGGAGAACTTTCCTGCAACCCATACACAATAAACATGTTCTCGTTTTTATGAATGCAAAAAAAAAAGCAAAGCACATCAAACTAATTCAAAATAATATCATGCATCTTAAAAAGGTTTATGGAAGCCATGGTAAAACATTAACTGACCGGTTTCGTAATTTAAATACTCAGTCACACTGATTGTCTTCATCAGTGTCCAATTTTCCCCAGTTCCAAGCTGCGTAGATGGAAACATCACCTGCATAACATGTTGGCAGTTGAAACAGTCGGATTTACAAATATAAACCTTTCTCGGAGGAGAAAACATAACAACCCTAATAACAAGGATGACAGAATTATAAAAGATAAAAAAAACATCTGAAGCATGTCTCCAAGATATCCTAGTCAATGGAAACTGAAGAACAGGCAGACATTTTTAATTCACCTTTGATTTCTTAGTTTAGAGGAAAGAACGAGAATTTGCAGTATTCAAATTTTGATATGTTATAAACTCACAGTATGAAATGGCACATTGTCTTTCCCCATAAACTGATAAAGCTCCACATTCTCAGGATTCTTCCACCACTTCTCCCATTCAGATGTGTAGCATGACGTTATTGAGACGTATCCAATAGGAGCATCAAACCAGACGTAAAAGACCTATAAACACAAATCGAATTAGAAGATGTAGTTTAATACGTTGACAGAAAGTGATGTTCTTACTTTTTCCTTATATTTCTCATGTGGAACAGGAACTCCCCACTTTAGATCCCTTGTAATACATCTCTGCCTTAGCCCTTCCTTAAGCCACGCTTTCGTCGTTTGAATAGCGTTTTGACTCCAAGATCCAGTAACAGATGTATCGTCAATATACTTTTCCAACCTATCTTTCAGCAATGGAAGCTCAATAAACAGGTGGTCTGTGTCGCGAATTCGGGGTGTGGTTTGACAGACCTGTTTGAAAGAGAAAACATACGCAGTTAAGATAATTGTAAATGCAGACCATAGTCAAGCAGTTCTTAAAGAAAGTCAAGCCAGCGAAAACAGTGCAGATCTATTCTACAGCAATCTGTGAGTCATGCAAATATGAAGGGAACATAAAAGATGCAAGCACAACCAGCTAGCCATTACCAGTAATATATAATATCAACATAGGCAAAAGAAATGTACTGTAACAGAGCATTACAATTATTTGTATGACAACCGTCTTCGCTTGATATCAACAATTTACCGCACGAATTTAAACATAATGGTTAATGTGTTTCAATAGAAAATACTATTTCAAAAGCATAGCCCACCTTGCACCTCGGATCTTTGAGTTCAGTAGGATTCAGGAGCTTTCCACATTTTTCGCACTGATCACCACGAGCAGAATCATAATTACATTCTGGAAACGGACAAGAGCCCTCAACAAGCCGGTCAGCTAAGAACTTCTGGCATGTATCGCAGTAAAGCTGTAGATAAAAAGGGCCACAGAGACTTGTTAAAACCCCACTAACTCAGTGGTGTAGATCATTCTACTTATGAAGCATATAAGGATGCCCTTGCGAAACGCGATCAAATTACAGGCATTTGAGCAGAGAATCATTCACCTGCTGCATGGTGTTCTCTGAAAGGAAGTTGTTTTCAAACAATTTTTTGAAAATTGCTTGGCACACTTCTGTCTGTTCTGGAGTTGAAGTTCGCCCAAACTTGTCAAAACTTATGTCAAACCAGTCATAAACTTCTTTATGAATGGCATGGTACCTAAAAAGCACACACAAAATCAATGAAAAGACAGTGTTTCATAGATGATACAGTGCAAAAATAAGGATGCATTACTTGTCACAGATCTCCTTGGGGGTGCAATTCTCCTCAAGAGCTTTTGTCTCAGTTGCAGTACCGTATTCATCGGTTCCACAGATATATATCGCATTATAGCCACGGAGACGGCAGTATCTTGCGTACACATCAGCACTCAGAACACCTGCACACACACACAAAAAAGAATCAATATAGCCCTAAACTGAGTCACATTATCTACTCGTCCACGCAAAAATTTGGCTATTCCAAATATATCAAACCAATGCAAAATCAGATTCCGAAAGCTTAAAACTAATCTCTGCATCTGAGCTAAACAAATTTGGCAGTGGCTTTATCTAAGTCCTTAAACGAAACGCACACACGAATACAAGCAATCAGATAAGGAGACGAGATAGGATTCAATTTACATCCAATGATGTTTCCGAGATGGGGGACGTTGTTGACGTAAGGCAAGGCACTGGTGATTAGTATGTTTCTCTTCCCCGGAATCGGCAGCTTGGGGCAGCTTTCTCCGTCTTCCATGACGACCACACGCTTTTCTCGAAGAATCGGAGAGAGACGATATCAGAGTGGCTTCCGGCTAACAATGAGAAGAGAGCTCTAAAACCTAGTTAACTTATTTATGGGGAACAAAAAGATCCCGGTTTAACTTCATACCGGATCCAAATTTGATCAAACCCGGTTATTGGTCTTACTCGTTTTGAATAACCCAGAATCCCATACGTCTATCCTACTCATTTATTCTCGTATCTATCTTATTAAAACTCAAGTACAAAATTGGAGTGTTTGGAGACTTGAATAGGACTTTTAAAAATTTGGAGTGTTTGGAAACATGGATTGCAGTCTTTTAAAAAAAAAAAATTTTGTTTGAAAACAAGGATAGTAGTATTAAGAAAAAAAGTAATGGGCTTATGTTTTTTTAAAAAATTGAAAATTATCTAGGCCACTTTTAAAATATACCAAAATGGGTCAATCTAATTCCCTAAAAATTTTTTTTCTAAACTAACCATAAAACAAAATTTAAACTTTATATACATATTTCAAATCAAAATAATAATTCAAATTTGATTTATATCAAAAATTGATTCAAAAATATATATATATATTCAAAAATGGATTTTTACTAAACTATTTTTCAATAACCATTATAAAAAAATATTGTCAATATATATAAGAAAAACATAATACAAAGCCCAATTTGAAATACCAACTCAAATTATGGTTTTCATATTTCATATTAAGTTTTAAAAATATAATATATGTAATTATTTATATGATGGTATGTATAAAATACTATTAATTATATGATTACTTATATGATGGTACATATAAAATACGATTAATTATATGATGATAAAATACGATATATAATAATGACTAGGGATGGGCTTTTGGATACCCATACGGGTTTAGTTCTGATCGGTTTGTATTTTGGGTTTTCGGGGTCAAAGATTTCAACCTTATTAGAATGTTTCTAAATTTTGGTTTGAGTTCGATTTGGATCTTTGCGGGTTTGGTTTGGGTTTGGATAACTAATTTAAACTATTTTTAAAGTCTTAAATCATTATATATTTTAAATTTCTCAAAATGTATAAATAAAATAATATATTACGTATAAATTTGAATAACATATGTCATAATACTTAAGCTTAACATATCAATTGGCTTGATTTAAAATTTTAGATACGAAATCAATAATTATTTTAAGTATTTTTGGTGATTTGAGTATACTTTAACTATTTCAGATATTTACTTTTGACTATCTATATATATTTTCAAGTATTTAAACCAATTTAAAAGTATCATTTTTGATGTTTTATATACGTTAAATCTAAAATAATTAATATATATAAGTATATAAATCTATTTTTAGATAAATTCGGATACTCAAATACTTCGGTTCGGATCAGATTCGGTTCTCTAAATAACAAAATTTTGAATAATTAGAATATTTAATCAATTTATGTTTGGGTTTGGTACTATATCTTTGGATCGGTATCGGTTATGTTCCTCGGATTCATTTTTCCAAATCCTAATAATTACATGAAAAACAAATATCAACATATTTTTCAAAATATACACCCGCGCGCCTGCGCGGGTCAAAATCTAGTATATTATTAGGTATAGATGCTGTGCATCTATACTATTAAAGCAGAATACTTATTATGAATCTACCCCTGAAATTTCTTATTAATTATAAAACATTCTATTTCCTATTTAAATTATTTTCAGTGTTATTCGATTGACAAAAAAAAGCCCAACCTATTTTCTACTTACATTTACGTTTTGTTAGGCTCATTCAGTCAGGAATAATCCTATTTCGTACCTAGATAGATAATACAAAATCTAAGTCAACATATAGACTCGGTCTGATACCCTATATCATTTCTATCTATGTTAAACCAAAAAAATAACTTATACTATACATAACGTAAACTACAAAATATAACTCTGAACTTGCGTTTCACCTAAATCCTAACAGATGCACAAACTATCAATTATATAAACATGCATGTGTAATGATTTAAACTTAGGCTTATACAAATAATAATATAACAAAAGTTTATAGATTCATATTATTATACAAATAAGATAGATAATACAAATAATAATATAATGAACGACTATAGAATTTTAACTTACAGTTATACATATTATATTACATTCATACAATAATGTATCCTCAAACACACCCACTTTTTCATTATTTTCTTAATTTCGATTTTTTTTTAAACTTGGTATTTATGTATCTATCGAGATTTCATCAAGATCTATCTATATTAAAAAAAAATTAAATGGTAACAATTCTCAGTAATTATAGGAACTAATAAATCTCAACAAATAGAACAAATAAAAAATATGATAAAATTTGAAGAAAGAATAAACTATTTTCTTAATGTATACTTTAGAACATTAAGGAATAACTTGGGCTACAAAAAATATATTAACTACACTGCATATACTAACTTGGACAGAAGTATATATATTTGATTGAGACAGATTTCGATTAATATATTATATTCCTATACTACCGTAACTTAAATCCAAAAGTAGTTATGATTGGCTTCGAGAGATTTTCAGAAATTAATGAATACAATATCTTTCCAATTTATATAATTTGAGACAAAATCAATTTGGAAGCCCATAAAATTCATAAAATTATTAATTTCAGTTCTAAAGTCGACTTATTATAAATTATAGCAACAAATTTTCTTTAACAACTCGAAAATTTTGTATACATGAAATTTAAAATTGTGTTATAAAATAAAAAGTAAAAAAATATCACAATATTTTAATAAATGTAATATCTATACCTTAACATTCTTTTCATTACCCAAAAAATAATCTAAATAAAACATAGAGAATATAACATTATAAGGGAAACACATATAATATAGCAAAAAAATTTCAAACTAATCTACATACAAAAATTAATCAATTAAGAAAGTTGTAAATTTTCTATTAAAAATATTAAATTTATGAAAATATTACATTTAAAAAATATTTATCAATTTATCCATCGTTTTTAAGTCCATTTCGTCTATGTTTACTAACCTATCTATATTCGTTTGTGTTCTAACCTATACGCTAAGACTACATTGAAACTCTAACTCTATTCAAACCCTATTAACACCATCAAAAACCCGTTGTCCAAAAAACACAAACCAAATATATGGATATTCATTATAATTCTTGTGTCTTATATGGAATTCTTCTTTCAATAGTATATGGTTAGCATATTTCGAAATCATTGGTTCTCAATGTTATTAACCTTTTAAACAGCCAATAATGAACACGTTTTAATATTGATATTTATCAAAGTTGGTATATAAATATAAATATAAAACATAATAAATAGAAACTCACAAATTTTTGGATTCAAAACAAATAAATTCCAAGAATATTTCTATAACATCTATTTTCGTAATTGCTACATACAATAAATGCAAAAGATAATATATAGAAACAAGATTTTCCGATTTAACTAAATTAACTTGATGACTACGCATAGAATATATTATGTTTGACATGGTAATTGAATTTATATTAGTAATAAATGGAAACTCATATATTTTCGGATTCAACAAATTAATTCCAAGAATATTCTCTATAACATCCATTTTCGTAACTGAATTTATATTAGTTACTATATATTCTGTTTGACATGGTAACTGAATTTATATTAGTTACCATATATTATGTAAATCATGGTAACTGTATTTAGTTATTAGTTTTATATAATAAAGAGAGGATCCCCCAACTTTCTCCTCAAACCGAAGACTCTCGCTTTAAATTAGGTCGATGTTATAAATAGGCAGCACTAAATTTATTAATTGACTATAAACAAATATAAAATCTATTAAAATATAGATTAGACAAATATTTATTAATTTAAATAAATTTTTTAAAAGAAACGATCCCGCGCTTAGAAAGCGCGGGTCAAAATCTAGTAATTGTTTAAAAAGAGATACTAAGCATAATTATTTATTCTTAGTAAACTTAAATACAATATATTAGAGAAAGGTAAAATTTAGTATTATTTTTTCCACTAGGGAAAGGTAAAATCTCTCCAAAATGATCAATAGTATCAAAAGTCCTATTATGACAAATAAAAGTTAAAAGTGTCTTTTTTTTTCAATTCTCTTTTAATTATATTATTTTAACAATATATCACATCATTAATTATATTACCATAATAACAATATATAGATTTTTATTTATTAGTTAATCAACTAATTTTGTGTCAATTATAAAATCAAAAATGTAAAATAATTGGGTTTTGGCAAAATGTTTTTAAACCCGACCCGGACACTGAACCGGACGACTTACCGGGTCGCTGGGTCACTGGATCGACCGCGGACGAACCGCGGGTTAATAAATGAATTAATTTTATTATATAATAATATATCAGCTATGTAAATAAAAATATAGAAACTAAAGTTTAAAATTTTCTAAATGTTTTTATAAACATAAAATAATAGTTTGGATATGTATATTTTTATGTTTAATAACATTTAGAAAATACTTAATTTTAATTTCTATATTTTTATTTTCATTTGATATACAAAATATCAAAAAGAAAATTTAGACTATTTATAATTTTGTCTAACAAGGTAAGAGTTATGACATCTAAAAAAATCAAAACATAAAATTTATAAATGTTTAATGTGAATAATAAATTAAATTTCAAATACAAAATAAACCAAAAGCAAAAAAATCATTATAATAAATATCAATAGCAGAAATAAACTAACATCAAATCACATCAACTAGTTTTGGTTCAAGTGGCATATTGAAATCTTCATTAAAATCTAAAATTTACAAAGATAAAACTGAAAAAAGAAAAACCTAACTTTTTGTGTCGGTATATAACTTCTTAATTAGAAATTTAGAATATAAAACATAATCTAAAAACATAATCTAAAAACATAATTAAAAATTAAAAAAAAAAAGTAAAAGTTATTTATTGGTTCAACCAGTGGTTTAACCGGTATCGGGTTCCGGGTTCTACTCGGGTTTTGTGGGTTTTTGCGGGTTTCTAAATATTAAGCTTTTCACAAAACCCAAACCGAATTTTTTTTGGGTCGCCGGGTTTACCGGTTCAACCGCGGGTCCGGGTCGGGTTTCAAAACACTGGGTTTTGCATATGGTTAAACGTTCGGTTTAGTTTGTTGTACTAATTTTTTTTTTAATTTTAGTTTCAATCGGTATAATATTTCGTAGCCAAAAACATAATTCAAAGACATGTTTTTGTGAATAAAATAATAACTTAAATCAAAATTACAAAAATATATTATATTTATTGTCACTTAATTTCTCACTCCATTAATTATTTTACTAAAAAAAAACTCTTTATATTTCACTTAATTTAGCCAAACACATAGAAATAATCATTTTTATTAGTTTATAAAATCAGTTAGGCATGAACATTGACTATCTATTTAGGTACGAACTGTTCTTTTCAGGTATCGTTTTTGTTTTGTTTAGAAATTAGGCTCCACTTGAATATTATAAATTTATGTAAGGATTTTGAGTTGAGTCATTTCGTGTTTGGATGAGTTCGATTATGATGTATAAGAACCTAAAAATATTTAAATAACAAATATATCTGAAATGGGTTTGGTAAACCATATTACCTGATTCGGTCTAGATCTTTTGAATACAATTATTTACATTATGATCATCGATCCATCTAAAATATATAACACTAATTATGAAAGCAAACATCAATACATAAAAATATAAAAACCAATACCCACGCAGATGTGTGGATCAATCTCTACTATTTTTTGCAACAAGACGACAAAACAAAGCAAAAGAAAATATAGCCAAGACAGAAATAGACAAAACCCATTCATAAGTATGTTAAGACCATGTTTAACGCTGGTTCTTAAGTGGGGGTCTTATGTTTAATTGTAATTTAAAAAAAGGAAAAATATGAATTTCCCTAAGCACCGGCTTTTAATTAAGCGAGGAAAGAAACGGGTCTTGAGAGACACGCGTCAAAAGAACACAAGAGTTGTGTTTATCTCCTTTCTCTCTCTCGACTTTGACGATTTCACTCCACATCTTCCTCGGTTGATCTCTCCCCGATTCAACCCTCCACCTCGGTTGATCGTCTACGATCGAACACACCGCCTCCCTCTCTCTGTCGATCTGATTAACGAAGAATCGCTCTCTCTCTCTCTCTCTCTCTCTCTCTCTCTCTCTCTCTCTCTCTCTCTCTCTCTCTCTCTCTCTCTCTCTCTCTCTCTCTCTCTCTCTCTCTCTCTCTCGCTCGCTCTTGGTTTCTCTCATCGAGAAGGAAAAACGGCGACCTTTCTCTCTGTGGCTCGCGTCGACGACGAATCACTCCTTCTCTCTCTTTGCGGCTCTGATGGACGAAGAATCACTCCGATGCTAAAGCTAAGTTTTTTTTATGTTTGAATCCTTCAATTCATGCATGTCTTAGATTGTTTGTTGTGTTGTGTTGGTTTCTGTCTCAAAGAAGTGACCAATCCTTGTTGTTTGGATCACAAGTTTTCTCACCTAAGAATTTGTTTGTTGTGTTGATTTATGTCTCATGATCCACAATGATTAATCATTTGGTTCTTTTTTATGTGTTTATGTGTGTGTGTTAAGATGGACGGATCAAGCGAGTGGCAAGAAAGACGGGCAAGATTCTTCCATGACCGGGACTACAATTGCAATATAGGTACGACATGTCTCTTTGATTTTGAAACCGGTCTGAAATGAATTGATAGGGTTGTGCTAGATTATGGTTGAGGTTGGTAATAAATGGATGTGATTGTGTTAGATAGAAATTGATGTTAGAGAATGGTTGTGTTTGGTAACAAATATGGTTAGATAGAAATCGATGTTAAGTGTGATTAATGAGTTAGATATATGTCCACTCTATCTGGTTGGTTGTGTTCAATGCATTGATCAATTTTGTTCATTGTTATTTTCTTTCTCTTTTATATAAAACACATCTATTCTTCTCTCCTATCTACTAAACACATTAATCTTATCTTTCTCTATTCTTAATCCATATTCCGAGATGGATTCTAATCCATATAGACAAACATCCAAATTTGGTGAACTGCTTAACAGTCAACAAGAAACTGTATTTAGTTTTTCACAAGATAATGTCTCACTATCTTCATCACAAGTCCCGGTTTTTGTCTTTCAAGCGACTGAAGAGACTCCTGCAGGGCGTAGGGAAAGGAGGATTTGGACGACAGTAGATGATGTTGTGCTAATCAGCTCGTGGTTAAACACAAGCAAAGAACCTATTGTAGGGAACGAGCAAAGATGTGGTACATTCTGGAAAAGGATTGCAGCTTACTTTGCTGCAAGTCCTAAGCTCTCAGACCGTGAACACAGAGAGGCAAGTCATTGTAAGCAGTGCTGGCAGAAGATCAACGACGTTGTCAACAAGTTTTGTGGGGCTTATGAAGCCGCAAGTAGAGAGAAAAGCTCAGGTCAAAATGAGAATGATGTTCTAGAAGTTAGCTCATGAAATCTACTTCAACAACCACAACAACAAAAAAATTTAATCTTGAACATGCTTGGAAGGAGCTACGCAATGACCAAAAATGGTGTGAGCTTTCTAGCTCTAAACCCATGGAAGCGCTAAAAGGAGGAAGTGTGATGACAGTGCACAATCATCAAGCTCTCACGCTAATGAAACCACCATTGCTGAGGATGATCAAGGAAGCAACCGACCACCGGGTGTTAAGGCATCAAAGGGCCATGGTAAGAAGAAGATGGCAGAGGGGAAGACATTGTCTGAGTTTCGGAGTATGTGGAGCATCAAGAAGGAGAATTTGGCTATGAAAGAAAAACTTTCTAAGATGAAGCTACTTGACAGTTTAATTGCAAAACAAGAACCCCTAGCTGAGTATGAAGAAGCTCTAAAGAAGAAGCTCATTAATGAGTTGTTGGCCTAAGCTTTGATGCTCTTAAGTTTATGTTGTCTAATTTTTCTAATTTCAAGTCTTTCTCGTTGTTGTTTGTCATATTTTAATGCTTAGGTCTGTCTTAGTTGTCTTTGTTTCGTGTTCTTGTTATGCTAATGTTTGATATAAATGCTTATGTTTGTCTTACTACCTCTTCGTTAATGATATGTTGTTTCTTGTCTTTGTTATGGATGATAAAAAATCTTCTTTCTCATGACTTGTTGCCTCTCCTAACTTTCAGGTTAAAAATTGAGTGAAAGAGTGGAGCTTGTGGCACGTCAGGCTATGAAGCTTGTGATATGCAGTCTTGTAAGTTAATGAAGCTTCTGTCATAGACTCTGTAAATATTGTGTCACGGACAAGCTCAGTGTGTTGGTGATATAAAGACTGTATGGTCTCATGTTCTTGTCATTATTTTCAGGTCAAAAAGAGTTGGAAAGTGTAGCATCGGGAGTGGAAGACTCACGGACAAGCTCAGTGCGTCGTTGTATGCAGTGTCATGTAGTGTCACGGACAATCTCAGTGTGTTGTTGTATGCAGTGTAGTGTCATGTAGTCTTGTCTTGTAGTCTTTATTTTGTAAAGAAAGGTCACGTACTACCCAAACATGTATGCATCAGAGAACACAAACTTGTATTATTGTCTTGTCTTGTATTATTCATCAATTTGTGATCTCAAAGTCTATATAAAGATTGTATATCACCTTCTCATGTTCTATCTTTCTCTCTCCTTCTCAAAATATTCATATCATTATCACCTTCTCAGTTTCTAATGGTATCTTTTTCTCAAAACACATTTGAAGAATCACTTGATGATACTTTTGATCAACATTTTGATCAAGCTTTCGAATTTTTTTCCATTCATTATGGCCATCAAGAAGAACAAAGGAAAAGAAGGAAAAAAACAAGTTTATATCGAAAGAAATCGTGAAGAAAGCGATGTACGTTTATGGAATGATTATTTCAGTGAAACTCTAACATATCCTGAAAATCTATTCCGACGACGATTTAAAATGAACAAGCCATTTTTCATGCATATTGTTGGTCGACTCTCCAATGAAGTTGAATTCTTTCGACAAAAGAAAGATGCTCTCGAAAGGCTTAGTATCTCTCCATTTCAGAAGTGTACAGCAACCATTAGTGTCTTGGCATATGGTACTGCGGTTGATGTTGTTGACGAATACCTCCGACTCGGTTCAACTACTACTCGGTCATGTGTGGAACATTTTGTCGAAGGAATAATATATTTATTCGGCGATGAATACCTAAGAAGACCAACATTGGTTGATCTTCAACGTCGACTTGATATTGGTGAGCATCGTGGATTTTCCGGGATGATATGAAGCATCGATTGTATGCATTGGGAGTTGAAGAATTGTCTCATCGCTTGGAAAAGTCAATATTCACGTGGTTCGGGAAAACCCACAATCGTTTTAGAGGCGGTTGCTTCGTATGATCTATTGATATGGCATGCATTTTTTGGACCTCCATGTACCTTAAATGATATCAATGTTCTTGATCGCTCACCAGTTTTTGATGACATAATAAAAGGTCAAGCTCCGCAAGTCACCTTCTCTGTCAATAGACGAGAGTATCATTTAATTTGGCTTACTATCTCACCAATGGAATTTATCCGAAATGATCAATTTTTATCCAATGTATTCCAATACCACAAGGTCCGAAAGCGGTTTTATTTGCTCAACATCAAGAAGCTGTCCGAAAAGATGTCAAGCGTGCTTTTGGAGTCTTGCAAGCTCGCTTTGCCATTGTTAAAAATCCAGCATTTTTTGGGATAAAGTCAACATTGTGAAGATTATGAGAGCATGTATCATACTTCATAATATGATAGTAGAAGACGAAAGAGATGTATACACTCAATTTGATGTTTCAGAGTTCCAACAAGGAGAAGACACCGCAAGTTCACATGTGGATCTCACGTATTCTACATACATCCCTACAAATATCGCCAATATGATGGGTGTTCGAACTAGAATTCGTGATAGACAAATGCATCAACAACTGAAAGATGACTTTATTAAACATATATGGCGTAATTGGAGGTGATGGAGACAATTACTGAGCTCAAATGTTTTTTTTTCAAATTATTCTCGATTATTGTACTAATCTTTGTTTCTATGTTTTTTTTCTTCAAATTTATGTTTTAAATGTTATCTTTTAATATGTTTTATTTAATAAATCAATTTTATCTTTAAAAAATGTTTAATATTTTTTTAAGAACTATTAATTAAGAAACTCTTATTGAACCACTTATAATGGGAGTTTCTTAACAAAAATTCTTAAGTTACATTTATTACTAAAAAAGTCATTAAGAATCTCATTAGGAGTTTTAGAGTTAATCATGTTCTAAAAGTATTTCCAACCGCAGTTTCTAGAAAAGGTTCTCAACATTTAAGAGAAAATAATAACAAAATCAGGAAAGACATTACCAAAAGTTCTTGTTGTAGAGCTTTTAGAACATGTCTAGATATAGAAGATATCAACACATGAGGGAAAATATTGTTTCTACTGATTTAAAAAAAAAAAACATAACCAAATAATTAATATTTAATACTTTTTTTAGAAGGTTGACCAAAAAAAAAAAAAAACTCTCATGGTCTCACATCGTTGAAGCTGCTCTGAGTGTACAAACCGTAGGATCAAATAGGTCGAGTCGGTTCGACCCAAAGAATTATCTTAGAAAAAAAAGAACTTTCATGAGAGTGCCGCATATAGATTATCTTTTATGATTAAAAGATAAATTTTTTCGGGACAAAAAATGATAGGTTGTTAAAAAGGGTAAAATAGTTATACTTTAAAAGTTACAGTTTTCGAATTAAACTTGGAATTTCTCAGAAGCTTATGTTGTCTTTAACGTTCTCCCCTTCATGAAAATAAGAGAGAACCCAGAATCTTATTGCATAATATGGCTTATACAAAACGCGTGTGTATAATTTCACTGCATCTAAAACATGGAGTTAATAAAGTATGGACATCGAAAGCACAATACTCTCATTGACCTTTATTTTTAACTATGCTGAATTCTTCTTCTTATTTCAGTATAGGTACATATATCCACAACTTCAAAATATTAAAGTGTAGTTTATTTACAATGTGTATTCCTCCTAAACCGCTTGATTATTGTGTAGGCCTAACGAATCTGAGAAGTAAGAGTGAAGAAGAAAGCTTCATCGCATGGCAAGCTTAAACCACCGGTTGGATGATCAAAGCCAAACTCTTCTTCTGCTTTCCTCAGCAAAGCTTGGAAAGATGGTTTGCTCAGGTAGTAAACCGGAACAAAAAATCTCTTCTTCTTCAGATTTTTTCCAACGTAGACAGCTAAGAAACCTTTAGGTGTTGATGATTCAGTAGTAAGAGACTGACGAATTATTTGCTTAGTATCAAAAAGACTCCTCAAGAATGCCATATCTAGTATTAGCTAGAAACAAAGAAAAAAACTCTGAATTAATGACTTAGGTAAAGTTAACTTGATCTTGTTTGATGAGAGAAGGTTTGAGTTTGGTTTGTGAGCTAGAGGGAAATGTGGGTCTATATATATTGGCTAAGTTAGAAAGTTTTTAATAATAACAACTTGTATTTCATGAGTAGTGTGTGTGACCTACAAGGACAGTGTTTTGGCAAACATATTAGTTAGAGCATGTACAACGGTAATACTCAAGCAATCCTTAAAAAAAATCCTTAATGCTTTTTGATTAAAGAAATACTAGATTTTGACCCGCGCAGGCGCGCGGGTGTATATTTTGAAAAATATGTTGATATTTGTTTTTCATGTAATTATTAGGATTTGGAAAAATGAATCCGAGGAACATAACCGATACCGATCCAAAGATATAGTACCAAACTCAAACATAAATTGATTAAATATTCTAATTATTCAAAATTTTGTTATTTAGAGAACCGAATCTGATCCGAACCGAAGTATTTGGGTATCCGAATTTATCTAAAAATAGATTTATATACTTATATATATTAATTATTTTTAGATTTAACGTATATAAAACATCAAAAATGATACTTTTAAATTGGTTTAAATACTTGAAAATATATATAGATAGTCAAAAGTAAATATCTGAAATAGTTAAAGTATACTCAAATCTCCAAAAATACTTAAAATAATTATTGATTTCGTATCCAAAATTTTAAATCAAGCCAATTGATATGTTAAGCTTAAGTATTATGACATATGTTATTCAAATTTATACGTAATATATTATTTTATTTATACATTTTGAGAAATTTAAAATATATAATGATTTAAGACTTTAAAAATAATTTAAATTAGTTATCCAAACCCAAACCAAACCCGCAAAGATCCAAATCGAACTCAAACAAAAATTTAGAAACATTTTAATAAGGCTGAAATCTTTGACCCCGAAAACTCAAAATACAAACCGATCAGAACTAAACCCGTATGGGTATCCAAAAGCCCATCCCTAGTCATTATTATATATCGTATTTTATCATCATATAATTAATCGTATTTTATATGTACCATCATATAAGTAATCATATAATTAATAGTATTTTATACATACCATCATATAAATAATTACATATATTATATTTTTAAAACTTAATATGAAATATGAAAACCATAATTTGAGTTGGTATTTCAAATTGGGCTTTGTATTATATTTTTCTTATATATATTGACAATATTTTTTTATAATGGTTATTGAAAAATAGTTTAGTAAAAATCCATTTTTGAATATATGTATATTTTTGAATCAATTTTTGATATAAATCAAATTTGAATTATTATTTTGATTTGAAATATGTATATAAAGTTTAAATTTTGTTTTATGGTTAGTTTAGAAAATTTTTTTTTAGGGAATTAGAATGACCCATTTTGGTATATTTTAAAAGTGGCCTAGATAACTTTCAATTTTTTAAAAAAACATAAGTCCATTACTTTTTTTTCTTAATACTACTATCCTTGTTTTCAAACAAAAATATTTTTTTTTAAAAGACTGCAATCCATGTTACCAAACACTCCAAATTTTTAAAAGTCCTATTCAAGTCTCCAAACACTCCAATTTTGTACTTGAGTTTTAATAAGATAGATTAAAAGAGGAGGGAAAAGTTAAGGATGATCTTTAATTAAGGATTAAAAATCGAAGTCCTTATCGTGCTGGCACATATCGATTGGTCCATTTTTTGTGTTAACTCTCGTTAGGCGAGTTCGAAAACACGCGATCCGTTTTTATTTTATCTCGAACCTGAAAAAAAAAACAGAGCAGAAGGAGAGGCGATAGAGAGACGACAGAGAGGCGAATTGCGATCCCGACCCGTGAAGGTAAAATTCGATCTTAATCTATTTTCTTTTTTCATTCTCGAGTTTATGCATGTTGATTTCATCACGTTTTAGGATTCGATTGAGGTGTTTTATAAAATCTAGGGTTTGAAATCGGATTGAGGATTTTTTCGATTTAGGGTTTTCGTATTGGTTTGATTTTTTTTTTGCATTTTCACATCGGTTCTTTGTTGTTATCGACTGGATTAGAGAGGTTCTCGTGTGACTTCACAATCGATTTATGGTTTTGGTTCGTGATATCAAAATTATGTTTTTTTTTAATAAGAAACGCGACTGGATTAGAGAGGTTCTGGTGTGAGTTCATAATCGATTTATGGTTTCGATTGTGGGGATCAAATAGATTTTGGGTTCAAAATGGAATTGGGGTTTTCGTCTGCTTGGAAACTCATTGTTGATATTATTTACATTTGTTTCTTGTTTGCAGATGGCGATTCCACATGAACCTCATTTCTTTAAGCCTCTGCTTCCTGGTTTCCACAGTGGCGTCGTAAGAACCTCACTCTCTCTATTTGTTTACATTCGTTTCTTGATTAGATTTATTTGTTGTTTGATTAACTTCGCCTTTTCTTGCAGACAATACCACTTGCCTTCTTCTCAAAGCACATAGAAGGGAAGACGAACCAGAAAACATGGAAACTAAGATCAGACGCTTCAGATCAAACTTGGAAAGTGATACAAGAAGGCAGGACACTCACCGCAGGTTGGAAACATTTCACCACAGCACATGACCTCAAATCGGTGACCTTGTCATCTTCAAACTAGAAGGAGACATGGTGTTTCATGTCACTCCTTTTGGTCCTAGCTGTTGTGAGCTTCAGTATACACATCCTCACATCATCAAGGAAGAAGCTGACGCGGGTGATGCTGATGACAATGAGATTAGTAAGTTTCAATCAAAGTTCATCGTTTTGGTCCTACCTGTTGTGAGATGTTTTGACGTAGAAATTTTTTCTTTTATTTCAGGAGGAACAGGGGCAATGTCTTCGTTCTCATTCGACTACTGTTTTTTGGCTGAGGTCACTGCTTCAAATTTAAAAGCAGACAAACTTGTGAATCAATTTTCATACGTATAAACCATATTTAGTTAGTCAATTTTCATACGCCTAAACCATATTCTGTGTTTGCAGTATCTTCTTAAGCGAGCTACGAGTTCTACTGCTTTGAACAAACAATGCCAAGAGATGATACTAGTGAACAAAGAGGGAAATTCATGGACTGCGAGTTTGCGATTTAGCGAATCAGGCGGCATGTATTACATCACACGAGGCTGGGGAAAGTTATGTCGTGATAACAGATGCGGCATAGGAGACTTATTTGTGTTCAATCTGGTTGGAGATGGGAAAACTACTCCATTGTTGTGTGTATGTCCGGAAAGTAAAGAGTGTTCTGAACTACTCAGCAAACACTTGAGCAGAAAGCGTGGTGAGTCTTCTCCATTGCCTTGCTTGAGACGTCTTTAACTTGCTTGTTCTTTCTTTGCTTATGGTTTAACTTGCTTGTTTGGTTTTGTTCTGTAGGTGACATTGCTTCAAGCTCACGGGTGAATTAGGAGAATGGTCAAGTAGTCTTGCGTCTCTTTAGCTATGTATCTCGGACTTGTTTAGAGCTTATATCCTCTTGTTTTCCTTGCTACAATGTACTAGTATGATCATTTCAGTTTAGACTCAAGTTCTTGTGTTCCTCTACTCTCTACTCATTTCAGTTTAGACTCAAGTACTTATAAGTTTAAATCTTTTTACTCTACTCTTGTAATTTTAAATCTATTTAGCTAACAACAATCTTTCTTCTCTTCATTCTCTTCTCTTTTATGTTATACAAGTAAGAAGATAACTTGTACAAGTAAGAACATAACAAAATCAAGCTAAGAAGATAACAAAAGTTGTACAAGTAAGAAACATAATTTATTTACAAAATGAGAAATTATATACAAAACTTTTACTTATAGATAAAAATTAAAACATAATTTAAAGTTATAGTGTAAAAAAAACACTAATTTTAGCTTTTAGTTTAAAAAAAAATATAAAACACTTATTTGATTTGATTCAAAATATTTGTATGTTTACATTTTCTTTTCTAATAAATGAAATTTTTTTAATTTCTTGTTTAAAATTTTAAATTTCTAAGATTAAAAGAAAAACACTAAGGACTCCATATTGGATAACACCATTAGATCTATAATTATGATAAAAGTCCTTAACTATTAAAAAAAATACATTATAATATAGCTAAAAATTCCAATGATGGGTAACACCATTGGAGTTGCTCTTAAGCATTTGGACACTAGAAAGCTAAAGCTTAATTAATGTTGGGGTGTGGATAAGTAGTATGTGTCCTACATGGCTACGTGCATGTGGTCAATGGCTACATTGGCTACGTCGACTTAACGGATGAATGGTGCACATTAACTAAACTAAAAACATTAATAGCAAGTAATAGAATTTGTTGTAACGTGGCTATGCATCTTAACATATACATATAATTTTTATCTTTACATTGGCTATGTCGACTTGAGTAGATCGACTGAATCTGAATGATGACACGAGTAACACTAGCCCTGACCATTCGGCTATTCGGTTCGATTTCGGGTAGATCATTCTTATACCCAATAAATACTTATAAGATTTCGGTTTGGTTTCGGGTCGGTTACCTGTTTAATATATGAATCAAATATATATATATATATACAAAATATATTAGTTACGATGTTAATCTAGTAGTTAAACATTTATATATTGGTCAATCTAGCCAGAGTTCGAGTCACTAAGGTATTAATTTATAAATATTTACTGGGTTTTAATATAGAAATACTATATATATATTTATAATATAAAAGAGTATATAAAATATAATATGGTCTAGTGGTAACAAAGTTCTCACTCTCTTCTTGTCCTACCTGGATTTGCGTGGGGTTGATGAAAAGAAACCGAAACTTGTTTTCGGATATTCGGATACCCATTCTCAGTCCGGTTTCGGTTTCGAATATTTCGGTTCTGTTTCGGTTTTTTTGCCTAGAGCTAAGTAACACACTAGGGCAAACACTATTCACGAGCATTTTTTTACCGTTCCGGAGACCAAGTCACTGAAACGCGTTAAGTACGTATAATGTCAGTTTCTTGTACCCGTTTGTTCATCTCCCATAATATCCAACTTAAAACACTTGTAATACACGTTAATATCTCATTAGAAATATCTTAGAATCCAAAAGAAAAAAAAATCTCGAAATATCTATCCAAGAGACAGATATAAATAATGATTTTTCCTTTTCACGAAACTGGTCGGGCCAAAGTACGTACGGGGTACTACTTGTTATGGGCACCCGTCTCATCTCGAGACCCTTTTGATTTTTTTGTGGAGAGGTCAAAAGAAGATATAAAGATGTACTTAGGCGAGTATCATGAATTACTGATAACTCCAAAAGAGTGAAAGAAGAAGACCACATGGCAAAAAGGTAGAGAAGAGTCGTGGAAGTTTGTTTAGTTAGGGAAAGTGAAGTCAATTTTGTTTTCACATTATTAATTAATTAAATCGACCCAACTCTCATGTCCCATCTTCACTTGTCTGCTTCTCTTCAGTCACATCTCCACTACGGAAGATGATGATCACCACCAGAACAGAAAAGTTGCCTTTTATTAGGTCTTTTGTCCGGTCTATTGTTCGGAAAATGGCATTAAAAACTTCTTCATAAAGCAATGCCATGTGCATTTTATCTCCAAGTTGTAGACTACAACTCACTAAACTAATCTCTCAACTCACTATGGATATTTGGGTTTTATCCTTTTCTTCATAAGTGTTCTCACCAATTTTCTTTTTGAGCTTTCGAAAGAGTCACATCATCCATGAAAGCTAGAGAGAAAGATGTACATGGTTGTGGATATTGTTCTTGTTTCAAGACCTGCCCCTGCTGTAATAGTTGGACTGCGGTTTATCATAGCCACCCAAAATGAAAGAGTCGGCAAGGTTTCAAGTTCAAGCACCAGAGACAGAGGGAAACTAAAATATGAAAGATAAAGCAATGTACTTGAAAGAAAAAAAACTTGAATAACAAAGATGTAGTCTGAGAAAACATTATGTCTTTTTAACTTACCGAACATCATTACGTAATGCTTGTTTATATAGCATAAGAGAAGAGATATAGAACAATACTAGAGGTGTCAAAGCTGTTAGTGACAGCTCAGTAGTCCTTATCCATGAGAGCATCAAAACAGTTGTTCAGCTGGATTGTCGGAGGTGCAGCATATGTTAGTTTTTCTTGTCGTTTTCCTGAAGCTGCTGCAAAGCGTACTTTCAGTCATGGTGGCCATTGCAGCTGAAGGCCTAGAGACAAAGTGTTGGTTGGGTTTCTGTTGCTGTGTGAGGCCCAATGGCTTTTTTCTTCATATTCTTAAATCCAATTGGGGGTAATAGATTTTAATATTGGCTTGTCTCCTACGTTTCCCTGTAAATTCGGAGTGCATAGAAATCAACGTCAAGTTTGTATCTGTTGAGCCATAGACTTTTTCAAGATGTCGGCTAGCTGAAACTCTGAAGGAACATGCATGATGAATGATCAGCATTCAGAGAGAGACACTTTTTCTTTGGCATAATGATAGTGAGTCTAAAAATGCTTATAGCTCTTATAGAGAACTAGATTTAATGAACTAAGAGATTATCACATTATATCCCAACTAACTTATCTTGCTTTAAGACCAAGATTTCTGGGAACATATATAACATATCCAAGTGACAATTTTATTAATCAAAAGCGCACAGCAAAGTAGCAGATCATGATTCCTTTCCATGGTTCTGACTGACTAGGGGTGTTCAATCCGGATATCGGTTCGGTTTAGGTTCGGTTTTTTTTTCGGTTTTTGGTATTTCGATTAGTAAAATATAACTACCATTTTAAATCCATATTTACTTTGGTTCGGTTCGGTTTATATACCGTCGGTTTTCGGTTTATTCGATTTTATACCAAAAAACATAATTATTTAGTTTGAGATCATATAAAATGAATTTTAGAGTCATATTGTCAACACAATCATTTATTTAAAATATATTACTTGTTCAAATAAATGAATAAAAACGTAAAAATGCTTCTACCATCAAATAAAATCATCAAATCTATAACTAAAATCAGAGCCTGAAATTTTAAAAATAAAAATATGAAACAAAACAGAAACATGAAAGAAATTTTTTTCCACACTTCCATATTTAGTTTTCATTAAAGTCATGCTCTGTTTGTTTATAGATAAGAAAAAAGTTGTGAAAATTTTCCATTAATTATTTTCCATCAAATTTATCATCTTCATATTAATTTAGTGAATACTAAAATAAAGCAAAAAGATAAAAAAAAAAACTTAGAAAATAAAATGTCTGAATTGCGATGTATTGTTATTTAATTATAGTTCATGTGTTTTACAAATTATATAAGGTTCTTTATTACTATAACATTATTGTAATAGTTATTAACACAAATTTAACTTATATAACAAATAAATTTTCAGGTATTGTTATAAAATATATACATATTTACATGTTCTACTTTTAATCAGTTTTGTTCGGTTTATTCGGTTTAATCGGTTATATACCAAACCATATCCAAATCCTACGGTTTTTTATAAAATTATATCTATTCGGTTTATATAGTATATACCAAAACCAAACCATATTGTCTATTTCGGTTCGGTTCGGTACGGTTCGGTTTTACCATATTGAACAGCCCTAACTGATACCATGAAAGATAAATCAAATCAACTTGAATAACAAAGATGTAGCTAGAGAAAACGTTATGTTGAAACGTTATGTCTATTCAACTTACCAAACATTATTACTATCACATTTGTTTATATAGCATAAGAGAAGAGATCTTGAACAATCTATCTTAAAGGTGTTATAGCTGTCAGTGACAATTCAGTAGCCCGTGTCCATAAGAGCATCAAAACGGTTGTTCAGCTGAATAGTGGAAGGGGCAAAAATCCGTATGCTTTCTATCGTTTTCCCAGAAGCTAGCCGTTGCAGCTGAAGGCTTAAAGACATAGTGTTGGTTTGACTTCTATTGTTGAGTAAATCTACTGGGACAATAGATTTAAATCATGGCTTCTCTCGTACAAATTAAACTGCTTTGGTCTAGGCTCGAAATTTCTTGGTTGCAAAAAATTCGTTTGGTTACAAAAGCAGTTTTTGATTATTCTTATGCCAACAATGAAGAGTATGACAAGGAAAAAATGAAACTGTTAAGAATTCTGTGTTGAAAAACTTCATATATCTCATATGAGAAACAAATTTAGATAAAAAGAACGTTAAGCAATTAATCAAATATTGTCCCTAACAATTTTTTCTCTAAACCTTCCCCTCCTCAAAAACAGAGTATACCTTTCAAACCCATTTGCTCTGTTTTTTCTTTTTTTTTTTCTTTCAAAAAAGCTCTCTTTGAGGCCTTTTGTTACTTATGTTGCCTCGTTCAAAGGCATCAGATGATCTACCATCTTAGCCGTAGGATTGTAGAATCAAAAGGCTAAAGATTGGAATTTGAACTGCGAGTGGAACCTGAGTTGATAAACACAGGAGTCTCTCTAGGAGACTGGGACGTGGCGCCACGTATGCTGGCACTGTTTCCCATGTCTTTTGTCTTGTGGAGAAGAAATGTTCCTGATAAAATGGTCACAAAGCCACATAGCTCGGTGGCAATTTGCAATCCGCTCTGAGAAGCCCAGTCCTGTAATCATAAACAGATGATGATGATGTCCTTATATACAAAATAATAGCCTTTTAGTATATGATCAGTTCAGCATCTTTACCTTGAACATGATCATACTAGCTAAGATGGTGAATGTTGTAAACATAACATAGTACACTGGAGATATGACTGCGGTGTTGAAATTATCCAGAGCCTGCAAAGATGAAAACAAACTTAAGTGTTTTTTTTTTTTGGGAAAAATGTTGGATCTTGTTGTTGTTGTTACCTTGTTCAAGTAGTTGATTTGCAAAAGGCAACATATGGTCACTACTATGATGAAGATCCATGCGTGGAAGTACTTGAACTGGTTCATCCCGGAAAACGTCAGCTTTATGGCGATGGCCACAGCTTTAACACTCATCACCTAACAAGAGAAACAGAGAGACATTTACATTAAAAAAAAAACTACGAGATGGCTTAAGAAATAGATAGAAACTTACAGTAAGCGAACCCATTAATGAGCAAATCCCAACGTATACTATCATATGCGTCTTCCCATAACGCGGCTCGTAGTAGAAGATCAGAGCAAGTACCACAACTATCACCACAGCAGAGTATGCAAGGAAGCCTGGTCAAGACATTCAAACAATATAAGATGTTTCAGTCTAATTCGAGAATCTATGCTGTTTGACAACTTTTTTGTATACCTGGTTCGGTAGCAAGGTACCATACTTGCTTGACTGATTCAATGTCCTGCTCGTGGGGTGCATGTAGGACAATCGTTGTGGATCCAACAACACAGAGGACGCAGCCAAGTATACCAAACATATGCAACTTCTCTTGCAAAATAAAATGTGCAAGCACTGAACTGCATAACACGGTTTCTGTTTTCAGTATGCTATGTTGTTTTAAGAAAAAATACAACGGGAGAGAGAGAGCTTAAGAATAGTGGACAGAGATACCTGAAAATAATACTTAACGCTCCCAAAGGTGTCACTAGAATAGCAGGTGCAAATGCATAAGCTGCAAAGTTTGCTATCTCCCCAACAATCACTGTAATTAAGATCGTTACAATCATATATTACTCTATGCTTATCTCCTTATTCCAGGAGAAACGGCTTACAATGAACCAGATTATTACAAAATGTGTGGTTCAGATCAATCTAATGATGTTACTCATCCAAGCTATCATAAGTTCTGTCTTACGGAATCATGATGTTTTAGTATACAACCAAAACTTTCAGATGGTTATAAACAGAAACCAGAAATGTTAACTAATCATCAGATAAAAGACATTCTCAAGCACACACAATATTTAACTTTGATCAGCATCAATAATTATGTCAAAGCTATTAACATTCAAACATCTCTAGATAACAGGCTAAACCCTTGTATGATGATTTCCCAAACGCCAAGGTTTATGAAAGTATACATACCCTCCTGATCACAACAGGTTAATCTCATATTTGCTTCTGATCAAACTCATAAACATGTCTAGCTAGATATTTTTGATCAGAACTTACTAGTTATCATCCCAGCCCACCACCAAGGTTCACATAAGTACCCATACCCTCCTTCACCTGTGATCAAGAAGAAGAAGAAGAAAGATCAGTTACACAAAATAAAGAGTAAATTTTGAAGAGAAAGAGTATATAAGTCAGAACCTGCTCTGGGTCCGCTGACACCAGCCTTCTTGAGACCTTTTTTCTTGATGATGAAGCTAGAACCGATGAATATACTGGAAGACACAGCTAAAATGAGCCCGTGTATATTATCAGGTGACATCTCCTCCATCTTTTATGATGTTTTATAGTTTGCTTTTAAACAAATTTCAGATGAGTTCAGGTTTCTTAGTGATGAAGGCTCCACTCCCAGATAGCTTTACTGTCTCTACACACAAAAACACAGAAGAATCAGAAGAGAGTAGTCCCACTCAAGCAATCTATGTTTATAATCAAGAATCAACACAAGACTCATATATATATATTCCGAAACGATTACAGAAATATTTAGCAATTGCCTTGACCAATCATAGAACAGTAGGTTCTAAAAAGGAGAAAATCTTATGAAACTATATATTCTGATAAAGAAAAATATAAAATTTTCAGAAAAAAATTGATAACCAGACAAATGGCAACAAATAGAATAATTACAAAAAACGTAGAAATGGAAGCAAGGCAGGAGACAAATCTAAAAAAAAAAAAAAATCAAAAGATGCCTTATGAAACAGAAAATCTAAGGATCTGTTCACGGATTGTTCATGAATCTACACGAATGGGAGAAAAAAACTAGCTTTTTATACGTTACATTTGCTCACCACATCAAACTAACATTTACTTGTCCTCCGATTTAAAAAAAAAATATTCTCAGTAACGGAGGCAAGAATAGGACTTAAATCAAAACTTTTACACGCGATTTTAACCATTAGGGAGGAACAAAAAATATCAAAGTAGCAATATAGAATATTCGATTTCGCATCTCACCTTTTTCATTTTCCTACACCAACACACAAAAATCTCAATTCTCACACGTAATTGTGATTTTCCTTTTGAAATGACTTGTGAAATTTAGGGTTTTTTTTTTGTGGAGGTGAATCTGACGAGAGACAGATTGAGATACTAAAAGGTAACTAAAATTATGGGAGCATGTGAAACAAACCAAACAACACTCGTTATATTACAACAACTATATAACACATAAGAGTTACTTACAACCTTTTACATTTAGGTCCTTCTGTTCAACTGTATTAGTCTTTTTGATTCAGAACTTTTGTTTACTCTGATTACACTCAAGAAAGAAAAGAAAAAAACACCAATTCCGACAAACAGAATTTTCCACAACATTTATAAAATTGTGTGTTTCCATAAAATCTTTGCATAGCAAATTCTTACGACACTAAAATATTAATCCCAAAAAAAAATGGAGGCTATTGATATATCAATAGATATCATCAGGCAAATGATGCTTATATTAACATTATCTCCAACCCACGAGCCACAAGATAGATGCTTTGGAGCTAGTTCGACATCCAGAAAGTGAATGCCAAGTCTAATTTGATGCTAACGAAGTGGTACAACCAGTAATACAAGATAACAATACTAAAGAACCGTAAGTCATAAACTTGGGTAATATTTGCTTGATAGATGGATTTTGGACATCCATTGCTCATTTTAGTGGATACAGATGGGTCTGGATGGACAGTGGTGAGAACATTCAACTTATAGGGACAAGAAATTTCGCTCGACGTGAATCAGCATTGCATTCAAAAGTAGAAGCACTGCGATGGACGATGGAGAATATGCTTCAACATTCAACATGCCAGAGCTTCAGGACAGACTGTAATGAGCTGATCGCAATAATAAAGAAACCTCAGGTTTGGTCAAGCTTTGCAACAGAATTGGAGAGGATAGAGACGTTATAGATATGCTTCCCGAATTTCAACATCATTCATGTTCCACGAGTGCGCAATCAGATTTCAGATTTTTTTAGCTAAGACTGCTAGATCCTTCCATAGAGAGTTACATTTTATTGGTTGCTCTATTTCGGTTTGATTACGCAGACCACCTCAAGTTTGAGTAATAGAATGACATTTCGACGTAAAAAATAAAAATAAAAAACATTTAGGGGGTGTATTGAATTATGAATTTTAAAGTGTTTTAGTTTTATTTCAAAATCTCATGTTATTCAACTAATGATTTAAAAAAAAAATCTCAAATCATGTATTATTGAATATGACACTTAAGTAAAGTCATTAGAAATGACTTGCAATCTGCTGTTATTCAATTAGTACTTTATAAAAACCAAATCAAATCTCCTGTTATTCAAAGAAATACAAATCTGAAAAGAGAAATCTATGAAGAGGATTCGATGCAAGATTTTCTTCATTTTTAAGGCAAAACCATCGTTATAGAAATCACACCTCTATAGCTGTTATTTGGAAAGATCCAATATTAATATTAAAAACTATACCTCGACCCGCACAACCGTGCGGATTTTATTTTATATACTAAATTATTTTAGTTTATACAACAAAATTTATCAATAAATTAATATAGTTTAGTATTATGTATTATCTAACTCTATTATACCTGTGTTTATGTGATTTATGATATTATTATTATAAAAATTCAAATTTTGTATTCTTGTAACATATTTTGTTTTGAAAACATAATTATGTAACAGTATTATTTTACATATTTTTTTATTTCTAAATTATAAAATTTAAATTAAATTGGACCTACTGTTAAAAACTAAATCAAATTGGTAATAGATAAAAAAATTTTGGGAAACTGTTAAAAACATCAAATTTTTAACACTAATATATTGTGCCTGTAAAATATTACGGTGCAATTAGTTAGTTTGTAATTCAGATTTTGTGTATAAAATTTGTTTTATAAACGCAATATACATATGGTGATTAATTAAACTCATTTGGTATAGTGTTGTCGTTAGTCTAAGGGGTTAGTCGAAATTTGATTAAAATTGCATGTTCAGAATAATAACAATAGGATAGTGTATTGGTCCACGGACTGGTTTGATAATGGTTTACATCCTGGCTATCTATAAATTGATTTTACATTTAATAAGGATTAAAAATTGGTCATGTTTACCATTCCGGTTTTGTAGGGGTTATAGTTATATTAGTTGTGTTATATTAAGCTATGTTATTAGTTATAAATAAATGATGATTGATTTCTAATGATGGTCCATTTTAAAAAAAATCACACATGAATCAAAATTGTGACTTCTGTTTTAATATGTAAGATTAGCTTGAGAAAATTACAACCAAACATCCCTGAATGATACGAGCCCACCAACGTCTCTCCTTGGAGTAAATTCCTCTTCGTACACCTAATTTAGAAATGTCGACAATGTCTCTCTGCACTTTTCTCTCACAAGCACGACAGTCAGGACTGATGTCGATTTGGGTTTCCGACAAGGTGGCGTCGTCTCGTTTGTACTGCCCATTTCCGTATATAATGGAGCTTTTGTGAAATTTGAATTAAGTTTTGCAATACGAATACCACTATGCCATATCTACGATTATCACTCTTTATAAAAGGAATTCTTGGATCAACAATTGTTGTTGTGAGGAGATATGATGCTTTTGATGTTGTTAAAACGTACATAAGATTTAAGATCACTCATTTATTGTCAGTTTTATGTTGATGGAATTAACAAAGAAGGCTAAAAAAATTTGTGGTGGGGAAGTGTTTAAAAGCTTAAAGCATGAAGTTAACTGAAGGTTTCCTGGGGACGCTTGCTAATGTCAATTTGATTCAGGTCTATGTGTTTATTGTTAGAAGTTTTTTCTAATTAGCTGAAAGTGTTTATGTATGGAATCACTGTTTTTTGTTGTTGCAGGGATATGTAATGACTGAATCAACGCTCAAAAGCTTTAGAAAGTATTCTTCTGTGAGACTACTTTTTTTTGTACATCTTAAGACTATTTGCTCCAAATATGAAAACTAAGGTAATAGATAAGTGTTGTTGCCCAAAAAAAAAAAAGGTAATAGATAAGTGCTTTGATTCTTTCCTTCCACAGAAAACAGAGGAGAGCTAGAGTTACGTTTACTTGCTTTAAGAGCATAAAAAGGTCTTTTCGAATGATCTATCATTCCAAAACCAAAACGCGAAGATGTACCTTTTTTTGTAGAAAGGGTTGTCATTAATATTGAATTTAGAACCAAACTTACAGAACAAAAGAAAGTAACAGATAAATTAAGCACAGAAGCTCTGATCGACAAGATCAAATCCCCAACCAAAGAAATTACCAAACCAACAAAACAACTCTTCACGTTTTTAAGTAAAAAAATCAAAATACCACTGATAGATATAAAAGTACTCTGAAATTTGAGAGGAGATCTCAATTAAAATCACCAGTTCTTTTTTTGTATTTATAAATCCCACCTATATCAACGAGATTTACTCTGAACCACTTTAAATCTCTAAATCTTCTTAAATCCATGCAAACATTTAAAATCCACGGTTCAATACACTCTTCTTAGACTCAAAATTATTCCGATCCATTTCTATTTTTTATTCTATAATAAAGATTGATTTTTAGAGAGGAATGTTTGATTATATATTTGAAAATAGCTATTTTAAAAATATATTAGAATTAATTTCATTTCTATTATAGAATTTATTTATTTCATAGAAAAATAACAAAATACATTAGAAATGGTCTAAAGATAATAATGAAAGATCTCCATGAATCAGACATGTCTATATGAAATAAAAATATGGCCGATTTCTAATCCACACAATACACCATGTACATAGGCTATTGTAGCTACAGTTCAACCCAATGCTTGATTATTTTTTCTTCGTCTTCTTGATCTTGCTTTGTTGCTTCTTCTACTTCTCCTCATCTACCTTGTGTTTCTTGGAGAGGCACACAGCACAATCGAGATTATTTGACATATTTGTGAAAGAAGAGCTATATTGGCTTTGAATCTGAGTGCCTTGTGGTATTGAACCTTCATGTATGTTGTAAGAGAAGTTCATCCGTGCTGGAAACATAAGTTTTCTAAGCTTTAGCGGGATTTTTCCAGACAATCAGTTTTGAGAGTGATCCAATTTTTGGAGATTAGTCTAGTTTGACACTGATTGCAGAATGTGACATGTAAAAACGTTGTTTGACATGTTGAGCAAAAAAAATTCCTTGAGAAAACCGAGAGATTTAAGGAATATATCCTTGCATTTTGTTTCCAGAGACATCAATAGTTTTGTCCCAACCAGCTCCACATTCACTCTTTTGTTCGTCATACCAATCTATGATAGTAAGTATCCTGAGATTAGAAGTCCTCCAAACTCGATGATATTGCACTCCAATCAACAAAGTAATTTGCTGGCAAGACTCCAATGAAACAGTTTTATGAATGTCAAATGTTTTGCAGTATGTTAAAACTCAAAGAATCTATAGGAGAAAATATTGACACATAGAACTTGTTAGAACGAATGACAAGAATCTGCGGACTGGGGCAGCAATCTTAACCATAATGGAAACATGTCATTGAATCTGCGGACTGGGGCAACAAATACTTGGGAAGTTTCTTGATATCTGGTTGTGAATAAACCGCCGGAGTGGTCAAGATACTGGAGCCCGACGGACTAGTTGCAATTTATATCATGGGACTATCCAGTCGAAATTGTTATCTCCTATGTACAGTATCCAAAATTCAGATGATGAAGAATATACCCAATCACAAGAAGACCATGAAGCTGTTACTTCTTAGGTTAAGATAGGACAATGAAGGGATCATAAAGAGAGATGGTGGAACATATCAATGATATGAATTTCCATTTTACGTAGAGAGATGGTGGAACATATCAATGATAAAGAATTTCCATTTGAGACTATTAAGTTGTAGAGTTCTGGATGTAGATAAGAATACTATAGTTTGGAGAGGCTACTAATGTTAGATGGGATCATACCTTTGAACTGGTTATGAGTTATGATTAGGCTGATATCGGTCGGCTCACTCAAATTTTGTAATAAGAAATTCCACTCAACTCGTTATTGCCAAGTTATAACATTGTTAGTATGTTTAGATTGCCCATCGAATCCGGTAGTTCATCGGTAAGATCAAGATTAGAGAGTTAAGGAAAGATTTCTGAATACAAAAAACTGACGGTTTACATATTGGAAGCGGCCAAGAAGCTTGTCCCGCGAGGAGTTTTCTTTGCATTTAAAAAAACAGTTTTTTTTGTTCAAACAGTAGATTCATATGGTCATTACACTGCATAAAACCCCATTCATGGAAGTAGTTGAACTGGTTCATCCCAGTTGCAACAAATTTAACACTCATATCATAACAAACAACAAAGACCAAAACAGAATACCCAAGGAAACCTCGTTTATACTTAGAGCTTCCAAATATGCAAATGCATAAGCTGCCAAATTGCTGAAAATGCAGGACCACAGTCCTATTAGTTATTATAACCAAACTTCATCTTTGTCATTACGATTCAACTGAATCTTGGATTCAGGGACGACTGAGGAGGGGGGACAAGCGGTGCGACCATCCCGGGCCTAAGCCCGTGTCTCTCGTATATTAATAGCGAAGGGGCTCAATTTTTTTAAAAAGTCTATATTCTTATATAAAAAAATTATAAATATAATAAATAAAATTGAAAAAGGCCCAAAAATATTTGATATGCATATAGTTTTATTTCATCACAAAATATACAAAATATTATTGACTAAATTAAAAAAATATTTTAAACATTATTTTAATATAAATCTTAGAGGGTAAAAAAGAAAATTTGCCCTAAGGCCCATAAAAATGTTAAGCCGGCTCTGCTTGGATTGTATCTACTTTTTCTAAATTTTCTTGTAATCTTCTTATTCCTAAGAAAAAAATTCAAATGATTTTGTAAATGTTGAGATCAATCTAATATCTAATGATGTTACTCTTCCAAACTTTCATATTACTGTCCAACAAGACACCAAAGTACCAAATTAACAACATCCCACCAAATTTGATGTAGTGTGAATAGTAACACCTAGTTTGGTGTAACACCATTTATCACACCAAATATTAAAAATAAATATGTTATTATATTTTATTTAATAATATAATTCAATTCTTATTATTAATTAGTTCAAAATTGTAATTAAAGATAAATATTGTTATAGGCATATATATATATTCCATTTAGTTTATGTAGCTACATTAGATACATGAACAACTACGTCAAAAAAATTTACATAGTAAAAATTCTACGATTACATCGTAACAAATCACTCCTATTGTACCCATTTTTATGCAGGATGTATTATTTTATGGCTAACACCATGCCTTAATAAATTAAATTGATGTTAATAGAAATTATAAGCTAATATATTTAAATGCTTACAGCATTTCCAACTCATCTCTAAGATAGGACAAAACAGAGAAGATTTTGTTTCAATGTATTCAATGTTATATTTCCTTCTATTTCTAGAGGAATGTTAGATTTATTTCTAAATATAAAAGAAAAATAGATTTTTTTTTCTATAAATGGAAGAAAATATAACATTCTTATTCTATATAAATGGAAGAAAATATAACACTCTTATTCTATCATAGAAAACTCTAAAAAAGGAATGAGTTGGATATGGTGTTAGATATATTCATGAAAACATTAAAATCTCTTTTTTTTTTAAACATTGGATAACACAATACCATCATCATATAATATCCAACTCTATTACATATGATGATCAACTATCTCCAACATATGCGATATTGATGAACAATTACACGGATAAGGATTTCACGGTAAAAATTTCTCCTAAGCACTTTGATCAACAGATGGTTCTGCATGTACGACATCTTTGATGGGCATGCTCTCTCTGCAGCAGGCGACCACAACGAACGGCTCTGCCTACAGTACTTTGGAACCTTCGATAAATTTTGCATCATATAATCTTCAAAAAATTACATAGTCTAGAATTCGAACAACAGATGTGGGTTTAGAAGCCTTTAAACATTTTATTTGAATGTAAAAAAAAAACACACTAAAATCTGTAATCCACTGATTTCAGAAACTTTATAATATTCATATTCATTCATATTCAGTTTTTGTTATGCGTTTCATTATTGTATCCATTTTGATTCAGGATGCATTATTCATGGCTAAGATCATGTCTTAATAAATTAAATTGATGCTAATTGAAAAATATAAGAAAAATAGCAAAAAAAAACTAAGAAAGTAAAATAACATTAAATTAAAAGTTCTCAAAGGGAAACCGAAAAACAGAGAGAGAGAGAGAGAGAGAGAGAGAGAGAGAGAGACAGAAGTTGCAAAACAGAGAAAACAAGAACAAAGGAAAGACAACAACTTATGTAAAAGTTGGCAAATATTACACGCATGTAAATCTCTGGCCAACTCTACAACTTATTATTAAATTATAAAATGCTGAAAAATAAGAAAGTTGCAAGCAGATAAGACAAACTAGAGACCCGCCTCGGCCTCATCCTCAGCTTCATCCGCAGCTTCAGCCTTAGCCACAGCATTATCAGTCGCAGCAACACTTCCCGCAGCAAGGGAATCAACGAAGGATTTGTATACAGCCATCTCTCTCTTGTACCTCTCTATATCCTCAGCCCCCTTTTCTTGATAAACCTATTTTCATAAATCATTCAAGAAAACAAAACCCCATTAAAACAAATCTCATTCCTTATGTTTTAAGAGAGATTTTTACTTCGTTACCTCTCTATCAGATGGAGAGAGGTTCCTCCAATTGTTCCCGATCTCCTTGGCGAGGTAATGTTCCTGCTCAGCGTTCGCAGCCTTAAGCCTCTTGTACTCCTCGGAGAAGAAGAAGTTATAGCCGCTTCTGGGGAACTTAGGGCGCAAAGAATACACATGACACAGTTTTGCTTTCTTCTTGCGTCTTCGAGGAGTTTCGGAAGGAGCAGAGTGGTAAAGCACTCCTGTGAGCTCCTGTGGTCCCATATTTATGGTCACAAGATAGCCCTTATCAAACTTCCCATCGATGATCCCTTCAATCTTGGAGCCAAGTTGTATGCCTGAAAGTTTCATAATGTAAAATCTCAAGACTAATACAATTAATTAGACAGCTTGCATCTAAACTTGAGTACCTTTGTCATGTACACCGTTCTCGACAAGGCGCTTCACATCTTCTTCTGTAAAAACAGAAAAAAGGGAGAACATATTTATGTTGTTATTCTCAGAGTTAGACAAAAATATGATTATTATAAAATAAAATGATTATTATAATAGTTATTATTATCAAACCTCTAATGTTGTTTGAAGAAGAGCCATTAGCGGGAACCAGCTGAAATTGCGAATCAGTTAAAGTCTCATCGGTCGACATGATTTTTTTATTGGTGACAAGAAGGTTGGAAATTTTTTTTTCTAGTGTTTGAACTTGCATGTTTGGTGTTTAATTTAAGGGAAAGCAATGCAATGTTTTCTTAAAATTTGATATCAGAGACTAGTATATATACACTTTTTTGGTTTATCTCCACCAAAGAATGACTTCATTTCTATTTTATTTAGTCTTCGTACCAATAAATAAATAAATTAAAATCTATGAATAATAAGTGAGATATTGAATACATTTTAATGGTTTTGGTAATTTTTAAATAATAATTATCATTTTTTGTCGGTATCGAAAAATTAGTCAAATGATTTATTTTTGTATTTGACCAAAAGATTTATCATATACAGTAATTTTTCTTACTAAAGATCATTTCTTTTGAAATAAAAATAACGCAACTAATTTAACTCTAAATTTTTCAAAATTGTGTTAAAAGGTTGCATGTTTGGTGTTTAATTTAAGGGAAAGCAATGCAATGTTTTCTTAAAATTTGATATCAGAGACTAGTATATATACACTTTTTTGGTTTATCTCCACCAAAGAATGACTTCATTTCTATTTTATTTAGTCTTCGTACCAATAAATAAATAAATTAAAATCTATGAATAATAAGTGAGATATTGAATACATTTTAATGGTTTTGGTAATTTTTAAATAATAATTATCATTTTTTGTCGGTATCGAAAAATTAGTCAAATGATTTATTTTTGTATTTGACCAAAAGATTTATCATATACAGTAATTTTTCTTACTAAAGATCATTTCTTTTGAAATAAAAATGACGCAACTAATTTAACTCTAAATTTTTCAAAATTTTGTTAAAAGGTTGCATGTTTGGTGTTTAATTTAAGGGAAAGCAATGCAATGTTTTCTTAAAATTTGATATCAGAGACTAGTATATATACACTTTTTTGGTTTATCTCCACCAAAGAATGACTTTATTTCTATTTTATTTAGTCTTCGTACCAATAAATAAATAAATTAAAATCTATGAATATTAAGTGAGATATTGAATACATTTTAATGGTTTTGGTAATTTTTAAATAATAATTATCATTTTTGTCGGTATCGAAAAATTAGTCAAATGATTTATTTTTGTATTTGACCAAAAGATTTATCATATACAGTAATTTTTTTTACTAAAGATCATTTCTTTTGAAATAAAAATAACGCAACTAATTTAACTCTAAATTTTTCAAAATTGTGTTAAAAGGTTGAACTAAGTTAATAGTCAACATATAAATAAATAAATTAAACCTACATATAGTAATATAGATATCTAATATATGTTAATGATTTTTTGGCAATATTTCAAAATATAATTATAAATTTTGTCGATATCAAAAATTTAGTCAAGTGATTAATATTGTATTTGAATAAGAATATTCTTTATATGTACATATATTGAATTTTCTTAGTAAAGCTGATTTCATTTTAAGTGAAATAATGCAACTAGTTTAAATAAAAATATTTAATTTTTTTTGTTAAAGATTTGAGATATGTGACAAATAGTCGCATATATAAATAAATAAATTTTAATCTGTAAAGAATTAGTAATAGAGATGTTGAATACATTTTAGTCATTTTTTGGCAAAATTTTAATTATAATCAGTTGATAGATTTGTTTCAGTATTAACATGTGAATAAGTTTTGTATTTGAACAAAATTAGCCATGTACATATATATATATATATATTGATAAAAATAAAATAAAAATTATCACATTGAGTGGCGTTAGCTCAAATGAACAAACACCATATGACAAGTTCAGAAGTTACATGATCGAGTGACGCTTGAGGTAAAACCAATATTATATAGGGAATTTTACTAAAATTATATAAATTAGCTGTGTTATTACTAGAATGACACAACGTTTTTGAAAATTATTAGAATACTTTTTTTGGTCGAAATTTCTCTTGCCCATAGTTATAACAAAAAAAATATTACCAAAGTACCCTTAACATTTGATCGACGGTAGATTTTTTTTTTTTCAAAAAAATAAATCTGTTTATAAAATCTAAGTAGAAAAATAAATCTATTCAAAAAAATAAATCTGTTTATAAAATCTATGTAGAAAAACAAATCTACCGTTAAAGTAATGACATACTTTTTTTTTAAAAAAATGTCAGATTTGTTTCCACGGCAGAGTTAATTGTCCGATTTAAATAGAAAATAGATTTTTAAGAATATGTCTGTGGAATGAGGTGGCAGACTTGTTATAAATAGTAGATTTTTGTGGTCGGTTTATTTTTTTAAGTTTGACATATTTTCTTACGGTAAAGTTATATATCCGACTTAAAATTATTGGTAGATTTTTTGCTTATGTGGTGGCAAGACTTTTTAATTTATGTTGTTGCAGATTTATTGACGAAAATATGAGTATATGTAAACCAAACTTAATTTAATGTTCAATTTTGAACTGGTTTAATTAATTTAGAATTTAATTTATTTTTAAGATAATTAAAAATCATTTCTTTTGAAATAAAAATAACACAACTAATTTAACTCTAATTTTTTCAAAATTGTGTTAAAAGGTTGAACTAAGTTAATAGTCAACATATAAAAAAGTAAATAAATAAATTTAAACCATATATAGTAATATAGATATCTAATATATGTTAATGATTTTTTTGGCAATATTTCAAAATATAATTATAAATTTTGTTGATATCAAAAATTTAGTCAAGTGATTAATATTGTATCTGAATAAGAATATTCTTTATATATACATATATTGAATTTTCTTAGTAAAGCTGATTTCATTTTAAGTGAAATAATGCAACTAGTTTAAATCAAAATATTTAATTTTTTTGTTAAAGATTTGAGATATGTGACAAATAGTCGCATATATAAATAAATAAATTTTAATCTGTAAAGAATTAGTAATAGAGATGTTGAATACATTTTAGTCATTTTTGGCAAAATTTTAAATATAATCAGTTGATAGATTTGTTTCGGTATTAACATGTGAATAAGTTTTGTATTTGAACAAAATTAGCCATGTACATATATATATATATATATTGATTAAAATAAAATAAAAATTATCACATTGAGTGGCGTTAGCTCAAATGAACAAACACCATATGACAAGTTCAGAAGTTACATGATCGAGTGACGCTTGAGGTAAAACCAATATTATATAGGGAATTTTACTAAAATTATACAAATTAGTTGTGTTATTACTAGAATGACACAACTTTTTTGAAAATTATTAGAATATTTTTTTGGTCGAAATTGCTCTTGCCCATAGTTATAACAAAAAAAAACATTACGTACCAAAGTACCCTTAACATTTGATCCACGACAGATTTATTTTTTTTTCAAAAAAATAAATCTGTTTACAAAATCTATGTAGAAAAACAAATCTACCGTTAAAGTAATGACAGACTTTTTTTAAAAAAATGTCAGATTTGTTTCCACGGCAGAGTTAATTGTCCGATTTAAATAGAAAACAGATTTTTAAGAATATATCTGTGGAATGAGGTGGCAGACTTGTTATAAATGGTAGATTTTTGTGGTCGGTTTATTTTCTTAAGTTTGACTTATTTTCTTACGGCAAAGTTATATATCTGACTTAAAATTGTTGGTAGATTTTTTGCTTATGTGGTGGCAAGACTTTTTAATTTATGTTGTTGCAGATTTATTGACGAAATATGAGTATATGTAAACCAAACTTAATTTAATGTTCAATTTGGAACTGGTTTAATTAATGTTTTTTTTTAAACTCTTAGTAACTTTCATTCAAATAAGGGAGGGGACGAGATAGAGCTCAGTCCAAACAAGTTTGAAAACAGCAACAGAACACAAGAAAATAAATCAAGGGGACCAATAGGACCCAGAAACAAGCAACAGAAGTAGAATCGTGAAACCACAGACAGAGGGGAGGGTGAGGAAGGAGACCAGACCAGTCAAGGATAAGGTCTTACCCTCTAAGAGACTTCATGTGTCTTCTTTTGCATCCTCTTTGATCAGCGATCGTAGCCAAAATGGTCCCCCACGAGCTATGTATGATTGATACTGCTGATCCCTAGTGACACTGAGAGCTATTTCGTGGGCGCATCTATTGCCTTGGAGTTGTGCATATGAGATGTTCCACAGTCTAAAACCACTCAGTTTATCACGGATATGAGCCAACAGGTCTTGAAAACCAAGGAACATTTCAGGTCTGAGGATCGCTTCGCCCGCAAGGTAAGATGATGATTCAAAGACAACTTTACCAAAACGTAAGTCTGAGAGACAATCTATAGCCCAAGAAAAGCTTAAGAGCTCTGCCTCAAGCTTAGTAGAAATGGCAGAGAAAGATCGTCGGCTATGCAACAGAGGCTCCCCTGAACTATTACGAAGGAGCCAAGAAGCTCCAGTGTTCTCAGTCGCACTGACCCACGATGTATCGATGTTACATTTGACAAAGCTTAGGGATGGTTTCTCCCATTTCATGATCGCATTCCCAGCAGCCATGTCATCAGACTCTTGAGATGAATTTAAGATATTAACCTCTGCCCAAGCATTATAATCATTCCGAGCCTTGTCCATAACTGTTGCTGCACCAAGACGAGTATTAGCAAAGATGAGTTCGTTCCTCCCCTTCCAGATATGCCATAAGACCCAGGGAAACAGAAGACGAAGATGTTGAGGGATCGATTGCTTTGTACTACACTGCAGTAGATACTGTAAGTTTAACAGTACCGAGTTAGGAGAGACGCCCGTCGGAGGCAGAGGAAAGCCAGACAAACGCCAGACCTCCTGAGCGGTAGGGCAGTTAAATAGGACATGGCATATTGTCTCAGGTGCTGACTGACAAACTTTACAGATAGGATCAATCTGGAGACCTCGAGTCCGAAAACGATCAGCCACAGCTAATGCCCCTGCAAGCGCCTTCCACAGAAAGTGTCGTAGCTTAGGCAAGGTTTTCACTTTCCATAGATCTCCATCGGTGGCATCGTCTGAGGGTGGGTAGTAACCTCCTGTATAGTTTCAAGTAGCTTATATCCACTCTTAGTGCTGTACATACCATTACGCTCCAGCCCCCACACCACTGCATCAGCTCGGTTCATATCAATTTTCAGGCCCAAGATGTAGTTTGCGTCTTCTTCAACAAAGAGGTGCCTGACTCGTTGTACGTTCCAAGTACCATATCTTCTATCAATAAGTGCAGAGACTGTGAGAGATAAATCAACCTCATCAGTTCTGTATCGTGGAGGCCGAGGAACGTCTAACAAGATCCAATTATCATACCAAACATGTGTACTCTGGCCATCCCCAATTTTCTTCATCAGACCTTGCACTAGTAGTTCCCTTCCATGCATGATGCTTCTCCAAGCATACGAGGATCGCGTACCTATGCCACACTCTAGGAACGTTCCATTTGGAAAGTACCTGCTCTTCATGACACGGGCTAGTAGGGAGTGAGGTTTAGCCCATATCCTCCAAGCTTGCTTACACAGCAAGGCCTGATTGAACAAAGCAATATCACGGAACCCCATTCCTCCAAGTTCCTTTCATTTACAAAGCTTTTTCCAAGCCACCCAAGCGATCTTTCTTTTCTCAGCACTCCCACCCCACCAAAATTCAATCATCACGCTAGTGAGCTTCTCACAAAGACCCTTAGGAAGTTTAAAGCAAGACATGGCAAAGACCGGTAACTGCCATCAGTTCTTTCATCCATTTTTCTTCCTTATCAAGTTGTCTTTTTCATGGTGGTTTAATCACTGGGACGTATGATCTTCCCGACTTGTAGATGTGAGAATTGACAACCTTAATGGTTCATACCGTTCTTCTGGCTCACCATTGAGATAAGTTGAGAACATAACCAGATTTAGTCTATTCCCAAGAGTTGATTTGGTTCATACTCTTGTCTCTCTGGTGGACGAAAGAATCGTTCTAAGTTATTGAAGTGGCCAAATACAAATAGAAAGGAACAATTCTTCTACCAGTGTAAAAAATAAATTAGTGATGACAACAACTTCAAAATAAAACATGTTTATTTATTTGGCAGGGAGCTACATATTTATATATAGCTTATAACTAAACTCTACTCAAAGTCTCAAGTCACCAAGCCCTCCATTATTGCCGGCTCAGATCATAACTCACACAAGACTTCTCAGTAAGATCTGTTAGGATCTTTCAATCCAAAACCACCAAAGCTGCTCTTTCCACTTGACTGTGAACGGCCTGAACCAAATCCTGCAAAACCTGATGAACGAACCTCCTGAACCAAAGCCCCTGTAACTGGAAGAACGGTCTGAACCGCCAGAATAATGGTTGTCTGATCCTCCTAAACGATCACCACCATATCTACCACTACCACCATAACCACCTGAACAACAATGAATTTTCCTCCTTTACCATGAGCCTGAAAAGGAAAAAAATGTACTATAAATCCTTGCAATACATAAACATGACTGATAAATAGCAAGAAAAATCACAGTAAGAAATAATATATTCACAAGAAGGTGTGAGATTACTCACGAGATCAATCGTCAAAGAATTATTCAGGTACTTTTTGGTTAGCGATCTAATCCAACTCGGCATTATAGCAGAAAACATCATGCTCTAACGTTTCTCAGGCAACTTCCCAATATAACTTCCGCATCCTACACAAATCCAACCTGAAGCATCTGATCCGCTTCATCAAGAACCACAAACTCCCCTTTTCATCAGATCAATGATACGACATGGAGTCTCAACAGCAACATCAACACCATAGTTGAGCTCCCGCACTTGCTGTCCCATCGGTGTACCTCCGTAAAGACATATAGTATCCAAGCTTGGAGCAAATTCCCTGAACTCCTTCTCAACCTGACGCGCAAGCTCTCTTGTCGGAGCCAAAACCAAACAAAGGGGGTTCTTCCCGCGCCCAAAACCAAACATAAGAGGCAAACAAAGAGACTGTAAACACAAAGTACAATCAAGGAAACCACAAACCCGTGTTTAGGTTATATGAAATTGGGAATTAGGGTTCAAAAAAATTTCAACATGGAGGTGACGAGACGACAAGAAGCGCGTTCCCTAGCCCGGGTGGAGAAACCCGTCAAAGATAAAGTGTTCCACTTTTTTTTAATATTAAAACTAGAATAGAACCCGCGCCATGCGCGGTAACGTTTCATTTTAAATATTTATTTTGCGCGGCTAAGTTTCATTTTAAACAATTATTTTGCTTTACAGATTTTTTGAGTTCGTATTTTTTATCTTTAAGAAGGATCGGACGTCGCCCCTGGAATCTAAAAATCGAATATTAGTCTTTGCATATGGAGTATCAACCATAAGTCGATATCAAATCTAACTCTAAATGAGTCATCCTAAACTACTAATTGTAATCTTAATTTTCTATTCTATCCAGCTTTAAATCGTTAGAGATTTTTTTATAAATATTTTATATAATAAAATTTAAATTGATTAGATGAACCCGTGTTTGATAGTTCAAAATTAAAATATAACATATGAAATCCAAAATATAACTTTAATTAAATAGATTAGATATATTTTAATTTTTAATTTTTTATTTCAAATACAAATGAATATTTTGAAAAAATTCTTACAAAAAATTTTAAATTTTTATTCCCAAAATTAATTAATTTAAATTTCAGTTATCAGTAAAATATAATTAAATTATTTGATGTGATTTTAATTTTAATTTTTAAATCAAAACTGAATTAATTTTATATTTAATTACATTTTAATAATAATCAGAATTTAAACGAATTAATTACAAAAATAAATTGCAAATAGTGTTTTTAAATATTTTGTTTGAATTTTATAAGGAAAGTTGCTTATTTGTATTTCAAATAAAAGATTAAGATATTAATGATATTGTAATTAAATTATGTGTAATTTAATAAATTTTCTAAGACATGGTCCAAATAAAAGATCACACATAAAAAAGTCATAAGAATTTAATTTAATAAATTAGATATTGCAAAAGCTTTTATTTTAAATATAATATAATATATACTGAATTTTTTAACGTTTTTAATTTTGCATTCACACTTGTTTTTAGTTTCATTATAATTACATTTTAAATTAGAAATAATTTTATAAGTTTAATGAAAGGTTATATAAATATTACATATGAAAGTTAAAATAGTTAACCCACCATTTTAACATCTTTCGCATTATTTCTAATTTTAACCCTTTTTTTAACACATCATATTGATAATTCCTAAAATATAGGTAAATGGGCACGATTTTTTTATATTTTAAAGTGCTAATACATTTAATATATAACATATTAATAATTAAAAAAATATTCTGTCTGATTTTCTGTTTAAATGTTGTATATTAAATGATTAATATAAAATATAACATAAAACATGTTAAACAAATGGTCTTACAATGACTTTTAAACAGTAGATAAAAAATAGGACCCTAAATTAATAGATTAGATGTTACTACAAGAAAACACAAATTTAGCGAGGAAACTTAACAAGGAAAACTAACCCTTGTAAATTTACGTCGACTTTACGAAGAACTTACGAGGAAATATAAAATCAGCGTTATTTCCTCGTAAAATAACGACGAAATCATTTCCTCGTAAAGTCAAAATAATGTCACATGGCTTTTACGAGGAAATACGCTTTCCTCGTAAACTCTTCGTAAATATAGCGTGTACTTTACGAGGAAATATTTTAACTCTACTTAGCGATGAAATTTTGAATCCACCAACTTTGTAGTTGTAACACGTTTTTTCGGCCACCTAACTAAATTTCGTCGTAAATTCCTAGAAAAATCACAACTACCAAATTCGAAAATTTCCTATAAATATGGACGTGTGAACATCATTTTAAACACACCAACAATAAAAAAAACGTGAAAGAAAAAAAATGTCGGGCTTCGGGAATATTTTTGAGTTGCGGAGGTGGATATATATGCATAGAGATGCTAACAGGAGAGTGACGAAAGAATACCTTGCGGGGCTGGAGACATTTATGCATCGAGCAGATTCCACACCGCTCGCCCAAGAAAGTGGTAAGATGTTATGTCTTTGTCGAGAATGCAATAATTCGAAATTAGCAAATCGTGAAAATGTTTTGAAGCATTTAATATATAGAGGTTTCACGCCAAATTACTATATCTGGTTTCAACATGGAGAATATTATAATTATGATCAGAATGAAGCTAGTAGTAGTAATAACAATTTTCAGGAAGAACCGGTTGATCATCATTTGCATAATGAACTTAGTTACCATCAGGAGGAGCAGATGGTAGATTATGATAGGGTTCATGATATGGTAGCTGATGCATTCGTAACTCATGATGAAGATGAAGAACCTAATATAGATGCAAAAAAGTTTTATGAAATGTTAAATGCGGCGAATCAACCATTTTACAGTGGTTGTAGAGAAGGTCTCTCTAAATTGTCGTTGGCTGCTAGAATAATGAATATTAAAACTGATCATAATCTGCCTGAAAATTGCATGAATGAATGGGCAGACTTGTTTAAAGAGTATTTACCGGAAGACAATATGTCTGCTGATTCTTATTATGAGACTCAGAAACTCGTTTATAGTCTTGGGTTGCCTTCGAAAATGATAGATGTTTGCATCTACAACTGCATGATCAACTGGGGAGATGATAAAAAGTTAGAAGAATGTCGATTCTGCAAGAAGCCACGATTCAAGCCGCAAGGACGGGAACATAATAGGGTACCGTACCAAAGGATGTGGTACCTACCAATTACAGACAGATTGAAAAGATTGTACCAATCAGAGCAGACTGCTGGAAAGATGAGATGGCATGCCGAGTATACTCAGACGGATGGTGAGATAACTCATCCATCAGATGCAAGAGCCTGGAAACATTTTAACAAAGTACATCTAGATATCACTAGCAATACCCGAAATGTGTATCTCAGATTATGCACATATGGATTTAGTCCATTCAGAATGTCAGGGAGACAATATTTATTGTGGCCAGTCTTTCTTATGCCATATAACCTTCCACCGGAGATGTGCATGCAACGGGAGTTGCTATTCTTGACCATATTAATACCTGGTCTGAACCATCCAAAAAGGTCTCTGGATGTTTTCCTACAACCACTGATAAAAGAGTTGACGGATTTGTGGTCAACAGGGGTGATGACGTATGACTGCTCAACGAAGACGAATTTTACGATGCTACTTTTGTGGACCACAAGTGACTTTCCTGCCTATGGGATGTTGTCTGGATGGACTACACATTGGAGATTAGCTTGTCCATATTGTAATGGAACGACATATGCGTTTCAACTGAAGAATGGTAGGAAGACAAGTTGGTTCGATTGTCACCGTCGATTTCTTCCCATTGGCCATCCGTACCGAAGAAACAAGAAATTGTTTAGGCACAAAAGGGTTGTGAGAGACACTCCTCCTCCATATCTAACTGGAGAACAAATTGAAGCGAAAATCGACTACTACGGAGCTAACGAAACAGTTTGTTGTGGTGGTTGCATGTTCCTCGTAATATGCATGATTCTTACGGTGTTCATCACAACTGGCATGAAAAGAGTATATTTTGGGAGTTGTCATATTGAAAGGATCTTCTTCTGCGCCACAACCTCAATGTGATGCATATAGAGAAGAATTTCTTTGAGAACATCATGAATACAATATTGGATGTCCCAAGGAAGACAAAAGACAACATAAAATCGAGGTTGGACTTGCCGGATATTTGCTCAAGAAGTGAGTTACATATAAAAAGCAATGGACAAGTTCCCGTTTCGATATTCAGATTGTCTTTAGAAAAAAAGTCGGTGTTGTTCAACTGGGTGGCATCAGAAGTGAAATTCTCCGATGGGTATGTTTCGAATCTCTCTAGATGTGTTGAAAAGGCTCAAAATTTCTCCGGGATGAAGAGTCATGATTGTCATGTCTTTATACAACAACTACTTCCCTTTGCATTTGCGGAGCTACTTCCAACAATTGTACATGAAGCACTTGCAGGTAGAATATTATAACGCAGTAATTTTATAATGGTTTAGTTTGCAATAATATATGATTAATAATGTGTGTAATTGTTTTTGGAATATACAAGGCATTGGAGCATTTTTCAGAGATCTGAGCACACACACTCTTAAAGAAGAAGTAGTGGAACAGCTTCAGGAGAACATTCCCATCTTATTGTGCAACTTGGAGAAGATATTTCCTCTGGGATTTTTTGACCTCATGGAGCATCTAGCTGTCCACCTCCCAAATGAGGCATTGCTTTGTGGACCTGTACATTATGGATATATGTATCAGTATGAGCGAGCCATGAAATATTTGAAGTGAAAAGCAAAGAACCTCGCAAAAATTAAAGATTCTATAATTGCTGGAAGTTTGATAGAAGAAACTTCTAACTTCACATCGTACTACTTTGCGTCAAAAGTACGTACCCGGAAAAGAGCTCCAAGAAGATATGATGATGGTGGTGCCGCGCCAACATATGCAGTTGCTGGTGTTCCAGACATCTTTAGCCAGATTGGACGACTCGGTAGGAAATCAAAAAAGGTTTGGTGATCGAGTGAAGAAGACGCTCATAGTGCACACACCTATATTCTACTCAATTGCGAAGATCCATTGATGCGTTATTTTGAAAGGTAACATATATGGACACTTCTAAACACATATAAGTATAAATTATATAATTACCAAAGATTAATTAATATAAAATGTGATTTTACAGCCTATTTGTTTCTCAAGTCGAAGAAACATTCCTAGGTATATCCACAAGTGACATAGACAAAAGGAAAGATCAACACTTGCAAAATGAATTAATTTCTATGTTTTCTTTATTTTTGCAGGTACAACAAATTCGAGCCTTTCATCTTAGATTCACAAGCAGACCAAGTTAGCTTCCTTCCATACCCCTGGATGAGAGAATCATGAATAAATTGGTCAGCCGTGATCAAAGTTACACCTCGAGGACGAATCATCAATGGAGAAGAACCACCATTGCAAGAAGAACATATAAATGAAGTCGAAGAACCTGAACAAGAAATTGATAACATCCTTCTCATTGATCCGCATAATCATGAGTGATCTTACCGACGATGCCACAGACGAAGCTGTTGAAGACGAGTTTAATGAAAATGATGATGTTTCTAGTGATGACGAGAATGTCGATGTATCCGATTGATGTATTTGTTTTTAATAAGATAGATTTTCAGACTTAATGCATGTGATTTGATAGATTTAATCATGAAAAACTATTTATATAATTTGATTTTGTGTAAGGTAATGGGAGTTTGTATTAGAAATAAGAGATTAATTGAGATTATAAGTTAAGGAATTGTGGTTTTAAAATTTGGGGTTTGGAATGGAAAGAATAGATTGAGGTTAAAGGGAAGATGGGTTTGGAGTTTGGAATATATGAAGTAGAAGATAAGGAAGATGGGGTTAGGGGTTTTGGATTTTAGAGATTTAAACATAATCCTCGTAATTTCCTCGTAAAATAACGAGGAAATAACGACGAAATTAAAAAATAAAGAACGCGGGACTCGTTAATTCCACGTAAGCAGAAATCATCGTAAACACCTCGTAACCGGAAAACGCAGGCCTTGCTATTTCCTCGTAGAATAAAAACAAGCGGCCTCGCTAATTCCTCGTAAATTAACGACCAATTAGGGACTGCCGTTGTAATATTTGAAAAAAGAAGAGAAGAAAGATACTGGAAACACAGGTGGAAAGAAACAAAGCGAGACCTACGTAAGTCTAGCGAGACCTACGTAAGTCTATAGCGAAACCTACGTAAGTCTACCCTTGTCTACGCCCACATGTGTTCCAGTATTTTCTTCTCCTTCTTTTTTTTCAAATCTTTCTAATTTGAGAAGCAAACTGGTGAGTAATTATCTCCGATTTGAGAAGCAAATTAGTGAGTTTATCTTTGATTTGAGAAGCAAACTGGTGAGTATTTATAGGAAATTTAGAAAGGTTTTACGACCAATTAGCTTCGTCTCATTCCTTGTAAACAAAAAAGCGGGCCTCGCTAATTTCTCGTAAATGAACGAGGACGTTACGAGGAAACCAAACACGGGCCTCGCAAGTTCCTCGTTAAAGGGAAGATGGGCTTGGGGTTTGGAATATATGAAGTAGAAGATAAGGAAGATGGGGTTTAGGGTTTGGAATATGTGAAGTAGAAGTTACAGAAGATGGGATTTGGGGTTTCGGATTTTAGGAATTTAAACATAATCCTTGCTATTTCCTCGTAAAATAATGAGAAATTAACGACGAAATTAAAAAATAAAGAACGCGGGCCTCGTTAATTTCTTTTTTTTTGGCCTCGTTAATTTCACGTAAGCAGAAATCGTCGTAAAGACCTCGTAATAGGAAAACGCGGGCCTCGCTAATTCCTCTTAGAATAAAAACACGGGCCTCTGTAATTCCTCGTTAATCAACAAGGACATTACGTGGAAACAAAACGCGGGCCTCGCTAATTCCTCGTAAAGAAAAACACGGGCCTCGCTAGTTCCTCCTAACTTTACGAGGAAATTACGACGATTACTAATTTCTTATATATACACGCGAGCTTCTCACTTCCATTTCGTCTCCACTTCCTCTCTTTTTCGTAACAATGGTACGTACTCTCTCTATTTCCTCTCTAGTTTGATTAGTTTAGGATAGATTAGGTGGTTAGTGTAGGGAATTTAGATAGGTTTACTGATTTTATGTTAATTAGTGTTGATTAGGTGGTTAATGTAGGGAATTTAGCTAGATTTATAGAATTTGTTATTTATAGAATTTGTTAATTACTGTTGATGTTAATTTTAAAAATAAAATTTTTTTTGTCCAGACGGTTCAAAAGAACAGACTTACTCCCCATTACAGAGAGATGTTCGGTGAGCCTGGTAGTCGTTTAGACCCGTCTTCTTCAGCTCCCGGTTCTTCTTCAGCTCCCGGTTCTTCGGGTCCGGCGACTGTCCCCGAAACTCAGTCTTCTCAGAGTCTCTCGGTCGCCTTCTTCTAGTGCACCATCGATTCCTCATGTGCCTCCTCCGATGGTTCCTCCAATGATGCCTCCTCCGATGGCTCCTCCGATGCCCGCCGATATTCATCCCGATTTGATGGTGCCTCCGAGTGCTCCTTACTTGCAGTACACTGTCGAGGACCTTCTCGGTCAGCCAAGCAGAGAAGGTTTACCAATCATAGACCCCGACCGACCGGACAGAACTTTGTGGTATGTTACATTAATTATTTTTTAATTCTTTTAAAATTCTTTTATAATATTAATAAATAATTTATACTTTAAATTTGTTTTTTTTTTCAGGTTTGGCGTTGACGGATATCTTGCATCGGACGTAACCGACACGATTAAAGGTTACTTCTCAATGGCACATCTGAACTGGAAAAAGACGCCGATCTACGTCAGAAAGACGTGGTTCAAAATTTACGCTGTAAGTTACTATTAATTAATTATATATACTTTAATTTTTTCATGATTTATATATATATATTTTTAAACTAATTATTAATTTAATTTTTTTTACAGCAAAAATATTATTGGTCCATGGGGGTCGATGAGAGGGTCAAGAAAGCGTTTTACGCGAAGGCGAAAGTTTGCTTGTTGGACACGGTCTCTAACTGGAAGAGTGACTGGATCGTGAAGGGGTATGAGCGTGGCAAACCCGCTGAGCTCACCACGGATGTGTGGGATGGCCTCATCCGTTATTGGCGGGATCCTAACGCCATTAGAATCGCCCAGTCTTGCTCTGCCTCCCGTAACACGGTAGATGAGCACGGCCACGGACCGATGCTTCACTCTACGGGCCAAAAACTCCACGCTGGTGTCCGTTTGGAAATATTTAATTAATTTTTTAATATATATATATATATATATATATATATTCTAACTTTCTTAATTTTTTTAGGCCAAAGAGACGGGACTATTCCCGTCTCTTTTGCAACTTTACGAGAGGACCCACAAGAACAAGGTGGGCCAATTTCTAGATGGCAAGTCCGAGAAAATCTTCAACGACTTGGTTTCTCAGGTTGATGACCGCCAGACCCAGCTGACCCAGCAGTCCACCGACGGATTACCCGTCACCTTATCCACACTTGAAGTGGATAGGATTTACGAGGAGGTAAATTTTTAAAAATTTTAATTTTTTTTATTATTCACATAATTTAACTTTAAATTTTTACTAACAATATTTATTTTTTGTTTTTAAGGTTGTCCCTAAGAAAAAGGGACATACGTTGGGGATTAGTTCTGTCAACGATGTTCCGAGAGCGTCATAGCGGCCACAAATCCAGAATGGGAGTCCTTGTTGAGGAACATGCGACGACAAAATCCCATTCCAGGCGAGTCATCATCCGACACACATGCCGAAGCAGATGTAGAGAGGAGGAGTGATGAATTCTACCGGGCGATGAACGACTCTTAGTTCTTTTTTTCGGTTGTTGTATTATATAAATTCAAAACTTATTTATATATAAAATATTTTCCTATTGATTTTTTTTTAATTTTTTTAGTTTTATTAATAAATTAAATAATTTTAATTTTTTTCATTATACTTTTAAATTCTGTAAAATAAAAAAACGAAGTAAATTCGTAGCTAATTTACGACTTATTTACGTGGAAAGTTTACGAGGAAATGACGAGGAAGGCTAAACGAGTATTTTACGAGGAAATACTTTTGAGTTATTTACGTGTACTTTACGAGAAAATACTTTTGAGATAAATACATATAGTTTACGAGGAACTCTTTTCGAGGTATTTACGAGGAAACATATTGACATTCTTACGTCGAATAATTACGTGGTTTTTACGACGAAATGATGTACTTCGTCTTTACGACGAAATGTTTTCCTCGCTAAGTTACGACGAATTGGGGAGGAAATATGTGTTACGATGAAACGTGTTTCCTCGCTAATTCCTCGTAAAGCCTCTTTTACGACGAACTCACAAAGAATACCTCCGTCGTTAATCTTATGTTTTCTTGTAGTGTGTGTTTCTTTTTTAATTAGGGTTTAATTATTAGTAATGACAAAATAGTCAATTTGTATGTTTCAAAAATTAGTCTAGTAATTTCAAAATTATATGAGTTAATCTAGTTATTTTAGGATTAATTAGAGTCATTTTAAGTAATTTATCTATTATATATTGTGGTTTCGGACTGAATGATTATGGATTTCAGCCCAAATCTTCCCGGTATTAGGAAAAAGTCATCATATATATATATATATATATATATATATATATATATATATATATATATGTTAGAGCTGATTTGGAAGTGAAAAACACCAATGCAACTAAACTAGATCTAAATTTCTCAAAATTTTATCAAAAAGTTGAAATAGACCACAAATTATAACTTTTTATTTAGAGTATGTTAATAAGTTTGTTAAACGAATATATATACTTGGTAGATTATGTCCATAAAAAAACTATTACTGTAAACCCGAAGGAGATAATTGGGTCGAACCATTACTTAATAGTTAATACATGGATGACAAGTTAATGGATCTATGAGGATATGGTGCTATGAAACGTTAGACAAGAGAAGCATAACTGTGAAAGCCGCTAGCCGATATATATATATATATATATATATATATATAAATATATATACTAGGGCCGGCCCGCCCTACGGGCGGAATGAAAATTAACAAACAATTTAAATAGTTAAAGTAAATATTTAATTAAATTTTTATTATTTAAAAATATACAAATTGGGTACATGTTATTGTATTTGAAAACTAAATAAATTATGTTATCTGAAAATTAGTTATGATTTTTTAAAATAAATATTCCTTGTTATTTTTCAAAATATGATTTTCTTTTTTTTTTGTTAAAAAGTTTAAGATGATTTTATTTTATTAAGTAATCTATGTTTTAATTATATATTGAGAATTGGATGTGGTATTACATAATTTCTTGTGATTTTCTGGAGTTCGATGACCGTAGAAAAACCGTGAGATTCTTTTTTTTCATTTTTGTTAGTAGAAAAAAACAAACTTTCACATATATTTTTTTTTTAATTTTATATACTTTAGTGGATGATCTTATGTTTTTACTATATTTATTTTTTACAGTAGATTATTGTTAAAATTGGTCTATTTTAGTTTTGGCGATGTAGAGTTGATGATCTATTTGTTTTGGTTTATGTTATCTAGTTTTTTTTTTCTTATGTGTTTTGTGTTAGGTTATATTATAATGTGTCTCTTACTCAGAATGTGTTGTAAACTTTATTCTCATATCAGTTGTGTATTTATTAGGTATTTATGTTCAAAGATTTATTTATTTGAAATTTATGATGCAACCTTTTAAAATATTATATGTTTACTTAGATATGTAGAATAACCAAAGATATTTTATATATATATATATCATAAAAACAAACTTATTCATTTTTTCCTATATTTATTATTTTCTTTATGTATTGGTTTATTTTGTTTATCTAAAATAAATAAAAAACGTATACATTTTTCTTATATTGATTGTTAATTTATGTATTGGTTTATTTTGTTTCACCACTGACATATAATCGTTTCATTTATACTTTAAAAAATTTTCAGATAACATTAAAGTCTATTTTCATAGAGGTGAGGTATTTCTTGTTGCGTGTTTCAAAGTTAAGCGCAAGAGTGCAGTAATGGCTTGGCCAGTTCAAAGTGAGCAAGATCTTGGTCTGATAAAATTATACAAAAGCGAATTAAAAAGTTAAGAAACAATCCATCGATGCATAGAATTACAAAACGAATTGACAAAGATAGTTATCACATGACAAAGATGTCTTCTTTTACAAAGCGTAGCGTGCAGCAACAATCAATTGCATCTCCGAGAGAGAAAATCCCAAGCTCTTTTAATGTTTTCACCAGAACGTTACCTTTTAATACTGGCTTGGTATGATTGCGTCTTTAACTCCTCAATCTGGTTTGCTGATCAATTTCACCACCTCCTCAATCTGGTTTGCTTACTGTTATCATCACACCCCGAGAATAAAAACATTATTGAGAGCTTATATTTGATCAACTGAATGAAAACAACACTCGTTGGATCAAAGTTTGAACATATGTTCCCTTTCAATGATCACAGCCAGCTGAATCAAAATATAGTCGCTCATAATCCTAATATGAAACAACACACTTCAGAAACACACAAAACAAACTCTTTAGATGTAGATTACATGAACCTACCGTGGAAATGCGAGGTAGTTTCTTTGGCATGAGCCCTCTATATGTTTACAGCAGCTTCTTATATAATTTCTAAACAGTGCACTGGTTAGAGAAATGAGTAGGAGAAACCGATAGTAAGACGATTTACCTGGAAGATGAGTGTTAGTGTTGGCTAGGCCAAGCAGCTCACGGTGATCACGGAACCTGAGCCGTTCTTCAGGAATTGGGGTCTTGAGTTCGGTTAACTCATCGAGAGCGGTGGAATCAACGAATCGAATCGCTAGAGGAGAGTCATGGGAGTCTGAAGTTATGTTGCACCGAGTGACATCAAATCCGGTGGCAGAGAAAATTGATCCAGCCTTCAGGCGATCTCTGAAAGTGGTCAGACGGTTGACATTCACGGTGGCTGGTGTTATAATCACCTGAAACACATGTAAATAGGAAGATGAAAAACCAACAGACATAACTGAAACAATATCCGAAAGACTGGACCAACTATTTATAGTGAGAATAGCAGATTTTTTTGAGTTTGTATGCCGGAATTTGTTTTAAAATTACTATGATTATGGTTCAAAGAACGAAACAACCTTAGCGTCGAGGAGGAGTCTAAACCCATCAACTCGCCACCACGTTTCCTGCTTCCCAGAATCGGCGCGGTCGCGCCACCTCCACCGTAGATGAACAACAAACAACCTTCAAGTCAGAGAGAAATACAGATGATATAGCCATTATACTGAGAATAAAATTTATATCAATATTAGAAAATGCGAAGATGATGCTCAAAGGGATGAATACTAACCTTTTTATAGTTGAGGATCACCGATTGAAGATGGATAAGATTCATTGAATTTGAGATCCTGGATGTAACGGGGAAAAGAGTTAATTTTTTTATTTATGATGCCGAATGAATGTGAATCGTCGTTTCAGAAGGTGAAGCATCAAGACTGAAACGACATTAATAGATTCCAACGGGAAGATTACTCTCAAAACGTCGAGTCACACGCCATCTTAGAGCCGCCATTGTTGGTAGAACGATTCGGACCTTGGAAAACCAGACGAAACCTAGAATTCATCACGTAGAAGTCGTGTTCCTGATTAAAGGCGAGATGGGCCTGTATTTATCTTAATTTTTGGCCCACATTATGGTAGAGTTTAATGAAACGCAGTGCAGTGTCGTAGATGGACACGTGTCACGACTGTATGGGGCGAGTTTCCTATGTGGATTCCTACGTGGAGGGCTTAGGAATGAGAGAAACCCTCTTTTATATATAAAGATATATATATATATATATATATATAGAGAGAGGATGGTGATCTTTCAAGCTTAGTGCAATCCTAATTAATAGATCCACGCATAATTTTCTAGTTGAGCAGAAAAAGTGAAGCAAAAGAAGATTAGTTAAGAGAAGCAAAAAGTGATTAAAAAAAAATTTAATCAATATATATATACTTCGATTTATTTTTAAAAAGAAGATTCGTTCAGAGAAGCAAAAGTGTGAAAACGTACCCTGAGACGGTCTTCCCCTAGATAATACACAACTCTTAATGAAAGAAAATGATTTTATGCTATTTGAAAACAAGCAATCTATTGTAACCCTTTCTCCATAAAACTTTGCATAACAAATTCTTTGCGACATTACATTATTATTAAAAAAAGCGGCATGGACATGATTATAATATAAGTAGATATCATCATGCAACTGATGCTTATATTAAGCAAAAGAGTGAAAGATTTTCATGAACCAGTCACGTTTATATGAACTGAGAATATGGCCGATGACGACTCCACAAAACACACCAGGTACATAGCCTATTGCAGCTGCAATCCAGCTCAAGACTTGATCCTTTTCTCCATCTTCATCTTCTTTCTCTTGAGTCGTTGCATCGTCTCCTCTGCCGCATGTTTCTTGGAGAGGGACACCACAGAGCCTCGGATTCTCTGCGAAAGAAGAACTACTCTGGCTTTGAATTTGAGTGCCTTGTGGTATTGGACCTTCAAGCATGTTGTAAGAGAAGTTCATTCTCGCTAGAAATGTAAGCTTTCCAAGCTCTGGTGGGATTTCTCCAGACAATCGGTTTTGAGAAAGATCCAATGATTGTAGATTGGTCAAGTTCTCCAAAGATGGTGAAATGTGGCCTGTAAAAGCGTTGTTTGACATGTTGAGCACAATAAGCTCCTTGAGTAAACTGATGGATTCGGGAATATCTCCTTGGAGTTTGTTTCCAGAGACATCAATAGTTTTGTAGATTGTGAAACCACTACCAACCAGCTCCATCACCAATCCTTTTGCCGTCATAGACACTGAGTTATATAAGTTCCCAGAGTCACGCCCCTCAAACCTACTCGGCATAATATCTACAATGTCTATGACCAATGACATTGCAGTCCAACCAGCAAAGTAATATGATGGCAAAACTCCAGTGAAACGATTTTTCGAAATATCAAAGATTCTCAATTTGGGAAAACTCAAAGAAAATGCAGGAGAAGATATGGGCCCATGGAACTCGTTAGAACGAAGGACAAGAACTTGTAGGTTGGTAAGAAGTCTCAACCAGAATGGAAACGTGTCATTAATCATGTTGTTTTCCACATTCAGAAACTCGAGGCGGGTGCAGTTGATCAGAGACTTGGGAAGTACTCCTGATAAGCGGTTGTCACCAACATCAAGTGATTTCAAGTGATCTCCGATAGATTCCTCCGGAAAAGTACCAGATAGACTGTTGTTCCGAAGATGCATGACTGAAAGCTTGGTACTGAAATTCTCAAAACACCGAGGAATAGAACCATTGAAGTTGTTATCAGATAAAACAAGTGTATCAAGAGAAGCCAACTTGCATATTGTCTTAGGGATCTCTCCTGAAAAATGATTATTGGAGCCTAAAAAGAACTTTGTAGAGTTTGGTAACAAAGGAAATGGACCTTGGAATGTGTTTGAACTTATATCAAGAAGTAGAATTTCACTTCGTTGAATAACGTCCGCTGATCCTTCAAAACCAGTGAAGGAATTCTGAGAAATGTTTACATACCTCAGTAGCGGGAGTCTCCATAACCACTTTGGTACTTGACCTTTGATTTGATTGGCAGAAATGTCTAAATATGACAAACTCGTCTGTGTTTCTAGAAATTTGGGAAACTCAGCAATATTGCAAGATGATAAAGTCAAGATCTCTATGGGTGAGAGAAGGTGGAGAGTTGGACTGATCTTCAAATTAATCCCTGAAAGATCCAGATAACCAAGTGACATGAGATCTGAGAAAAGACTCAAGTCAACTCTGCTTCTTGTATTTATATAAGAGAGGTCAAGGAACGTAAGTGACTCGAGGTGCAAGAAGATGCTGAAATCAACCTTTCCCTTCTCCGTGTTCCATAAAGCGAGGTCAAGGTACCAGAGCCCAACTAGCTTTGTTATAAATCTTGGGATTGGTCCATTGAAATTGTTGTCCCCAAGTGCTAAAAAACCAAGTGGAGATAGTGAAGAGATATTCCCAATCTCAAGAGGACCACTGAAGCTGTTTCTTCCCATGTAAAGTTGAATCAATGAAGGGATCATGAAGAGAGATGGCGGAATAGATCCATAAAATGAATTTTCATTTATATCAAAATAGACCAGTTTGGAGAGGCTACTCATGTTAGATGGGAGCATACCTTCGAACTGGTTAGAGCCAATGTCGATCTGAGTGAGCTCGCTCATATTGAGTAGCACATGGGGAAAGTTCCCACTGATCTTGTTATGGTCAAGTCCCAGATCTGTTAGTTTCTTTAGGTTACCCATTGAATCAGGTAGTTCACCGATGAATTCATTATGAGAAAGATCAAGATTAGTGAGATAAGAAAGATTTCCGAGTGAAGAAGGAATCTGTCCATAGAAACTGCAACCACCGAGACTTAAAACCCTCAAATATTTGAGGTTGCTGACGGAATCTGGGAGAATACCTGAAAGATTATTGGAGCCAAGATTCAGAATATGAAGATGTTGTAGTCTGAAGAGGCTACTATTAGATCTCAGAGGGCCGTTGAGAAAACTGTCCGTGAGGTCTAACTCAACGACTTTACCCGTCTTAGGATCACACGAGATACCATCCCAAGAACAGCAATCAATGTTGTTCTTCCATCTCTCTGTCTTCTTATCAACTGGCGTACCATCAGAGTGGAGCCCGTCGACGTAGAACTCGCTCTTGAACTCCCAGAGAGCATCTTTCTGGTCTGGACGGCACAAGTGCGCAGCATGAGAAGCAAAAACAAGTACGGAGGCATAAAGAGAGAAGATAAAACACAAGCTCCGTATCATCCTCCTCCTTTGGATACAAGAATGCATCATAAAGTCTATTTGTTCTTTCTTTTTTTGTTTTTGTTTTCTGTGAAAGAATGGAAGATTGAAAATTATATGCCCAGCAAGATAAGATATGTCCGCAAAATAAGATTATTAGTTTCCATATGAATGCTCGACCAAGTAGTCTCCACTTGGAAAAAGTACCACTAAGAGAAAGTATGGTAGCACTCACGAAAAGTAACAATAAGAAATTGCCCAGACGATACAAGTAGCCTGAAGATTTTCTTCGAAGCCGCCGGTATTCCGTAAAATGTTCAGGGAAAATCCATAATCAACCAGAAAAAGGGAAGTCACAATATTATGTTATATAACTTTAACACCTCGAACAGAGTCAAATGTCAAACAGTAGTTTCCTCAGTTCTGCATACACACTCCTTTCGGCCAAACAGTTAACATGCGCAGGCCCATTGTATATAATAGTTAAAGAACAAACATGTGTCTATAATTACCAAATAATCCATTTCGAGATAGACAGGGCCGTCTCAATTATTTTTTGGACCCTGTTCAAAAATATTAACGATATATTTAAAGCATAATGAAATAGCTTTAAAAATTAATAGTTCTATTTATATATGTTTAACATTTTTTATAAATTATAAACTCTAAATTAGTCAGTACTGTATTTAAATTTTGAAGTTTTAGACTATAATTTATGTATATATTGTCGAAAATTTCTTTAAAAAATTTATTTTTATATTCGGACCCTGTTCGACCGCTCCACATGCACGCACGTGCTATTAGACGGCTCTGGAGATAGATCAAGGGGATGTTTGTTTCACCATTTGTCATCTTCATCCAAATGATTCATTTGTATGATCTATTAAGATGATCCATTCAGATTTTTGTGATTGTTTGTTTGTCCATCCACATAGCTCATCTAGATGAATCATCTAAATAGATCTTATGTTTGTTTCTTTATTTTCATTTTCATTTTCATTCAAATGAGTTTAGTAAACAAATTACCAAAATACCTTTGTGTTAGTTTAATCATATGTTTTATATTAATTTTAACTATATTACATTTAATTATTTAGTTTAATATATTTATATTAGAATTACTACAAAATTAACGAGTTTTTTTTTTGCGTTTTGGGCGGGGAAAAAAAAAGATTTTTTCGGTTGTAGCGAGAAAACACAATTTTCAGTTTTGGCGGGAAAATAAGATTTTTTGGTTATGGCGGAAAAACGAGATTTTTCGGTTTTGGCGGGAAAATACAAATTTTCGGTTTTGGCGGAAAAAACATGTTTTTGCGGTGGCAGGAAAACACGTTTTTGAGGTTTTGGAGGAAAAAACGTTTTTGCGATTTTTGCGGGAAAACGAAATTTTTTGGTTTTGGCGAGAAAACGAGATCTTTCGTTAGGCGGGAAAACGCATTTTTGCGGTTTTGGAGGGAAACGCGTTTTTGCAGTTTTGGCGGGAAAACACGTTTTTGCGGTTTTGGCGGAAAAAACCCTTTTTACAGTTTTGGCAGGAAAATACGTTTTTGCGGTTTTGACGGGAAAACGCGTTTTTGCGGCTTTGGCGGGAAAACGCGTTTTTGCGGCTTTGGCGGGAAAACGCGTTTTTGCGGCTTTGGCGGGAAAACGCGTTTTTGCGGCTTTGGCGAGAAAATATATTTTTGGCGGGAAAACGTGTTTTTGCGGTTTTGGCGGGAAAACACATTTTTGGGTTTTTTTGGTTTTGGCGGAAAAATGAGATTTTTCAGTTTTGGCGGGAAAACGATATTTTCGGTTTTAGCGGGAAAACACATTTTTTTGGTTTTGGCGGGAAAATACGTTTTTGTAATTTGGCAGGAAAACGTGTTTTTGTGTTTTGGCGGAAAAATATGTTTTAGGATGTTGGCGTGAAGACATGTTTTTTTGTGATTTTGGCATGAAAACACGTTTTTCGGTTTTTGCGGAAAAACATATTTTTGCAAATTTGAGGGGAAAACACATTTTTGTAATTTTGGCGGGAAAATGCGTTTTTGGGGTTTTGGCGTAAAAAATAGTTTTTAGGTTTTCGCGGTAAAACTTGTTTTTAGTTTTGTGAGTTTTCGTATGTAACAAAAATGATATTATGTTTAGGTTTGTAATTTGTGAATTACATTAGGGGCATAATAGACATTATACCATTTTGAATGAACCATCTCCATTCAAATGATCCAAATTGGGTCAGCTGAATGGACTTTAAAATTAAGCCTAAATTTCCAAAAGTTATCCGGATGATCCATTTGAATGAGTTGCACTTTTAGTACCTAAACAAACAAAACTCTCATCTTCATCCAGATGACTCGTCGAGATAGAGATGGAGAAACAAACGGGCCCCAAATGATTTTGGTCAAGTTCACTACAGTCTACAGATATAATGGAATAAAGTAGAAGTGAAAGCGTCGTTTGACATGTTGAGCACAATCAATTCCTTGAGAAACCCAGTGGATTTGGGATGTCTCCTACGAGTCTGTTATCCAAAACATTGCTGGTTCTATAGATTGTGAAACCACTCCCAACCAGCTCCATCTCTGTTTGTTGACCAAAAGAAAAAACACTTTGTTCAGTAGCAAGGTGCCATAATTTCTTAAGTAAGAATACAATAGTAGGTACCATAACCAAGCTCCATCCATGTTGTTATAATTCAACAGAGTTTCAGACTCTTTTTATGCTTTTGCTTGTTTGTATCCTCTAATTCCCTGTAAACAAGCTTAAAGTTAACGACATTATCATAAACATATGATTTCAGAGCAATCTTTCTTGTAGCTTAAAGTTAGCCACCGCCATTGATGTTACTCGTCCAAGTTTATAGGTTACTGTCTGATAGAATCATGATGTGCCAGAAAATAACAAAACTTCCAAGTCTTACTGAAACATTTGACAAAAAAGCTAAAAGCATTTCCCCCATCCTTTTATAATAATAACTGTTTCTGCGATCAGCGTCAGCATCAGAAAAAGCTGAGACGTAGCTGACGCTAAAATTTCCAGCGTCCGTTTCACTCTCTGCTGATTGCCGCACGACTGGAAAAGAAGTTGACGTTGTTTCACTGATGTTGTGTCCGCCATGGTTGATAAGTATAATTTTCTTGACGCTGACGCTAGTCGCAGTGTTCATGAAAAGAACAGAGCTTATGCAAAAAACATGCAGAAGGACGAAAAGATACATATTTATCAGCATCAGTTATGTGCTTCTGATTGAAAAATTGCTAAATTTTAAAACAGGAAAACATTTATTGTTAGCAAACAGGTCTAAATATTTGCGGCAGAATTTCCCAAAAGCATTACAGAGGATATTAATCAAAGCTTACTGGTTACCATTCCATCCCATGCCCCAGGTTCATATAAATATCCGTACCCTTCTTCACCTGACTAGTTAAACAAAATCAGAACCTGCTTGGACACCGCTTACAACAGACTTCTTGGCAACTTTTTTCTTGATGATGAAGCTATAACCGATCAGTATACACAGAGACAACTAAAATGTATATTATCATAAGGCACCTCCTGCATCTTGTTGATATCTATAGTTTGCTTATACACAAATAAAAATTTAAGATAATTCAGGTTGTTAATGACGAAAATCGTGGAGATAATTGATCCATTTATAACTTTTTTATAATATAACTATATTTTTGTTTTGTTTTGTTTCGACTACTTTGCAAAACAAATTATTTACAATAAAACGTATACGTTGGGAGATAGTTATATAGATGTCGAAACATCAAGGAACTAATATGCTTGATTAAGTAAAATAGTGAAAGATGCTCATGAACCAGCCAAATTTATATGAGTGCAGGATATGGCCAATGGCGAGTCCACCTAGCACACCAGGTACGTAGCCTATTGCAGCTGAAATCCAGCTTATTACTTGATCTTTTTCTTCCTTTTCTTCATCTTCCTCTTTCTTAGTAGCTTCTTCCTCATTTCCTCCACAGGTTTCTTCGAGAGGAAAACCGCAGAGCCCGGGATTCTCTCCAAATGAAGAACTATTCTGGCTTTGAATCTGAGTGCCCTGTGGAATTGGACCTTCAAGCATGTTGTATGAGAAGTTCATCCGCGCAAGAAACGTGAGCTTCCCAAGCTCTGGTGGAATTTCACCAGATAATCTGTTTTGAGATAGATCCAATGATTGGAGATTGGTCAAGCTCGCCAGGGATGGTGGAATGCCGCCAGTGAAAACGTTGTTTGACATGTTTAGCACAATGAGTTCTTTGAGTAAGCCGATGGATGTCGGAATATCTCCTTCGATCCTGTTTCCAGAGACATCAATGCTTTTGTAGATTTTGAAACCACTCCCAACCAGCTCCATATTTAACCCTTTGTTTGTTAGAGCTACCGACCTATGATAGAAACCAGAGCCACGTCCCAATATCCTATCCGGTGTACTATCTACAATTCCTACATCTGATGACATTGCACTCCAACCCGCAAAGTAATCTGAAGGCAAGACTCCAGTGAAGAGATTTCTTGAAATGTCAAATATTCGCAGCTTGGGAAAAATCAAAGAAGCACCAGAAGAAAATATTTTGCCATGGAAATGGTTAGAGCGAAGGACTAAAATTTGTAGATTGGGTAATAACCTCAACCAGAATGGAAACTTGTCATTGAACATGTTGTCTTCTACGTTAAGAAACTCGAGACGAGTGCAGTTGATTAGAGACTTTGGAAGTTCTCCGGATATCTTGTTGTGACCAACATCAAGTGATCGCAAGTAAACACATATAGACTCCGCTGGAAAAACACCAGAGATACTATTGTTCCGAAGATTCAGCACCGAAAGAGTAGTATTGAAATACTCAAAACACCGAGGAATAGAACCATTGAAGTTGTTGTTGGACAAAACAAGTGTATCAAGATAAACCAATTTGCATATCTCTCTAGATATCTCCCCCGGAAACCGGTTATCAGAGCATGAGAAGTACATCAGAGACACTGGCAACAAAGGAAACGGATTTTGGAATGTGTTTGAACTTATATCAAGCATTACTTTTGCACTTTTTTGAATAACGTCTTCTGATCCTTTAAAACCGTTGAAGGAGTTCTGAGAAATGTTCACGTACCACAACACTGGCAGCTTCCATAGCCACTCTGGTACTTGGCCTTCAATTTGATTGGCGGAAATGTCTAAGTAGATCAATCTGGTTTGGGATTGTATAAACTTGGGAAACTCAGCAATACTGCATGATGATAAAGCCAAGAATTTTATGGGCGAGGGAAGATTGAGAGTTGGATTGATCTTCAAATTAATCCCTGAAAGATCCAAGTCACCAAGTGACATGAGATGTGAGAGAAGACTCAAGTCAACCATAGTTTTGGTATTCATATTAGAGAGGTGAAGTAACTTAAGTGACTTGAGATGCAAGAAAATGGTGAAATCCACGTTGCCCCTCCTTGTGTTCCAGAAAGAGAGGTCAAGGGACACGAGGCTGGCTAGTTTTGACAAGGATCTTGGGACTGGACCATTGAAATTGTTTTCTCCAAGGTATAAAACACGAAGTTTAGAGGGTGATGAGATGTCCCCGATCTCGAGAGGACCGGTGAAGTCGTTTCTCCCCAAATCAAGATCAACCAACGTAGGGATCATGAAGAGAGACGGCGGAACAGAACCGGAAAATGAGTTTCCCGAAATCTCAAAATAAATCAGTTTGGAGAGGCTACTCATGTTAGATGGAAGCATACCTTCGAACTTGTTAGAACGAAGGTCGATCCAAGTGAGCTCACTCAAATTGAGTAGTGCAAGAGGAATTTTCCCACTGAGATTGGCCGACACTAGTCGCAACTCTGTTAGCCGGTTCAGGTACCCCACTGAACCGGGTAGTTCACCATTGAAATCATTAACCGAGAGATCAAGATCAGTGAGATAAGAAAGATTTCCAAGTGAAGAAGGAATCTTTCCAAAGAGATTGCAATTGTAAAGTGTCAAATTCCTTAGATATTTGAGATTGCTGATGGAAGCTGGTAGAATACCTGTAAGATTATTCAAGCCAAGATCCAGGGTCTGAAGATGTTGTAACCTGAACAGACTACTATTTGATCTCAAAGGGCCATTGAGAAAACTGTCTTGGAGGTCTAACTCCACGACATTGCCCGTCTTAGGATCGCATGATATGCCTTTCCAAGAACAGCAATCAGTGTTGTTCCTCCAGCTCTCTGTCTTCCCAGCCATCACATTGTAGTGGAACTCGTTCTTAAACTCCAAAAGAGCATCTTTCTGGTATGGACGACACAAGTGCCTAGAAGAAGAAGCAATAACAAGTATTCTGTTAGAAAGAGAAATGATTAAACACAAGCTCCATATCATCATCGTCCTCTCACTAAAAGAGGGCATCGATTTTTTTCCTGTGATTTTTCTTTTTTCTGTAAAACGAGTGAGGTTGATGACTCTAAATCATTGGGTTCGCTCTTACATATATAAGGAGGAATTTAAAGCTTGATTTTCCAAGTCTCCCTTGTGAAGACTAAGTGCGTCGTGTTTTTTTTGTTTGTTTTCTTTGATTTTGTTGTTGATGTGTGAAAAGGGTGACGTTGGTGACTTTAGATCCGTGGAATACTTTTTTACATTCATGGAGGAATTTTAAAGCTTAACCTGACAAAGTCTCTTGTTAAGACTAATTGATAAATGGTCCACAAAGCGGAGATGTGTTATTTTATCTTATAGAACATCCAACGCCACATACGCGATTTCTCGTTAGGTATCTCCACACCTTGAAGGTCCCCGGGTTGTGAGCTATCGCCTTAGACGCTTTGCAGATTTCCTTTGATATTTCAACGCACTAGACGCAACTTTCCCATCCATATGTGGTGTAGGTTAAGCTCGAGAAAGTAACGAGTGATGATGATATTCATATCATTACTCGTTTTAATAATTCAATTCCCGCTCTTGATAGGTTTGCCACGAGAGAGTGACAGTGAAAGTGACGTTGAACCCTCTAATCGAGGTCAAGTCTCTTTGCTTATTTGTGACGACTTTTTAACGGGCTAGGCTTTTTTTTCTTTAATGAATCGGTTGAATGAAATAAAGTCAATGTTATAAATCACATTGTGAATGTCCATAAGTGGCCCATACTTAGAGAGAGAGCCGGTGCCCTAGAGAGAGAGAGAGAGAGAGAGCCGGTGGCTGGAAACTCTAGTTTCCCTTTTCCTTTAGACTTATGATTTGTACTCTTTCCATATTTGTATTCTATGACGGTGTAATTCCCTATATATAAAGGGCTTCTTATATTTATGAATAATATAGAAACATAGAGATTATATTCTCTTATTTTACAACACGTTATCATCACGAAACTCTAAACCCTAAGCTAAACAATTTGAACCCTAAAACCCGACGATCTAAACCCTAGCCGGCGAACACCTAATCCCGATCGAGAACTACCATACCGGATTCAAACATTTCCGATCCAAGCTTGTTCGCACCCCGATCAAAGACAGCTTGCGACGATCTCAGCTTGGACAGCTAATGTTCCCGATTTCAGCTCCAGCTCGTTCGCGACAGACGATCACCGTTCGCGACCCGATAGCAGTTGGCGCGCGTTCCCGATACCAGCTAGGCTTTTTTTTTCTTTAATGAATCGGTTGAATAAAATAAAGTCAACTAATTCTTCGTCTCTCACGCCTTTGACATCTACTCAAGTGACCTCGCCTTTAATCTTTGGGCTGAAGAAAAGGAAAAGACACAAAATTCGGGAAATTTGATTATATAACCTAAAAAATTATAATTAAATACACATAAATAGAGCATGATAACAATACAAGCTATACGATATGTATCAATTAGGTGGATGGTCCGGACGTTTGTGTGAATATTAATTTGATAATTAGATTGATATTTACATTTTTATGATTCCTGACAAGGATATGTTGTATTATCTTATGTATATGTAATCTATCATCATTCTGCATGTTTATATGCAGTATGAAGAGATTTATATATAACTTGGTATGAAAAATATAGTCAAAATATTATTAAACTATAATGAGATATTCAATATAATGTCGAATTAATTTTTGTTTCCAGAACCACTATTGAACCATCTGTTTCGACATTAGTATGATTGTTAGATTGATTGTATGCATTTATATGATTGCTCATAATCAACTGTATGCTCTCCACCCTACCCCCAAAACCATAAATTTTGAGGATCTTAATACTGAAACTTCATTCAAATTTTAGGGTTCCACATTTGAGGCCTTCTAAACTTCATTTAATTTACATTCTAATCATTTTAGATTGATGTTTAAATTTATATCATACATATCTATAAAATAAATAATTCATGCATGTTGATATGCAGTATCCAGACGGCATATATTATTTGGTGATCAATTAAATATAGGAGCAATAGAATCAACTTATAATGAAATTATATACATTAACTTAAATAAAAAGTTTAAACATAATATTGATCCCATTTTAGTTCCCGACACCACGATCACTCTAGTCTGATGAGTCTTAGTTTGATTCATTTGCAAAGAAGAACATGCGTATAATGTAATCAGTATTATATTTCTATTATTTGATACTTATATACTTAAATAATTAGTATATAACATACAATGATCGTAGTTCACTAACTTCAAGCACATCAAGGTTCCACAGTACTTGGTGATATTCATCGAAACTTGTAAAAATAACTAACTTGGAGGTAAATCTAATATTAAAGACTAATGCGGGCTATACTTAATATTTCAAATAAATACAAACAAAAGAATAACATTTAGGAACTGATCAATATATATGCCAAAATCGTAATAAACATATTTAAGGTTCTGCTGATTGTTGAGCACAAACTTGTTGTCGCTCAAACTGAACTGAACGGCAACGTCACCTGCTGCTTGGCATTCGATTCTACATTCGCTATGTATAACAAACATGTTACGATTAAATAGTATATTATATGTATATGTATACAATAACAATGACTATATGTATCCTTCAATAGAGAAACTCATGAATGCAAGATCGTTTTTCTTTGTTTGGTTATTCAAATGGATTTGAAGTGGTATACACTAATTAACATGCCAATAACATCAGAAATAAATATTTTCATTAAACAAACACAACGACTGGAATGTTTTGAATAATGTAACTTATTATTACTCTCCAACAGACGTTTTGAAAGTAAGCCTCTATTGATAATATCAGCGAATCTCGAAGGATAGTAGAAAGATGATACATAAGCAATCTGCTTAACGATGGTTGATATAGTGAATTTGAGTTTAAAGATATTATAATTGATTGTCCTGGTTCTGCCAACGTTTGTTTTTATCTTGAAATCCTTGATAGAATACCAATTGTTTTCCCGGAAGTCATCGACTAAGTATATCACACATTCATGAGGAATAGTTTCTTGGATTCTATTCCTCTGAAGACATGGTGCAACAATAAAAGACATACATGCTACTAAACTATCCCCTCGAATAAACATTTTACAACAATAAAAGTCATCCATTTCTACATGCTACCAAATTATTCTAAAGTATAGTAGATAACTTAAAATTTAGTTAAACATGTAACCTCAAAATCAACCAAAATCAATTTCAAGTTGTATAATCCAGGATATGGTGATTTGGTTTTCCATCTTCGTAGTAGTTTAACTTGAATACGTTGAGTGTTTTCTTGTGTTGGATTCAGAGTGGACAAAGATGTATAAATTGTCATCTATATTATTAAAAGAGAAGTACCCATTAAAAAATACCCTAATTTTTCTAACTTATTTACACTTCCATGCCACTGAAAATTAAATTAAACTACCTATTTTAATGCTTGTCGTTCACATGGATGCAGATCACCCGGTTTGGTTTACAGAGTCAAAATGAGTCTGTATAGTTGATGACAAAAAAAAACTTGTCTTTTCCAGTTAAATTAATGAGCTTCCTTAATCAAATTTAAACTTAATGTCATTAAATGAATATACCTATTTTAGTGCTTGTCTTTTCCAGTTAAATTAATGAGTTTTTTCTAATCAAATTTAAACTTAATGTCATTAAATGAACCTAAAATACATCATATTTAACGTAGCTTATAACGGACGAGTACAGCCCAATAATGAACTTGAATTTTATTTTTACGAAAACATGAATCACTTGACGTATGTAATATTTAAAATATATTAACTACAATATAAAAAATGCATATAACCTACCTATACTTTAGTTTGAAATGACCATGCTCAAGTTTTATATAGTCAATTTACATCATGCATTGATCGATGTACAATATTCAAATCACCTATAGTTTTCGTTTTCTTTATAGGATGTATCAACCAATCAATCATCCTATTGATTTTCTAAGCTTTATAAAAAAATAAATCTATAAAATACAAACTCAAAATCCAATATCTTTTATTAATCAAAACATAATATCTTCAATGTCGTATTTTAATTGTACCTATTTTATATGTTAAATTCTATAAGAATTAATTACACCCTTTTTTATATGTTAATTTTTTCATAGAAGTTTAAAAACCATTGTATTTTCTTTAAACATATATAACTAATTTATAATCTTTTATGCCATATTAAGTCATAATATAATATTTCATCATATTTTACATTAATAACCTTTGTTTTTATATATCATCTACAATTCTCTAATTACATGTATTTGTTCAATTTTTTATATGATATAGAATATTCGTCATAAATATATGGTTTAAGACGCCAAAAAAATTATTTACTTGGTGAATATAATACATCAAATATTACAAATACATCATTTAGTTAAATAAATAACCAAAAACAAAAAATTTATACCCGTGCTGGCGCGCGGGACAGGGTCTAGTGTTGATTAAAAGAAGAGAACACTCACATGTAGAAACAAATTCGAAAATATCTAATTCCATTTGAGAATACCTTTCCCTCAGTGTAAATAACTTCACATATTTTGAATTTTAACAACAAAAATATATTGGCTTCGAAATTAGTATATTAATAATACCAAAATCTATAATTTAATGAAGAGAATAAATGAATGTGAGAATCTATTGGAACTGATGTTATCAAGTAATCCGATAACATCATATACGGTTTTACGCAAAGTTGATGTTGTATAGCTTTTCAGATAGTAGATATGCATTAACAAATCATTTTTGATGTTTTATATTAATATTGGTTGATAAATAAAACACAATACAACTCTTAATCATGACGATAAGATTTCACCCAACTGTTTTACTTTATTAATTATTATGCATTTAAAATAAAAAGAAAATCATTAAATATTAGAAAAATATATCAGAGAAAAGATGCGATTAGTGACGTTATCAAATACGAATGCAATGTAAGCATATTTACATGTATGATAAAAAAAACCATTAATAGTCGTAAGATCAACGTAGGATCACCGAGACAATCGGGACATTTAGCAATGACAAATGCACGTGTCCAAATCCAACGTCAAGGTCTCTAATCTCGTTTCTTCGTATCCCAGACAAAGCCATCAAGAAATTCTGCATAGAAATAAGTTGTGCATCCAGATATATAGCATTGCACTTCATCCATAAAAGGAATTTGAGTTTGGAAAGAGACAATCGTATAAAACGATAACGATTAACTTAACACCATTATAAAAACTATACGATTGGTTCCCATCGTCCCATAGAACCAACATTTTACCGAAGGTGATTTCTCTGAAAAAAATTGTAAAAACGTATGTCGGAAAACGGCCCTAAGAGGTCTAAAACGCGGTAAAAGGCCACTTGCGATTTTAAAAGAGGATAAGCCCAAATTTCAATGATGGTCTATCCAATAAATCGCAGGAGAAGATAAATATGAAGTTTCAAAGATAATCATGAAGACGGAGAGAAAAAAAGGAATATTTTCGCAAAGAGATAAACTCGAATCAGGGGCAGAAAAGGAAAGACGATCGACCTAAGAGGCATATATATGGAGAGACAGGATGAGAGGCGCAAGGATCAGAGAATTTTAGACGTAGGAGATTTTTGTTAGATTTAGGAGAACTTAGGACTAGGCGGTTAGGCTCGCAAGTTCTGTACTTAGAACGTTTTTTTGCTATGTTCTCTTATTCTCCATTGTTGATGATTTTCCTGTTCATCTTGTTCTTTGGTGAAACTATGTAACTTTATTCATCTTAACCAATAAAACGCCTCTGTACAATTTCTTACTATAGTTTGTTATCTCTTTCTTTTCGTAATTGTGTGTTTACGCAGGGAATCCCGATCCTCAAGGAAAGCTGATAATCTCGATTTTCCTCCATTAACTAAAATTGACATGTCAATTTTGGTTCCCACAAGGAATTTAAATATACCTAATTAAATTCGAATATGTTCAGTCTGTTTGAATTGAATATATTTGGAGTCTGCGTGTTTAGATTATTAGGTTGTTTGCTTAAAATAGAAATAGGAAGTCATATGATTAAACATTGTGTAATTCATTTAATGTGACATAGAGATAATAGCCAAATATATGTACTTTTGTATGCCGGATGTAGACGTTGTGGTGGATACTATGGTTGAATATGTGTATTCGACTTGAAGCATATTCGACCAAAGCTACGAATACACATATTCAACCAGTGTGTGTGGGCACTAGTCTCAAACATGAATCCTCTATAGGGTAAGTATAATGACCTGCTCCCCAAAGTATTCTTATCTTTGAAGGAAATGGATCATAGGAAATTTACTCTGCAGAAAGTTATATTTTCTAAGTGTGGAAGCACTTGTATTCGTGAAGGATCAGATGAGTAAGCTGGATGTTGGCTAAGTATCGGATGTTCAGTGAACACTTGAAAAGCTTTCAGATCGGGTTGAGTTATGGTATACCGATCGCGGAATGATTCAGATTTATGTAAGGAAGGAATGGAATCGCGAAGTCAAATAAGGAAAGTTTGGCTATATAATAATGCAGGTTCCAAGAAAGGAAAAAGTTTGACCAGCTATTGTTGCAGGATTATAAGAAAAGAAGGTTGAATGATTCAGAGATTGATTGTAATCATTGACCGAGTCAAATATGGAAACGACATTTAAGTGCCCATCATGGTGAGCAAGTGCAAGAATCCTATTAAAAGGGACATTGGGTTCTCATTTCTCGCACAGCCAAAAAGAAAGGAGTCTTAAATAGAGGTCAGAGTAAGAACACAATTTTAGAGAGAGAGAGAGAGAGAGAGAGAGAGAGAGAGAGAGAGAGAAGAGAGAGAGAGAGAGAGAGAGAGAGAGAGAGAGAGAGAGAGAGAGAGAGAGAGAAAGAGAGAGAGAGAGAGAGAGAGAGAGAGAGAGAGAGAGAGAGAGAGAGAGAGAGAGAGAGAGAGAGGAGAGCTCTGGAAGGGAGTATTGAGCAAGGAAGATCGCAAGAATTTTTTCGCTGGAAAACGCAGCTAAGTTTATAGTTTACAATCTTTCAAGATCATCCCAGCTGAGGATGTGATTCGTGGCAAACTTGTAGAATATATTATTAGCGAATTAAATCTTGATATGCTATGGTGTATGAAGGAGTAATGCATTTATGGAATGTTCGTTCTTTGATCTTGAAGTGTTAGAATATGCTTCGTGTTCTTAGGATACGACATGTTAGATTGTGTTTTGATGGCATAGTTGGATGGAAATGTTTATGTGAAAACATAGGATTTGATATAAAATGAAAGGAGATGTTAAATGGAAAAAATGATAAGAAACGAATTAAGCGAATGAACTTAAATAAGGAAAGTGTGGGGTTAAACAAATGGACGTACATAAGAAAAGTATGAGATTAAGAGAATGACTTAAATAAGAAAAGTATGAGATTAAGCAAATGAACTTAAATAATAAAAGTATGTTTTGGCTTCGGGCCGCAAAGATGTTATGATTATTTTTGGCTTTGGGCCGTATGTTAGCTTCAACCGTGTGGCTTTGGGCCGTATGAGAACCTTCGGGGTCAAGTGGCTTCGGGCCGTATGAAAGACCAACGGTTTGAATGGCTTTGGGTCGTGCATGATGGATACGGGCCGAGAATTGGCTTCGGGTCGTGTATCATTGGCTTCAGCCATAAGTGATCTTCGGGGTAGAAAATGAGTAGGAATGGTTAAGTGAATGGAAATGTGTAGAAATGACTAAGTAAAGATAAATGGCTCGTAAAAAATAGGTAAGGATGAAATGGAATGTTAGGTTGCTAGAATGGAACTTATTTTGTTAATGTTACATATGTCTTTGGCGCTTTAGGGGGGGGGGGGGAACTTATCTTGTAACTAAGATCTTTATTTGTCTTTGGCACTTTAGGTGACGTGTTTGTTTCATATCAACGTTAAATTACATATATTTGGAGTACAATGTATGAGTTCGTGGACTTCGGACACATACCTCAGTTGGTGACTCTCATATTACTCACCTTTGCTTCTTTCCTATTTCTGGTGAGGCTGGTGTGTAGATATTATTTGGATAGATTGGTGCTACAGGGCAGTTTTCATATGGATTTTATTTGGTTTAAGATGAGTGAGATGTTGTTAGGGGATGTTGTTAGTGGCATGTCGTTCTCGAGAGAGAATAGGTGGGTGTTACATATTGGTATTATAGAGTGGATTCCGTCCTGGTTCTCATCCGGGATGACGACTAGGGAATTTGGTTTTTAACAAAAATAATTGGAACTAGAATTTTAAAATAAAATAAGTTAGCACTTTTCTGTTTAGTAAATTCTAACTCACTTGTCTTTTTATGTCAATGAAGAAAATTATTGTCATTCATTTTCAGGCCACTATGGTTTCACTCAGGAAAATCATGCGAATTTTTTCAGACAGATTGTGGTCATCAGGGTCATACTTTCAGGGATTGTTTAAGAGAGAATATGTGACCCTTTCGCCAACCGCCCAAACTTAAAGTGTTGCCCCAGTTTATATTGCATGAGTTTAAGAGAGAGATGAGCCAATAGCTGGTTTGTATATTTTGTTATAAGTTATTCTTATGCTTGAATATGTTGACTATTTTTGAAGTATACCTAGATATTAAACTTGTGTGGGATCGCTCTTGGTTGGGGGTGGGACAGTTTGATTGTATCGATATTGGAGTTATGCATAGTTTGTGAGTCAGATTTTGGTCAAGTGTTGGTCATTCCAGAGTTTATTCAAACCAAATATTAAGCAGATTCAAACCGTTGATACATAGAGGTTAGGAGCTATATGCGTTCATAAAGATTTATTGGTCATTCTTTAGAAGATTAAATATCTTGGAAGGTTTAGCAATAATGGAGCTGAACCACAATGATGTGATACTTAGGATGGATTGTTGTCATGACACAAGTGGTATTGGATTCTCTGAGGAAGGAAGTGCATATTATCAAAGCAGAAGGAAATGTTACCTTCCAAAGTACTCAAAAAAAACAATGGAGTCTCAAAAATGTTGCATGTATACATGCATGTTAGAGAGCATGAACCGCGAGATATACTATGAATGTAGAGTATGATGGTACGTTTAAGGTCTTAAAAGAAGCAAGGGAGATGTATTTACTATTGATTGGATCTAGAGATGACACTCGTTTCGTGAGCACCGTATTGTTTAGCGGCAATGGAGATAGTTGAGTTGAAAAATAAGCTAGACGATCTGATCAAGTAACTACACCATGGGTAGAGGCTCAGATTCTTACAGATTATCACCCTTAAGTATATCTTCATTGTGGGGATTTGAGTTTGAGATATTGCACATGGATAGAGCTGTTGGCATACTACGAACTCAAGATCACATACCATCTTTGTAAGGCCAACCAAGTGGCAGATGTGTTGAGTAGACCTAGAAGCGATGTATCAGACATCGAGGAGGTTAAAGAATTGTCTGAGACATTTGCTAGCCTCATCTTATGTATATTTACTATGGAGTCAGAGTCAGTTGGTCTAGATGCATTGAATCTGGCATACTTACTTTGGAGGATACGACAAACCCAAAGAAAAGAAGAGGCTTAGGAAAGCAGATCAAAAGAAAATATCAGCTATTACACCACAACTAGCACACCACAACCGAGTATGTGTGCTAGAGAATGTGCAATTTAAAAAAAAAAATCTTACAACAAGTTGACCACCCGCGTTTCTTCAAACACCAAGAAAATACCAAGGTGAAGCAGATTTGAAGTGTTACTATCACTGGACTGGTATGAAAAGGATGTGCTACCTTTTTTGTGTTATCAGACTTGTTAGATGGTTAAGGCGAATCATCATGTATCTGTAGGATTAGTACAAAAATACCTCTATCAGATTGGGAATGAGATATTGTGACTATAGATTTTGTCAATGGATTGTTCAAGACGAGTGGCGGGTAGAAGGCCGTATAGGTGATCGTGGACAGAGTCACCAAATCAGTTCATTTTCTACCAAAAAATGGACAAATAAAAATGATTAGCAAAGAAATACATCAAAGTGATTGTGGAATTGCACGGTGTGCATGTCAGTATTGTGTCAGATAGAGATACGGAGTACACATCTACTTTTTAGTGAGCCTTTTTAGGTAAATGTTAATCCCATTATTTTTTTCTACTGTAAGATTATATTAAGATTAAACCAAACATTACAAAGCAGTAATCCAAAACCGGCAAACATTGAAAATCCCCAGAAACAAAAGTTAGCGGAAGAAAAATCTTTCCCTATAAACTAAAGCCATCATGCAACATATATGTCTCCGGAAACCATAAACAAAAGTTACGTGCTAAGAATCTAAACTATGCAAAATCGAGCTAACAAGATGACAACCTGAAATTAGCAAAGACAGATCAGAGGAGAAGGAATATAGGAAAAGCAAACATCACATTCGACTTTTATTAAAGGATACCAAAGGTGTCAATACTTCTTCTTCTTCCTTTAGTTATTGATTAAGCTTTCTGCAATTTCTACCATGGCTTATAACACAGATCTGACATCTTTCACACTCTAATTTTCGATTTCAAACACTTAAACCCTAAAAAGTCGTTTTCAATTATCTTTTTTTTAAAACCATAGGGTACCCGAAATCTGATGGAGTAAAACCCGAACGGGTAGTCTATAAAGCAGGACCCACCCGAAATGAACCCGCAAAATTTGAAAACTGAATATACAGTGAAACCTCTATAAATTAATAATGTTGGGAGTACACCAAAACTATAATCTTTTTATTAATTTATAGAGATATTAATTTATTGATATACTAATTGAAGCAAAAACTCAATTTGGAACTATAAAATTATTTTATTTTATAGAGATTTTTAAAGTATATTAATTTATAGAGTATTAATTTAAAGATGTTATACTGTACTAGTGGTTTTGGGTTTTAAATTTCAACGGGGTTTAGGGTATCCTATGGATAAAAAACCCATTGTTAACATCCTTAGTAACACGGTGTCACTCACAAGTAGAAACGTAAGGTACAACTAAGAATGACGCTGAGAAGAAACTGTTTAACCACATGACTTCCGATGACATGATGATAAATGAGCAGAAGCTCCACATCGTTTCAAACAAGCTAGATATTCTCTACAAAAATACATAATATAGAACCGGGGCCATGGAGAGAACCAAACCTTTGCAACGATTCAAGGATGAGCAAAACTCCATATTTAGACAACTTCACGCAGGGCCGTGTTTTAGCATGTGCAAGTGGAGCGGTCGAACAGGGTCCAAAATTTTAGAGGATCCATAATTTTTATTTATTTGAGTAATAGTTATAAATTTAAAATCATATATTTATTAAAAAATCAGATAGCTATATTTAAATTTAATTTTCGTATTTATTAACCAATAAATATAAATTACAAATTTAATTTTGTTTACATAACCAACAAAATGCAATAAGTTAGGAAAAATTAACATTTATATCAATTAATATATTTTGGAATGTAAAAAATAGTTGTTGGTGTTTGATTTAATATTCAATGTAAATTTAGAAAGTTAATATTCTAATTTGATTATATTTAGGAAATTATTATTAATTAGTTATTATAAATAAAGAGAGAAATATATAATTTTCATCAACTTTTACAAAAAATAGTAAACACAAAGAAGAATAACTAGTCTAAGCTTTTATCGAGTAGAAAAATGAAGAGTTTCCAACTTCTTGTTTAATCAAATCAAGAGTCTACGGCTTTTGGTCTAACCACTATCTATCTTCTATTGCTTTATTAGGTTTTTTTAATAGATTATAACTCATGATTGTAGATACAAAAATAAATCAAAACAAAAAGAAAACTGAAATATTCATAGTCTTAAAAAGGTGTTTTTCATAAGGTTTTAATTATAAAACCAAAAGATATTAGTATAATATATTATAATAATATTTTGCCAAAAAACATAAATTATTTCAGATTAATAAAAAGTGCCTTATTTTTTTTTGAACTGGGTTTCTTTAGAGTTTGAGACGGCTCTGACTTCACGCCAAAGTAGACTAGACAAACCGCAAACCAACGGCCTTAGAAACCAGATAATCACATATGTTAGTTCGATTGACCAATACTGCTTATTTTAAGCTTATTTCCTTTAGATTCTTATTAGTGTGCACAGAGTTAGAGCTTTTTTTTTTCATTCTTTTTGCCATCTTAGGAACTATTTTCCAAGTACAGAATACAAAAGGGAAATATTCCTTCTGGAATTTTCAGTCGCAAAAATACGGCTGTTTTTTATTATTATAAAATGACAGAAGTGCCCCTCTATTTCATATACCTCTTCAACACTGTTTCATCTACCTCTTCCTCTCGTCACTTCTCACTATTTCTACATTAGACTCCACAACCGAACATCACCAAAAGTCAACAAACCCAAAAACAAAAACATTAAACCTCAAATCGAAACAATGAGATGTTACAAAGGATCATCCATTCTCGCCACCGGTCATCACCCATTTGTCTATAAACGACCAATCTCCTCTCTACCCGCTTCTTTCCCTTCTACTACCCTCTCTTACCCAACCCGAAACCGTTTCTTATCAACCGGGATCCAAGCCCGTCTCATTCACGACGACCCAGTAAAGCAATCGGAGGATCTGAGCTTCTACGATCTCCTCGGCGTCACCGAATCTGTTAGTCTCCCTGAAATCAAACAGGCGTACAAACAGCTTGCTCGAAAGTATCATCCCGATGTATCGCCGCCGGATCGGGTCGAGGAATACACAGATCGGTTTATTAGGGTTCAAGAAGCTTACGAGACTCTCTCGGATCCTAGCCGGAGAGTTCTCTACGACAGAGATTTGTCTATGGGATTCTCATTTTCGTTCTCAGGACGACGCCGGAATCGATACCATGAGGTATATCCATATTCACATCCTTCTTATTCGTCTACGTTATGCCCAGAATCTTAACCGGTTTCGGTTATTTTGCTTATTTTCGTGATAAACCCGAAAGGAAATTAAAAAATTCAGGACCAGTGTTTGGCTGTATGGTTTAAAAATTTTAAGAGAAGACAATAATAATTTAGTTATGTCACACTCAGAAATTTATCCAAGCGATGTTGATATTATTGATTATGATATTTTGTCCATATATGGACAATTGAGTATTATCCTCAGAATTTTTTTCAAAAAAAAATTATTTTCCAATATGTAAGAGATTTTCGTTCATAATATTTCAATAAATTTCTCAAACGAATAATATATTTTCATAAACTATAATAGTTATATAATTAAATTAAATATTGTTTATCTTTGTCGCCAGAATTGACCCTTTGATTTGTGTTATGGTCCTAAAATATAGACCCATTTATTGTTAGATGAAAAAGACCCTAGAATAGAGAATGTTTACATTCCAACTTGCTAACTCTTATTGACCCTATACGACTCTTTAGAATTCATTAATTCAATTATTTATTTTATAATCATGTTTCTAAAATGCCGAACCTAACCAAACCATTTGTAATAAATCCAGAATTGGTCTGAGTTTTTGGTGATTGTTTGTGTAAGCAGGAAGTGGTGGAAGAGAAGAGTGAGTGGAAGAAAAAATGGCAAACTCAGCTCTCAGGGCTAAAGAAAAGAAGCAATCAAAGAGACAACAACTCAATGTCTTGGGCTGCTAGAATGCGCCGTCAACATCACACGTCTGAAGATGCTTCTGCTTAACCCACAACCACCATATCTCGCCTCCTTAATTTATAGGTTTTTAAATGGTTGGTGTGTGATACAGAAAGCATAGCATAATTAACTACAAATCTGTATACATGTATATATAATCCTTTTGTGTGCCTATAACAATCTGCCAGCACATCATAAACCCTAATCACTAAATAAGTTTCTTTTGATTGAGTAGGACACAAACAAAACAAAGGGTTCGACCGTTGATAGAAAAGAAACAGTGGTGTGGTTGGAGATTTTGAGACGGTAAAAAATATAGCGGTACAGTTAAAAATCGTATTAAAAAGTATGTTCAGATTTCGTTCCAAACTTACAATCAAAACTTTATTACATCCAATTTTACGAGTGAAACTAATTAGTACTGTAATGTACCTTGTAACTTTGTAAGTTGTAACGCTAACTTCGTGTACCATACGAATGATTATTTAATTTAATTATATAACAATTTTATAACAACGTTACAACGACGCTTAACGGAGGATTTAGCACCAGAAATAAGGTTTAACAGATAATGCAGCAGCACATAAAGCTTAAACCACGAAAGGAAAACAAAAACAACATTTCATCTTTTCATGTTTACTTATGACTTAGCCGTTGATTCTCACGGCGCGATCAAACCACATTTCTTGAATTCCGATTTTACCCTCTCCATCTCCTCCTCCGGCAACGTCATCGTCACAACCCTCTCCTCCGATTTCGCCGCCGCGTAAACAACTACCAATCCCTCCTCCCCTATCCCCTCAACATTATAGTACACTGATTCCGGCGACTTCCCCATCACTTTGGCCTCATACAAATCGACTTCACTCAAATCCATAAACGTCAACTTCGCTCCGTAAACAATAAAATCCAAACTCCCATCACAGCTCTCTCCGATCTCATCGATTCCACATCTCTCGTCCGTCGCTCTCTCCATACATCTCACTAACTCTTCCACAGTCGCTTCAGCCACCGGAAAATCCACGTGTACGGAGCTTATCATCTGACTGTTTCGAATCGATCTGATAGGTTTAAGATCGTTCGGATCCTTTCTGATGATCGTAACAGTTAAAGGCTCTGGATCTTCCCTAACCTTAGCTATGCTTTTCCATATGATTGCGGCGAGAGCCTCGAACACCGGAATCTGATCATCTCCGTTCGCCGGAAAATGTGGTGACATCTGGTCGGCGGCGGTGAGGTTGAAACAGCAACTCGCCATTTTCTTGTTGTTTGGAGTGATCCAGAGATCTCCAACCGGGTCAACCTGTTTTATTGATTCCGGGTCCTTAACCGTTGGATTTGGATTCTGAAACCTTCTGTCTATAATAGAAGTTTCCGGGGCATAGATTTTTTCCCCTGAAAGGACCTTCACCCATAAGTTGAAGGCATAGAATAAAGAGAATGAATCTCCCATGATGTTGGCCCAGCTCATGCCCAAAGCTAATCCTCTGCACTTAAACCGGGTCATCTGCGGATACAAACCGAGATAAGGTAGTGGTTATTCTGTTTTTGATTTTATAAAATGTTCAAGATTTTGGGGGAAATACTCTGTTTTTTTTTATTACTGATAAATTCATTCGTGAATACAAATTTTTTTATTTTTTTCTGATAATTTTGGTGTGATTCCAAACGTTTTCTAGGTCCAAAGACTAATCACTAAGAGGTTCGTAAAAATTCAGGTTTTCTTGCCACTTAACACGTCCATGAATTACCAAAGAAAATTGAACCCTGGGTAGAAGCTCTTGCTGGAATCCTTTTACCACTATGCCAAGACCACTTGGTTCAAATTTGGTATTTAACCAAACCGCATCTTTATCTATTCACACTCTGTAACCCCATGGGGGAATCTCACTCTTTTCTATTTATTCCTAAATGTATGTAATAAAATCACTTGCTTTGCCTTTGATTCGTGGTCTATTTGGCAAACCATTTGCAAAAGCATTATACTCTTTATTATTTAATCAACAGTTTTTTTTTAAGAAAGGTTATTTACATAACTATCAATGATTGCAAAAATCTAATCAGACCTATCAATTACATAGTGTGTTGAAACCAGTGCCGGTCCGGACTTTTCCGGCTCCTAAAGCGGACTATAAAAATGTTGCTCTTTTATCCTAACTAAATTTACCATATGATAATTATAAAATTATAATCAGTAAATATTACTCCTTAGAACTTAGGTTATTTTAAAAAAAAACCAATAAATACAAAAAACATCAAAACATTATTTGCAGCTCATCTTCTTTGTTTTCATTTTCTATTTTCAGTTCACTTGGTTGATTTCTACGTCTATTTTTAGTAGCATTTTCTACAAATCTAAGAAAACAAAAAGAACAAAAAGTATAATATATAGATAGAGCAAAACATATACTAGTAACATATGCTAACATCAACTCTACAATTTTTATGTTTTCACAAAGTTTCAGAAAATGTTAAACCCCTATGATAGATTTTAGTTTTGTGAATTTAAAAAGTCCCTAACAAAATTACAAAAACTGGAAAAGGGCTTACATGAAATTCCTATAGAGCTATTCTGACAAAGATCAGTTACTATGAAAAGTGGAACATGAGCAATTGGTAGTTAAATTTTTTTTATAATATCCCTTATCCATACATATTCTACCAAACCGAAAGAATGAAAAAAAAATGGAGAAAGTAAGTACTAAATTTTAATAAAATAAAAGAAATCAAATCATTTGTATATACATAATAAAAGAAACTAGGGTTGTTGGAGCATGAACCCAAATCATCCGTATATCTTTATAAGTTGTTATTTTTGAAAAAAAAAAAAAAAATTATTATTATCAAAAAGAAGGGAGGTGAGAATCGAACTTATTACCCGTATGTTAAAAAGGGAAGCTTACAGACACTAGACTAAAGTGCAACATACAAAAGTGGGCGCCCCTAAAACATATATTGTTTGTGGCGCCCAAAACCCTGGCTTTACGGGCTTTAGCCCAGGGCCGGCACTGGTTGAAACCATCGTTGCATCATTCCTCCCAATTTGTGATCGAACCGATACCGCAAGGATAGTATTTTTATTTAATCAACAATTATTAAAAATATATGTTGAAAAGTATTTATAACATATAATTACTTTCCAAATAATAGTTGTTCAATGCTTTCATACAGAACTTTTGGTATACTATTTACATTTGTTGTAAAGCCCTTTTTCAAAAAAAAAATATTTACATTTGCAATATATATTAGTTAAAAAAAATTATATACAATTAGTTTATTTTATTTAATAATATCAAATTTTGTGTTTATATCCAAAAGTAACTTTTATATTTTAAAAACAAAAATTTTAAAATAATATTTCACATTTATAATTTAATTGAATATATCTAATTAAATACGATTAATTATCTTAAATAACAAAAATATGATGTAAATGTATTTATATTATTTAAATAACTTATATATCAGTAAAAGTTACTGATCTATCACCGTTCGTTTAGCGCCTATCGCTTTTTTGAACATTATAAAAACAAAAGAGCTCAATTATTTTCTTGCTTTGTTCTTTTAATTTTAGTTATGCAGTTTTTCAAAAATATATAATGAAAACATAAAAGTAAGAGATATATTGAGATACAAGTTTGGTAATAGACCCTTTGAGATACTCTCAAGAAATTCACAAGCCATCTGTCAATTTATAAGTGGATTTTTCCTTTTCAAAATTTTTAAATTTATTTAATTATAAAAACAATATTAAAGTAGTATTATTTATTTTATATACTCAATCTTCTCTATTAAAAGAGAAGTACCATTTTTATCTACTATTTAGAAGTCTATTAGGACCATTTCATTAATCACATAATATGACATAATAATTAATAAGAATATTAATAATAAATTAATTTTAACTATAGATTTGAATTTTATTTTCAGTTATAACAAAATCTGTTGAGAAAAATCTAACAAAATCCTACTAAATTTTTAAATAATTTTTATTAAATATTGCATTAATTAATTTCGTAATTAAGTAATATAATGCTTTCATTTAAATAAATTATTATCTACCACTAAAACGGGTTCAAATTTATTAATCATGTCAGATTTGTTTTATACAAATGAAGTTATTAACATATGTTAAAAATTTATTTCTACAGCTATATATTTTCAAAAATCATATGTTGAAGAATATTTTTTATTTGATTATTTCAAATTATGAAAATTCAAAAACGTAATAAAAAAGGTAAAATGTATAAAACAAACCCCTATATTAATAAAGTAATAAGAAACCTAAACAATAAAATTAATGAGTTATAAAATACATAACACTAAGATATAAATTGTATATTTAAATTTATATAATAATATCAAAATTAAATATTTATAAAATGAAAATATACCCGCACGATGTACGGGATAAACTCTAGTTTGGAGTTATAATAGCTCTTAAGCCTTGATTGTTAGAATTGATGATAAAGCAATAATATCAAAACATTATAGACTGTTGTAAAAGCTGTGTGCTTTTACTAATATACTCCGTATAGATAGCTTTTTTAAACATGGATTTTTATAAACATTTATTGCTTTTCAGCAAAAAAAATTTTTTTTAGCAATTTTTACAGATTATATTTAAGATCAAATGATTTTAGTAGCCTACGATTTTTAAAACAATGGAAAAAAAAAGTCAGCTTAAACCCGGGTCTGAACCCGCAATATATTTGTCTGAAATGTCTTCGAGTTTTTTATTAAATACGGCCCTTAATGTGGCAGTGTCTTTTAATGCAAGTTATTGGTACGGTTAGATCTTTCGTGTATTAAATTCTTCTGATGACAGGGCATATAACATTAAATGTTTCTATCTTTTAGTATCTGTTTTTCTCGATTAGGGCATATGGTCAGAAAGGAACATCAAACCCAAGATAGAGTAGAATTTTCTTAATTCTAGTCCTGTTTACCTACTAATCCCTTATATATTAAAAGAGAAGCATTGTAATAAATGCATTCACACTATAACGGACACGTGTCAGATTCACAGTGATTTGATAATAAATATGCTAACGCGTTCACACTATATTCATAAATGTGTTCACACTATGTATTTTGCGTTTTTAAATATAAAACTCACATACATTGTTCCAATAAAACTCTGGATTTTTCGGTTCAAATAAAAATAGATAACGAATCAAAAGCCAAACTATATATATATATATATATATATTACTTTTATTGTTTACAGATAAAGTTGAGCAAAATATTCATAAATTTTGATTCGAATCGTTATCCGTTTTGATTTGAACCAAATAATTTGGATATCTGTAACTCTACGAAACAAATCAAATACTAAAATTCAATGACCAAACAAAAAGCAAATCACAAATACCAATAATTTTAGGAACATATATCTAATTTGATCTGCTATATGAATATATATACACATATGTAAAGAATTATATATATATACATATATATATATATGTTATGAATTAAATTAAATATATTAGGTACTAAAATTTAAAAAGTTAAATAATGTTTTATTTTTGTAATAAAATGTTATTATTAAAATTTTCAATTATTTTAAAATTTTATTTTATTTACGGATCAAGTCGATATTCTTTAAAATTCTAAAACATTTCAGATATCCGAGTCACCGAATATCTAGGTGGCTAAAGATTGAATCGGCACGAATGCTTCCAAATACCTATATATTCGATTTGGCCTCACCCCTATTTACGGATACAATTTTATTTCTTTATATGAAAAATGACTAATGTCAAAGCCTTTTTTATTTTAATTGAAATTTAATTTTATTATTTTGAACAAAAATGTCATTTCATATTAATTAACAATATCTTTATATATTTGTCAACTATTTTTATATACTTTTTACATACACATACAACAACTGAAATATCTAATTCTTTTGAAAATTGATATATTTTTTCTTATTGCTTCTTTCACTACCGACAAATTGTAGTAAAATGATTTGTCTTAATAATTTTCTTTTCTTTTTCATTAAATATTATCTGTTTAGAAACTATAATATGAAACTATTGGTTCGACATGACAACTATCTAAAATGCATAACATGAAAATAAACAAATAATATTAATTTTTGGTTTTTACCGGAAAAAAACAAAAAAAAATCAAACATTTTAACCGAATAAACTAAAATGAATATTAATTTAAAATAATAGTTATATTTTAGAAGATTAAAAACCAAAAAAAAACTTAAAACCGAACCAATATCCAGATTAAACAGATTTAATGTCTTTTTATTAAAAATATCGAAACTAATAATCACATCCCGCGCAAGGCGCGGGTTATTACCTAGTTGCCTTTGTTAATAAACCCACCCAAATCTGTAGCATGGTGTGTCTCTTTTTCTGCTAAGAACATTTAAATATTGTCCAAATTTTTTTTGTGTAATTTAAGATGGTTGTTGTTGTTGTTGTTGTTGTTTTTGATGTATTTTTCGTACAATTTTTTCTTGTTCATATCGAATATATTCACGAGTATTAATATCATTGAAAAGAAATTAGTCTCTTAGTAATATTTTATGTTTCTCATTTACTTTCTTGTTCCGATCTAATGTATTTACAAGTATCAATATCATCCGATTTCAACAAATTTTAGCTCGTAATCTACAAAGTAAAAATGAGGAGAGCCATTTTAATTTTGATATACACTAATAGATCATATATGCATTACGAAAATCATTTTATAGAATAATATGGTATTTTGTTTGAAGTTCAATATTAATTAAGTTATTTTTATTTAAATTTTTATAGTTTAATAGAATATTTTATTAGTTAATATTGTTGTAATATGATTATATATCTACTAATTATTTACAATATAAGGACCATATTATAAAATATAAATAGTTTTGAAGTTGAGTTTGAAGTTTTGCTTTTGGAGAAGAATACCTTTAAACTTCAAATATAGAGTTTTGGAAACTTCAAAATAGAGTTTCTTTTTGGAGATGCTCTAAATAATATGTAGTGTTCCTTTTTTACACTATTCAAATTAAATTTTAGGAGAACAAACCATTTCATATATTTCACATAAAAAATCAAGATGCACTGCCAAAAACCATGTCAATATATGTAGTACATATAGAGAATGCAGTATTTCCGATATATTTTATAAGAATATGGGCAATCTTCTCCAAATCTTGTAATTATGTGTTACGTTTTACAAGTTCATCAATTCACGAAAATCATAACAAAAATATTTCAATAACCTTAATTTGAAGGGCAGTTCTCATAAATAGACCATTTTCAAGTTTTTTGTCACAAAAATAGATCACAAGAAGGAAAATAACTAAAATGTTTCATTTAATAGGTAAAAGAACACTAATACCCTATATATATAAAAAATAAAAAAATATAATTCTTTTTATAGTTTTAGATTATATGTTTTCAAATTCGAACTTTTTTATAAATTTTTTTTTGAATCTTTTTTTAAATTTTTTTTTTCAAATTTTCCTTTTGTAATTCGAAAATACTTTTTGAAACTATTTTTAAAATTTTTATTTTCAATTTTTAATATGTATTTTCTATTTTATAAAATTTTAAATCTCAAACCCAAATCCCCACCCCTTAGCTCTAAACCCTAAGGTTTGGATTAGTTAACCTTAAGTGTATATTTATCTCTTTAATGAAATATTTTGGTCATTTTGATTTTTAGAGTCTATATTTGTGATAGAAATTTTTTTAGTGCTATCCTAGGGTATTTCTCTAATTTGAAAGTTGTTTTCTTTTGTCAACTTGTAGAGAGTATCATATTTTGTAAAGTATCATATATTGCATAATACAATATCATAACTGTTATAGGCCTTTTTGCATAGTTATATATATATATCTTAATAATACATACATAAATGGAGAGAGGGAGCAATAATGCGATATATTGGTGCATGTTTAACTAAATCAATATGGCAGACTAAAGAAGAGAACATTGTTTTTTTTTTCTTTTAATAAAATTGGAATAAAATTGTTGTTGTCAAATTACCTGAACATAGATCAGAGGAGAGAAAGGCAACTCCGGTCCAACAGGTTGATGGTAAACCAAAAACTCATCAACTGACCGGTCCGGTTTACTAAGCCACTCTTCCACTGTGAAATTGCATTCACCTTCGACGAAACGCGCACCACAGTCGTTGCATTTGATATACGGACGCCCCGAGTCTCTCCGCCATAACCTTCCTGTGGTCCATGCGATCTGGTCGAACAGCTTGAACATAGCCTCCTTCACGTGTGTCACGCTCAAGTCACTAGCCAACTCGGGCGAGTAAATGTAAGCTGCCTTGAGATAGTGGAGCTTCATAGCAAGATCTAAACCGGTTGGTTCATGGATCGCACCAGTTTCTGTCGCTCTGGTTGCACCCACCGTCGATAACCTCATGTTGTATATCGGACCCTGACCCTTTTCTTGAGATCGACCCATGATGCTCAGTTGAGTTAAGCTGATTCTATCTTTGATCTTGAACTAACTACTCGATGTATGTATACATTTCTCTCTCTTCGTGCTGTGTAATATATATAGTATAGGTGATGGATCTGATGAGACTATTGTGTATATGTATATAGAGCAGAGACGCTTGATGGTGGTAAGTTAGGGGTGTTCAATCCGGATATCGGTTCGGTTTCGGTTCAGTTTTTTTTGGCTTTCGGTATTTCGGTTAGTAAAATATAACTACCATTCTAAAATCCATATTTACTTCGGTTCGGTTCGGTTTATATACCGTCGGTTTTCAGTATATTCGGTTTTATACCAAAAAACATAATTATTTTGTTTGAGATCATATTATATGAATTTTAGAGTCATATTGTCAACACAGTCATTTATTAAAAATATATTACATGTTCAAATAAATGAACAAAAAAGTAAAAATGCTTCTACCATCAAATAAAATAATCAAATATATAACTAAAATCAAAGCTTGAAATTTTGAAAATAAAAATATGAAACAAAATAGAAACATGAAAGAATTTTTTTTTCACTCTTCCATATTTAGTGTTCATTAAAGTCATGCTTTTTCAATTGAAAATTTTTCATTAATTATTATCCATCAAATTTATAATCTTCATATTAATTTAGTGAAGACTAAAATAAATCAAAAAGATCAAAAAAGACTTAGAAAATAAGATGTATGAATTGCGATGTATTGTTATTTAGTTATAGTTCAAGTGTTTTACAAATTTAAGTTTTTTATTACTATAAAATTATGGTAATAGTTATTAACACAAATTTAACTTATGTAACAAATAGATTTTCATGTATTGTTATAAAATAGATACATATTTACATGTTTCTACTTTTAATCGGTTTTGTTCGGTTTATTCGGTTTAATCGGTTATATACCAAACCATATCCAAATCCTACGGTTTTTATAAAATTATATCCATTCGGTTTATATGGTATATACCAAAACCAAACCATATTATCTATTTCGGTTCGGTTCGGTTCGGTACGGTTCGGTTTTACCATATTGAACAGCCCTAGTTATAATGTTACACGTAGGTGAAACCCTTAACTTTCTTTTTCCTGATAAGTTGATGTCCTAAGTAGAGACATATCGAGAATACTTTTAGCTGAAAGTATTATCATGGGAATTGAGTTAGTTGGAAGCAATATTGCGAGGTTTGAATTAATTGGAGAATATTATCTTGGTCTTTGAGTTAATTACTTAAAGAAAATAAAACTTTAGGCTCGAAAAGTAACATACGGTATGAATAGTAATAAAAACATATACTCCCTCTGTTTTTTAATGTAGGTAGTTTTAAATAAATGCATAAATATTAAGAAAGTTATTAATTTTTTCCAAAAGTCACATTTTGATATATAAATTAGGTTTAGTTAAACCAATCATAAATAAGTATATATTATTTGATTGGTAACATTATACCCAATAAAAATAAAAGTTACTTAAAATTATAAAAATTAATTATATTTTGAAACAAACAAATTTTACTTAAACTACTTACAATAAAAAACAGAGGGAGTAGATAATAAAAACATTTCGAATTTGTTACAAAATAATTGTTGTTTTCGACTTTCAAAGCAAAATTTATTAGTTTTATTCAGAAAATTATTTTTTTATTAGTTGAAATATGGTTAGATGTATAGGTAATTGTGTTTTTATATATAAAAATATAAAAAATTAATTATTTTCTTAATCTGTGTGCACAAACTCAAAACGACACTTAATATGAAACAAATGAAATAATAGATAAGGATATGTTTCATATTCTAATATATTGATATATATTCTAATATTGACCATTGGATTAGGTCAAACTTCTAGATCTTCCAATAGTGTTAAAACTTTTTTTTTTAAACTGAAAGATTATAAGGATGTCAGTCCTTTTTGACCCAATTTGGCATATTTTTCTCAAAATTATCGGCTTTGAATGGTGAGTGCCCCTTTTCTGTTTCGTGTTAATATCGGTGAGTGACTCCTGTTAATTTTAACGAAATATTTCCAAGATTGGTATAAATTGTTGTATGGCAGCTGTTTCCAAGATTGGTAATAAATTGTTGTATGGCAGCTCGATTGTAGTGAGATATGGTTGAAACACTGAAATTCAAATAAACTGTTAGAATAATTGCTTCATTAATGGATATGTTTTGTGGCTTATATGCGTTGGGCCCTCTGCGAGCAATGGACATTTGTTTCTGATAAAATTGGTTCGAAGAGTAGTTCTATCATTTATTCGCCGTCGTCGTGTCTAATTATTAAACCCTAGACTGGCTGGCCACCGCAAAATCAAGGGAAGTAAATCAGCCAAGTGTCCAACCACGAAACGACAAAAAGTTTATAGATATAGGCTATGTTCGGAAACTCTTTAGGCACTCCGCGTGCAGCACACCCGGGTTTAGAGATTTATTTAAAAAGCGAAAAAAACTCGAAGAGTATGCAGAGAGAAATTTTTTGTATGTTTATACATATACTACTTTATTTTTATGTATAATACAAAATACTTATGTATAATACATCTTTATGTATAAAATATCTTTGGTATTAAAATTATAAATTTTTAAATACATACCAAATTAGATCACAAATATAATTATATCTATTACAATTCAAATCTAGTAATATAGAATATAAAAATAACTCATATTTCTTGTAAAAAAAGTTTTAATGGCAAATTCTAAGCAATCATTATTTTTTAAGAAAAAAAAAACCATTTGTCATTTCCTTTTTAAACAGAAAAATATATACAAGTTGCTATACATATAAACCATCGAAAGCCCACCATGCCAACAACACTCACTTACAAAACTATTAAAAAGAGCCGACCAGATATTAAATGAAAGACACAAGTAACTTCTAAAACATCCAACATCACATGGAGGAAGTAATAGACGTTCGCAAACACTATAAATAAGCATGATCTCCCTCTCAGTTAAAATAATTCAGGTATAAGTTAAGTCCGGGACCACTTTGTTTGGGCCTAACTTCTTATAATTTTAAAATTAGTCGGTAATTAATCCGATTAACAGTGTCTAATTTGATAAAGCGGCCGATTATTAATTTGCCGATTTTTCATAGCGAATTGGACTAAATCGAAACGCTTGGCCTCCGAGTAGCGTTTTGACGGGTGCGTTTACGGCTACTCGGCCGCGTTTTTGAACGAAGGATCTAGGCGTGAAGTTTACTACACTAACAAAATCAATCTGACGATTGATTTTCAAAACGTTAAAACATCAGAGAAGATAAATACACCTTAAAACTTGCTTAGATGGTTTCCCAAATAAACGCCTAACAAATATTCTCTATGTTTCAGAAAGTGCATCGTTTTGGAGTTTTATTATAATTTTACAAAGAATGTCATTTTATATATATTTAATGCAAAATTTAGATGAAAATTCAGTTTTATTCCTACTATTTTTTAATGCTAATTTATTAAGACACTAGGTAGTAATCTGCGCTGTGCGTGGAGTGAAATAGTTTATTAATTATTTATCGTATGCTGTATTAAAAGATTTGTTATATATCTTTTTCTAAGGATGGACATTCATGTATCCATTCGGATTCAGTTGATCATTGCGGGTTCGGTTCAGATTCAAGTTCGGATACCCATTTTAGTTACGTATTTTTTTAAAATAAAAATACAAATATACTTAAATTCTCAAAATCCAAAAATAAAATAATATAAAACATAAAAATTTGAATAATTTGAGACTAAATATTTAAATTTACATAAAAATAGTTCAATTTAAACAGTTTGATGGAGAATAAAAAACTATTTTCAGTATTTTGAACATTTATGTTATTTTAGATATTTACGTGTGACTATGATGATAATTTTTAGATATTTTCATATTTTTGAATATCTAATATATATAAAATTTAAATTAGTAATTAACATTTTGGGATCAGATTTGGATCTGGTTATCTCGATATTAAACTTTTAGATCCATATGAGTACTAAATTAATTTTAGTTTATGTTTAGTATTACTTTCAAATCTAGTTTGGTTCTTCTGATCCATATATTTTACCCAGACTTACTTTCTTCTAATAATATAAAGAAAAAAAAATTTGGACTTATTTAACATACATAACTATTTGACCATACTTTAAGAATACCAATAGAAACAGTTGGACGTCGTGTCAATATTGTTGGGCATTGCAAAATTGACGTAGTCTATAACTAATAACATGTATGTTTATAAAAAAAATCTTGGTAAATATAATAAATATAGGATACAATCGAGTGAAAAATGTAAGAGTTGCGTAGAAAATAATTTGATCTCTTCAGTCGGCACCTGAATTATGTTTTTCAATCGATTTCATGAATTTTTTTTCAATTAAAGCTTTTATGATTTCTATTTTTTCTAGCAATCTGATTATGTTTCTAATTCTTTGTATGATATGAAAAATTCATAAAAAAAAAGTAATATTTGGCTTAACTAAAGATCCGGCTCTGTGTGATATGTTTTTTTACCTCAATTTTCTTAATTCATAACCAATTACAATTATTTATTGTCTTTGTGTACAGAAACCTCAACCATGAATAAGTTCGGCAAGATACAGAACTTTCAATTTTTAAAAACATTCTCATTCCGACATTTTAGTTGGTGCGAATCTTAATGATTTTGTAACTTTTTTCTTTCAAAATGATATTATTCAGAAATTGTTCAGAGAATTTCAGTACAGAGAGAATTTCGGTTCACTAATACAAATGTTAAAAATGCATGAACAAAAATGAGCTGATAAAAAAAAATTAGTGTGAACACATTAAGTTATCTTTGGTGAAGTTTTCAGTCGATGTGATCCTGCCACGTGTCTAATATAGTGTGAATGCATTAAATGACAATGTTTTTCTTTTAATATATAGGAGATTACAATTATGAGAAATATTACATAGACGATTAGACAACCGATAATACTACCTGCCTTATGAGGATATACGCATAACTGCATCCCCTGAGCCGTCTTATGAAGATTCACGCCTAACCAGATTTACTTGCACCATGTTGAATATCTCTTGTAAGCCTCTCTTCTGTAGTCTGCGTAATATAGATAGATAAATCGAGTTCTCTGAGAATTGAAACCTGGACCTCATATAATGTACAATCTGCAAAAAATTGCATACACTAAGATTCGAACCTCATACCTAGATATAGAAGCCTTTACACCTTAACCACTAGGATACAATGCTTTTAAAATCTCTACTATTTTAATATATTAATTAGAAATAGATTATTTAATGTGTGAATAAAGATAAAATATTTTTTTAATGCACATAAAAAGTTCATAAATGACACTTTTGATAATACATATGTAACATATATTGAGTAATAATTTTAAAATATTATTTTAAAGAAAAATACATGTTAATCAATTTCAACCTCCATAACCTTTAAATTGAAAAGCCCAATGTATAGCTTTTTATCGATACGACTATTCTATTACTCAAATTTGAAGTGGTCTGGGAAATCAGACCGGAACAAAACAACCAGTGTAATACAAATCCATGTGAAAGAATCTTACTATCTTAGTTAATGAATCAAACAATATATTTTTAGAACGAGGAATAAAAACAATCGAGAAAACAAAGAATCTATTCTTCAGTCTTAACAATTCCTTCATTACAGTGTAAAAGTTCGGCCATGTCCTAGATCTTGAATCATCCAGATTAAATCCTTACAATCAGTGTCAAAACCCTGACACGTCGATAAATTTATTAATCTTATCGGCCCAGCTATGTAACTGCTAATTCTTAGTCTGAAAACATTGGTTTTGCTTATGTAACATAATTTGGTAACCATTTGGCTCACGTGGATAGTTGTTAAATCTTTTAGAGGTCATAAATTTGAGGTATTAGTGATATGTTGATGGGACACCTAGCATGACATGGATCCAAGGTCTTCCAAGGATGATGTTGTAGATATTATGGGAATCAATAGTCGTGAATTTGGCATCCATCATAAGTCCGTCGACATAGGTCGAAGGTCTCACAGTTCCAACAGATTATTGTGATGCACCGTTGAAACCTGTCAAATGTTATTTTGACGGTCTGATTTGAAGGTCAGAAAGTTCCATATTTTCAAGCGTATCTGATATACCATGAATTTTACCACAATTAAACCATGGTATATTTCTTATTAAGAGTCTATTACATGTGTTTGGAGTCTGTTTTAGAGTCTTTTCAGGTTCAAGTGCGTTTTAGAGAACTTTGGTGATTTTGGAGTTATTTAAGGTGCAAAACTGCACAAACGCGTCATGCATTTATATATGGATAAAGACTATCCAACAGTGAGATTGAGCACATGTCTTTACACAAGATAGAGCTTTAAGTTAGCCTTCCAATGCCACATGTTTGAGGTCCATCTGACTGTAGATCTAAAGTTATGATCATTTCACTGAAGAGTGCTCTTTCTGACTCACGAGAGGAAACTGTCGAAATTGTGAAGGAGAGTGTCGATCAACACTAATACCTTGGTTTCGCTCGACACTGATACGAGAAGACGTGCCGAGTCTATTTCAAGACCGAGTGGGGCCAGAAGTCACCACAAATTACAAAATTACCCCTGACCGACTTAATACCTAATATTTATAGTTTTCTAAGCCGTTGTTGGCAGCTACGCTTTACACACTTTATTTTATTCTTAGTTTTACGGTTGGAAAGATAGATTAGAGCTCCTTCAGAGTTGATCTGGAAGTCCATTAGTTTTTGTCATTGATTTCTTATTCTATTATCTATTCATACTATGATTTGTGTTATTGTTTCTATGTCTAAATACTTATCTTGTTAGATTTAGAGATTTCGTGAGCTTAATGTCAAACTGATAATTGATTAGGATTGTCAGGGCTGTTTACAGATTTCTATACCAGGGTGGCTTGTAATACTAAGATCTAGAGTGTGGGAACCGAAATTCGCACCGCCGATTTTCGTAATCGGAGGAAAGTCAAGGAACTCAAACTTTCCCTGAGGTCCCGGATTCTCTACGAGAGCCAATGACAAGTGACCAAACAAATGCGGAAAATACGAAAATATAACAAAACAAGCTCATAGAAAAAGTAGATCTTATTCCGAATCCGCGTAAGAGCGTTGCGATCATAACAATAGATTATAAAAGCTTCGGCCACAAGAGCCATCAGCGAATTACTTAAATCTAGCAACCTAAAATCTTAAACCTAGTTGAGTCGCAGCTCGATAACATAATATGAAGAAGATACGAAAAGGTTTTGATTGAATTCAGACTGAACCTTATGAAAACTGCCTACGTACCCCTTTCGAGGATCAAGCCGAACGTAGTTTGATTGAAAGAGTAGAACAAGAGATCGAGCCTCCTTTGCGAGTTCATCTAGTAATCGAGTGCTAGTCATAGAAATAGAACATGTCAAGAATAATGCCTAAAGTTTCTAAGTGCAGAGAGTTCTAGGAGTAAAAAGAATTAGTCCTTTGCCTCTTCAACTTTGACGACCTTATATACTCCTCCTAGAGGCGGTTTGCTCTTTCTCTTGCTGCCCTCGGTCGAGTTTATCGATTCGCGGAAATATTCTATTTTCCTTCGATCTTCGTGTTTATCTTTGGAAATTTTCCATTTATCCTCCAAACTTGACTTTTATCTTCTCTTGCAGAATAAAAGATAAACCGTCATAACGATTGGGTTCATTTCGTAAAAAAACGTGAGTGGGCTTTTAGCCGCCTTCTGGACCCTTTCGGGCCGTTTTCCGACAAGCGTTTTTAAGATTTATCGAAAGAGCGTTTCCGAAACGCCATGGATTCCGAAGAAAGTTCGAATTTCTCGTATAGTGGAGGCAGTTCAAGGTGTTTTAGTTAACCGTTGCCGTTTTATACGATCAATTCGAACTTTATACGAGATAACAAGTTCTTGCGGACTACGATCAAGATGAAACAAGAGCAAGTTCGATCCAATCTCGAAGGAGGGAGCTACGAGGACGGGACGAAGATAGGATAGTTGATCCAACTCGCCGAGCAGGCGAGTTGGATTGCTCGTTAGATCCAACTCACCGAGCTGGCGAGTTAGATTGCTCGTTCGGTCCAACTCGCCGAGCGGGCGAGTTGGACTGCTTGTTCGGTCTACCTCGCCACTGGGGCGATGGGCGAATTTTGATTTTCGGATTTTGCTCCATCTCTTTCCTTATCCGAGAGACTTTTTCTACGTTCGTTGTTAGATTTTCGAAGGTTGTCAAATCATTTTGAGTTTTATATACAAGAATCGTTTCGTAAACGTTGTCAAACTTATTCTACGAAAATTGTATCATAAAATACTACCATGTTTAACTCTACGAATAATGTCTCGTAAAATAATGTCGAGTTTAATTTTACGAAAGCTGCTTCGTAAAATGTTGCCAACTTTACTTTTACGAAAGTTTTTCCGAAAAATAATATCAAATTTAATTTTACGAAAGTTATTCTGCAAAATGTTATTGATTTTAATTTTACGAAAGTTGTTTCGTAAAATGTTGTCGAGCAAGTGTTATTTCGCAAGATGTCATCGAGCATAATTTTTACGAGATTTGTTCCGTAAAGATGTTTTCATGTTTTGGCTGTACGAGGGTCGTGACGAGGTTAACTATTGCGACCAAACTTAATCAGAAGTTTCTCTCTTTTCCGTGGGATTGATCCGTGGAAGTTTCGAGTAATTTTTTCCGAAGTAAGATTTAGGCGGCAAACATTGACAATTCACGGAATATGTATTATTGAAGCGACACTTGAACTTTCACGAAATTTTAGGTTTCGTAAAATGTTTTAGCCGTGAGAGATGTGATCTCTTGTTTTGCAATGTTTGTCTTTGTCAGCCGTTTTAGGCTTCAGGTGATTTTTCTGATATCAATTTTCTCCGAAATTTATTCGGAGGAAATACATCCATGGGGGATTCGTAACCGATTACTTGTGCTTCCATTTTCCACAATTAACCTAGAGTTTTCCGAAAGATATTCGGAAGAAGTACAACGGTGACTTATGCACCCGATTGGCTGTGCTTCCTTTTTCCACGATTAACCTAGGGTTTTTCCGAAAGATATTTGGAAGAAGTACAGCGGTGAGTTATGTATCCGATTGGCTGTGCTTGCTTTTTTCACGATTAACCTAGGGTTTTCCGAAAGATATTCAGAAGAAGTACAGCGGTGAGTTATGTACCTGAATGGCTGTGCTTCCTTTGTCCGCGATTAACCTAGGGTTTTTCCGCGGATTCGGGAGAGCAAGTTTTATTTTTCCAAAAAGTTTTCGGAAAACGTCTTTTGGTCAAACCCTTACGTGTTGAGATTTCTCAAACTCGGTAACGAGACAAGTTTTGCGGGGTTTGATAGATTTTATCGTTGCCCTTTCGGTTTAGACGGAGAAATCACAACTAGGTTTTTGATTTTCTCAGGAACTGTGGCGTTTGCGTAAGCGTTGGCCATAGGCACAGTGGCTGATGGAGTTGTTTTACCAGCGTTGTTGCGAACTGCGATTTTGTCTTTCGTATTTCTAGACATCGTTTCGAGCACGCGTTTTGTGGCCACAAGAACTCGTTATCTCGTATGAAATTTGAATTGATTGTATAAAACGACAACCCACTTGACCCACATGTTGTGGATGTTCTTCAGAGAGACCAAGGAAACTGCAGAGGATATTAGGAGAATATTCCACCAGGTCAGAAAGAAGATGAGACAAAGGATTATACTGTAGGAGCACTATGCGACATGCAGACCAACAAGCTGTGCCTGATGCTCTTAAACATGCTACATGGAGATTGGAGACAATCCTGGATTCATTGCAGTTTGCCACTGTGATCATGAAGATGATGAGGAAACAGAGATTAAAGCATCGATCGCCACTCAACCTGAGAGATCGATCGACGATAAGCTTGTAGCAACGATCGACAATGAGTTGGAAACACTGATCGACAGTGACCATGCGAATGAGATAGATGATTTTCAAGAAGGATCTATCGACAGTTGGGAGAATAATTACTACCAACCTAACTTCGGGTTTCACACTTCTACACCTTCAAAGCGAAAGATGAATGCAATGGAACCTGATGAGTATGATGAGGACTACAAAGAAAAGCTACTATTGAGTATCGTGGTCTTGCCATGGAAGAAAAAGAGTTCTCATGCGTTCCCATGAAACAGGAGGGGAAACATCGATCGACGAAAATATCAGGATATCGATCGATACTCATCACGGAAAAGAGCTAGACGCTAGAGGAACAGATTCGGCATCGATCGACAACAGCGGTATGCCATCGATCGACAAATGGTACGAGTTTGGACAGAGAGCCTACGATTCCGAAAGGAAAAGAGAATTCCATTTGGAAAAGAAGGATGAATATGGTGTATACAGAGATGAGTATGGATAAGCACGAGTACCAAATGGAAGAATCATTCATGTATCAAGGGAAGACAACAGAGATATACTGGAAAGAGCTACGATGTATGAGGCAGCTTGTATTTGTCTTCCAGAGCAAGCAGAGAAGTTCAATGGAATTTTACCCAAGCTAAGAAGCTACATCGGAGCAGATATCGATGATATAGTACATGGTATCTATAGAGCCCGTGAGATGTCACTAGATGATACATACAAGAGGCTTGATGATTTCTACTATCCACTTAATGACAACATTTAGAGGTTGACTACACGCATGGATGAACTGAAAGAGGAGATGAACATGAACCGGAGACAGAATGCAATCCAATCTAAAGCATCGATCAATGGTCTTACTCGACTATCGATCGACGGTGGATATGGATATCTGATTACTAGACAATCCAATCTAAAGCATCGATCAATCGGTCTTGATGCGATTAATTTTTCTCAAGACTTGATGCGAGAAGACTATTCCCAAAGATTGGAGAACCTTGGTGAGACAACTATGGCCAGACTTGGAATGCACCAGTGCATCATCAACAACCTTCAGAATATGATGCATGTCATAGGGGTTGATAAGGAGATACTGAAAAATCAGTTGATCAGAGGAGATGAGGCCATAAGAAGCTTCATTGGTACTTGGTTTCAGATGAGCAAAGAAAATGTAAACACTTGTTTCCCAACAAGTAGGCATCCACCTCCTTACTAGCCAACCCACTTCCAAAGTCAAGCTAAATAACTATAACAAAGCACTGAGTGGGAGGCAACCCATTATTAGGTAATTTTACTTAGTTTTATTTCGAAATTGTTATTTATTTCCGCATTTAATTTATTGTAGGTAAAAAAAAAACAAAAATAGACCCGAGGAGACGATTGCCCAGTCTATCGACCGATGAGACCAGATCGACATCGATCGACAGTACCACACCAGAATCAACCGATGAACACTCACACATGTCGATCGACAATCAACATCAGCGAGCAAGTATATCGTTCTACTTTGTTACTTATGCACTTATGATTTATTTCCCACCAAACTCGACTAGATATACACTGGAGACAGTGTAATTTAAGTCTGGGGGGGAGGTTTACTAATATTTTTTTTTATTGCTAAGTTTTATAAATGTTTTCAAAAGTTTTATTGAGTCAAGAAATGGATAATAAACTTTACAATTTTACATATTTATTTAACCACTCTCTAGCACCAATCTTAGATTTATTGACTGCAGAGTGTATTAGAGATACCAAAGTGGATCACCTGCCTATTATCCACACTTGCTGAGAATGTTTGAAGGAACCAAAGCTGATCTCCAACTTAATTGAGCTTAATCTGCTTGTCATGGGGATTGGTATATATTAGATCGGATTCCTCTTGCAAGTCTGGAAGGTAAAAGTATGTGTTTCTCTGATTCCTTTCTCTCTCTCTCTCTCTCTTCGGCATAAGTATAAAAAAAAGATTGAGATGATTTCCTGTTATATAGAGGAGTAGATACATTACCTATGATCCCACTATTCTAATTCAAATGAATGATCACACATCATTGGAATCGAGGGGTATGTACATTACCGATTACCAGGGCCGGCTTAGACCATGGGGCAAGGGGGCGTGGGTCCCGGGGCCCAAACTTTTTTTCCCATATATAATGTTAACAGTGGCCCAATTTTTAGAAAAAAAATAGGTATAAAGGGGCCTAAAAAATTCAAATTAGTTATATATGTATATAAAAAATATATTAAAATTTATTTTGCCCAAGGGCCCATAGATTCATTGGGCCGGCCCTGCCGATTACCCCACTATTCGCTTACACTTTGTCAAAATAAAAAATAAAAAGAGAACAGAGAAAATAAAAAAGAAGGTGAATAGAGATGGACTGTATGAGCATCATTGTTCATTGAAATTGAGATTCAGAGAAGAGGAAAAGAGGGAAGAAAGGGATCAGATAAGACTACATGTGTTTTCAAAAACTTGCTTGAGTAAGGGTCCATGTGTCTTTTGATCGATACTTCCAAGGTAAAACATACACCTTTTATCTATGTATTAAATGTGATCAGTAGAGGGGCGAATCATACACTATTAGCTAAGTTGCTGGTTATAAGGATTTGGTTGCTAAGCTAGGATTTGGTATATACGATACCTCTAAAGTTAGAATTGATTTGATGTGGCTTGCAATGTTGTAGAGCTGATGATATGAGTTCTTAAATTGTGTGAATCATTGCTGTTAACAAAACCTCTTTGCAAAGGCTACCCTTTGTTTTGCTTGAGGACAAGCAAAAAGGTAATTCTGGGGGTGTGATATACCATGGATTTTACCCACTTTCAGCCATGGTATATCTGTTTTTTAGGAACTATCTATGTTGTTTTGGAGTTCTTTTAGCTCTTTTATAGGTTCAGGGATGATTTGGAGAAAAGTGATGATTTGAGTGCATTTTGGAGATAAAATGAGAGGAAGCTCGAAGCTGACCATTGAACAAGTTCGAGGTCGACATTCAGAGTCTACCATCGATCGATGCATACTTTGTGCTGTCGATCAACAGCGAAGCGCACAAAGCCCAGACGGCTTAAAAATCAAGTCAAGACATAATTATAGAAATACCACTGGCCGCCTTTTAACCTAATATTTATTTGCTCTACCATTGTTCAAGGCAACACACGTTTTCTATTCTCTAGTTTTACACAAAATATGTTTTTAGTATATTTGGAGAGAAGATCCAAGACTCTTTCAGAGATTTGTATTGGAACTCCAATATTTCATACCTTAATCTATTTATGCTTTCCTTTATGATAATTGTTATGAATTGCTTTGCTATGTCTGAGTAGTTCATCTTGTTAGCTTTAGGGCTCACATAGTATTACGAAGGATTAGCCCCAAATATAGATTGCTGAGTTGTTTGTGATATCCATCAGTTGAATTGCTCCCATTGCATGTGTTCTAGAGTAGCTAACTAGAACCTTGTTATTAGGATAATTAGGCGCAAGTGGAAGCATGGTCTGTTACCTAAATTAATTCACATTGTGCTAGGATTTCTAGAAACAAGCGACAACTGATTTAGTTAAACCTAGTAAACATAAATCAAACCCGCTCGGTAAAGCTTGCTGGAAGGATCATCGATCGACAACCTTATAGGTGTATCGATCGACGTTATGAAAAGTGTATCGATCGATTATCCATTGATAATATCGATCAACACTTTTTCCAGATCAACAAATGACAGTTGAGATCTGAGATCTAGACAATAGATATTCTAAATAAACGACAACTGATAGAATATTACTTTGTTTGAGTTCTAGAATATCCAATAAACTACTCTAGCTTCTATACTATTATATTCCTGATTACTTAAATAGAAATCCTAAGTCAACGCTTTCTCATAATTGTTTACAAACCTCAATCCAATCAACCGAACAACTACCTTGTTAATCACTGCAATTTACTATTTACTTAATTGACCTAGCTTAAATCATTAATTGTTTTAAGATCTTTTGTGTGCCCCAGCTCCTTGTGGATTCGATCCCTAAGTACTACAACTCGACCTCTTATTTGAGAGAGTTTAAATCACTTAGGGTAATTTAAGTGATATCGGATGCTATCTCATTTTTCGGGTCTGGTGTTAAGTCGTCCGAGATGGAAGCATGGTTACTGCCTAATATGTTATTCTCATTGAGTTCATTCATCCTCATAAGGTGAGATCTCGTAAGCTCCTTTGTGAAAGGAAATTGGGGAATCGATCTGTGACTCCTTGTCGGCATGGATTTGGGTGAGTTGCTTTAAGCATTGCAAGGCCTTCTGTCCCATAGCGTCATAATGACATGTACGTTGAATCAAAATAAAGAAAATAGTTTGTAATAAGATGGTACCTTGGATAGAGTTACGTCCAAAACGACAACTGGTGCTGCTAGTGGTGGCATGTGATGAGAGTTCCGTCAAAGTTGAATTTCTGTCAAGCGGCGGGGTGGTACCCGATAAATTTCATGTTCATGTTGAACCTGATGCGTCTATTACAGTCACTGCAATGTGTGCTTCACGTCGGAGGATCTTTAGATTGGTTTTGGTTAATTTCCCCTTCTTTATAGCGTCAAATGATAGACAACAAGTTCCACTCAGAAATAAGGGTTCGGGTTTAAGGTAACATGTCAAACATGTACTCAACAAGTCGAATATTTGTGAATGACTCTTAGGTATAAAAATTGTTTCTTATTGATAATGAATCTTGATAGAATGATGATAAGAAGAGAATTCTTGAATACAAATAGATTTATATATAAAATAAATATAATTTAGATGTATGAAGCTTGGATTTTTTCCATTTTCTTCTTTATTGTCCTTTATAGCTACTTGGAGGAGATTTGTAATGGCAATGTGATTCCCGACGTGTATCCGGTTCAATTAATAACTTTTTAATGCTCTGATTTTCTTTACATCGGAAGTTGACTGATCAAGTGGGCATCGACTCCTTTTCAATCTCGAGATGAGCTTTATTTGTTTGTGTTTATTGCCTTCTTAATGAATCTTTGGAGCATTGAACCGGATGCTCAAACTGAGTTTGAAGTGGGGTGAAACTGATATAGTATAGGTTTTACTTGTTTTTAGCCATGGTATATAGGTGTTTTATGAACTATTTCTTATGTTTTGGATTCTTTTTAAAGTATTTACAGGTTCAGTAGTATTTTGGAGATATATGGTGATTTTGGGAGCATTTAAGAGAAACACATTAGAAGAAACTCGTAGCTGGCCATCGAACCAGTCTAAAGTCGACATTCAGAGTCAACCGTCGATCGACGGATAGCTCTTGTTGTCGATCGACAGCGAAGCGCGCAAGGCCCGACTTGGTTCCCAGCCAACTTATGGCCCAAGTTCCAGATCATTTACAAAAATACCCATGACCGATTTTAACCTAATATTTATATGTTCTGCCATTGTTTTGGGCAACACACGATTTCATACTTTCTACTTTACGCAGAAAAACATATATAGGATTTTTAGTAGTTTAGAGAGAAGATTCAAGATTTCTTCGGAGATTTGTATTGGAATTCCAATTTTTCTAGTCTATTCTACTATGTTCTGTTTTGCTATGTTTGAGTAGTCATCATTGTTAGATTTAGGGATTAAAAGTAAGGTTATGAGAGATTAGCCTAAAATATAGATACGGTAAGGTGATAAGATTTCCTTCATAGAAATTGCTTTAATGCTTGTGTTCTAGAGTAGTTAACTAGAATCATGAACTTAGGATAATTAGGTACAAGGGGAAGCATGGTCTTTTACCTGAATTAATTCCCATGAGCTAGATTTGCTAGACACAACTGACAGCTGATCTAGTCAAACTAGTGAACCAATCGAACAGCTCGGTAACGCTTGACTAGGTAAACATCGAGTGACGCTGGTCATGCGGCATCGATAGATGTTCAAACTATATCAACAAGCGACGACTCAGATATAAACTTAGATCAATATAATTTATTCGCTCGTAGAAGTTTGGAATATATTTTCTTTAGAATTTGTTTTCTAGAATTCAAACCTCAGCATCTATATCACCATAATCCCAATTACCTGAAACTCTAACTCTAGTTATTTTTCATAATTGTTTACAACCTCAAATCAATCAACCAAACAATTACCTTGTTCACCTCTGCTATTTATTGTTTTAATTGCTTGCCTAGCTTAATCATAAACTTGTTTGGATTTATTGTGTACCTTTAGATCTTTGTGGATTTGATCCATAATTATTATGAACCTCTTATTTGAGAAAGTAAAGTCACTCTTTGGAATAATTTGAGTGATATTAGAAATCTACTTCGACTAATAAATAAATCAGTACATACTTATTTCGTAATGAATTATATACATTGAAATACTGAAACAAATTAAGAGGTGTCACGAGTTGGAATTGGTTGAACATTTAATTTATATCCGTGAGATTGATATACACTAAAGATACTAAAATCTTCCTAGGTCCACTTCATACGTGGTTGTGAAGGAGACATTGAGATTATGAAGCAAGATTGAGACTTCTTTTGACTTGTTGACATGAATCTAACGATCGAGGATCCTTTTTACGAGTAACTAGATTATAACCCGTGCATGTGCACAGATGAATTTATTATACTAATGTTTGTACACTAAAATAGTTTTAATATTTTTCAACGTCAAAATCTTTATTTTTTTCGATTGTAAAATGACGAATAATAATGTTGGTCTCTTAAATGTATTGTCGTTGTTGAAGAGTTAATATATTAGAGTTTATTTTAATTATTTATAAGACTTCATATGCACAAAATGAAATAAAGTGTTGCGGCTGGCACAAATCACCAAAAGCATATAGGTAACATCGATTGTAAAATGTCGAAAAGTGATTAGGTTTTATGCTCTCGATTTGTTTACTATTAACTCTCCATAAGTGATTTCATTTTCTACTTCTATAAAATTGTGTTTTCGTTCTCCTTTTTGTTTCACTGATACGAGTTTTGTTTATTTTTGTAACTTCTTCTGTGAATTTCGGAGAATTACATACATGGGAACATACATGAAGACTGCATTACTCAACAACATGTTCAGTGTGATTGAGATATGCTCTACAAATTAGACGGCCGACATGTTCGAGGCCGACTTGAGCCTAGATGATCCACATAATTACAAGACTGTCCATGGCTGACATTTACCTAATATTTATAGCGTTTGCCATTGTTTGGGCAGAACACCACACTTTTACATTACAACATACAATTTTAGGGTTTTTAGTAGATTTGGATAGAAGATCCAACACTCCTTCAGAGCTTTATATTGGAACTCCAGTTTTCTTACCTTATTCTATTTATGCATTCTACTCAGATTATTGGTATGCTTTGTTTTGCCATGTCTGAGTAGTTTCTCTTGTTAGATTTAGGGTTAATAGGGTTTTGTTGGATTAGCGAAACATATAGAACTGCTAGGGTTCATTTATAAAACATCCTTCATCAGAATTATTCTTATTGCATGTGTTATAGAGTAGCTAACTAGAACTCTGCACTTAGGATTGTAGACAACTACGATAGTAGGTTCTCTTCCTGCACTAATTCTGCTGAGCTAGGATTGCTAGAAATATGCGACAGCTGATCTGGTGAAACAAGTGAACAAATCGATAAGATCGGTAACGCTTGTTTAAGGAAGTGTCGATCGACACTCATTTGATAGTATCGATCGACACTCGATCTGTGTTGGACAGCTAAAACACTGGACTTAGTCAATAGATTAGACTCACATCTTGAGATGGTTATCTTTTGCATTAGACATCGAGTTCTAGGATTGTCATTCACACACCTTTAGCTTCTATAACATTATAATCCGGATTGCCTAGAACCCTAGATCTAGCTATTTGTTCTCATTTACCAACTAAAGAACCAACTCCTTTGTTCTGCTTTATTTACTTCTTCCATATTTAATTGCATAGCGATATTGTGATTGCATTGAGTTTATTGTCTGCCCACACTCCATGTGGATTCGATCCCTAAGTACTACAGCTAAACTTCTTATTTGAGAGAGTAAAGTTGCTCATAAGGTAATTTGAGTGATATCAATGATATAAGTTCGTTTTTAGTGTCTTTTGGTATTTTCAAGTCTCTTTGAATCAAATGTAGGTTCATGTACGTTTTGAATAAGATTGAAGATTCTGGAGAATTTTAGAGCCGGAGGAGCATTGCAGCTAATGATAAAAAAATCGGAGTTGCATCTATGTACTTGGTGTCGATAGATCACCCATTGGTGTCGGTCGACACACATAGCGAACAACATTCTCCACAATTTTTAACAGGTTTCAAGAAATTGAAGATTGGCCTAAAGGTTCCACTTATTTGCAAACAAATCTTTTTGTGTGTTAGACTATTTTGTAGGTTTTAAATTATATTTTTGCATGATTCAGACTTTTGATAGAGATTGCTTAAGGTTTGGGAGATACACATCAGAACTCACATAGAGAAGATTTCAAACTCTTTTATTTCTCTTTTGGATTTCTTATTGCAATTTATTAAGTATGTTATTTATGTTTCATTAATCATGTCTGAGTAATCAACTTTTTAGAATTAGGGTCTTTAAAAGGTTAAGGATGAATTGTTAGATTGGATATAACTATTAGTGTAATCTCATTCATCTCATTGAATTTAATGCTAGTTCCCGATTGAAAGCCTAGAATATATATTTTAAAATAATTGGACTTGAAGGTGTTATTGGTTTCATGACTTAATTAACAATCTACAATGAAATGTGGTTTATGGATTTTGTGAACTTACTAAACTTTTGTGTAATGGTTGTATGAACTATTGAATTTGCAAAAAAAAAAAAAATGGAACTCTAGGATCTACACATAGATAATCTATGCAATAAAAGTTGATTGATTTGAATACTGTGATTTGAGTTCAAGAACGATTTTTAATAAACCCTTAGCAATTCGTCTGATCTTCAGTTCTAATTTTCTAAATCTAATGCTTTTCCTAATCAAAATAAAAACCTTTTTAACTTCTTTTTTATTTGCATTACATTCTTCTTTGTTTATCTTAATTCAAAAACTGATATCTATTGAGTGATCTTGAGTCTCTGTGGATTTCACCCCTGAATATTACGACTACACCCTAAATTTACAAAGTAGCTCATTAGAGATTATATTTGAGCAAATCAAATACTGGAGCGGAATGTCGGTCAACACCCATGAAAATTTTTGGGGTCTCGAGTTTTGACGGAGAGAAATCGACCATGATCGACACTGACAAGGAGTCAGTACTTGAGACAAGTTCCAGTTAACACCAACTCAGTGTCGGTCGACACCAATCGCGATAGACATGATTTTGCCTCACAGATCGACCGAGCTAAACACAAAGAGGTCGACATAAGGACTTGGTGTCGGTCGACACCATGGTAGTGTCAGCCGACACCCTTCACAGAAAGGTACTCATCTTTCTAAAACACCAAAACTAGTTGAGGAAGAGGTTTAAGAACTTAATATTCCATACCCTGTAGTGCCAAAACATATGAGAGGGCCCATTAGTGTAAAAGATTTGGCTGGTTTCTACAAAAAGTTAAAAACGATTATTGTTACTATCTCCTTTGAGAATGCTCGGTATGATTACCACTTGAATCATTTCTTCAAAAACACCATTGATACAATGGAGGAGATTGAGGCACTATTTAACAAAGATATAAATGCATCTTCAGAGGGAAGAAACTGCCAAAGTTAGAAGACCTTGAGAAATTTGGGTTTTCATGCTCTATATCAAGAGTTGAGTTCTCTGATTCTCTCTGTGATATTGGGTCCACAATTAATCTCCTATCAGAGGACATTTCTGAGGGACTAGGTCTTGTTACACAAGCTCCAAAGCTTACTTGGACTTTTGCAGACTTGTCCACAAAATCACAATAAGAAACTATCAAGAATCTAGAAGTGGGAATTGCATTGTTCTTATTTACTTTCAGGTTCTGGAGATGGGAAGTTGTTCAAATAGGCCTTTCAAATGGGAAGATCTTTTCTGGCTATAGTTGGTGCTGTTGTTGACATGTCTAAGGAAATAATTTGTTTTTAAAAAATTTGATGAGAATGTCTACTATAAAACTGTACCACAAAATAGAGGTTATGAATTTAACCTCTTGCATTAGTATGACTGATAATCCTTCGCATATGGCCACTTCCCAGAAAAATCCAGGTGTAAGAGTAATGTCAACGAATTCCTAGATGGAGACTTTAGTATCAAGTAACATGTCTTGTAGAAAGGCTAACAAGAAGATGTAGTCCAAAAAAATCAAGGGAGATCCTCACTTATCATTGGTTCTTCAAAGTTGTTCTGATGGTGTGATTCAAAGCGGTATCTCACAACCTTTTGCAAGTTCAAACTGTTCTCACCTCAAAGTTGAAAGACAAAGGGAATGATGCTGCAAAAGGATCATGAGCAGTGTTATGAAGCTCAAGATATTGGACATTAGAGCTTGTTTTGGAGCAAATTCTCTTTCTCATTTAACTGAATCTGGCCTTCCAAAGTTGAGCTAGTGACTGAAAAAATGCTTGGTGGGAGGCAACCCATGGGTAGTTATTGATAAACCATGGATTTTACCACATTTAAACCATGTTATATGATCTTCTTAGAATTTATTATACGTGTTTGGAGTCTATTATAGAGTCTTTTCAGGTCCAAGTAAGTTTTGGAGCAATGTAGAGATTATAAAGCACTAGGATCGGCCCGCCCTACGGGCGGGATGTAAGAAAAATAAAATATTTAGTTTTTTCTCAATTTGTGAAAACTATTTTAAAATATATTTATTATTCAGTTTTGTTATTTTTATCAAAAAATCATATGTTTATCTAGCTAATAAAAAAATTTCATTTTCATTATGTAATTATTTCATATTTTATAATATTTGTATTTAATTTGCTACGTCCGGGGTTTCCTATAAGCTTGATTACATGTTTGTATTTTTGTTTTGTGCAGCATATATTTTGTATTTATATTTATATGTTATAAAATATAAGTCATTAGGCAATTTTAAAATTATTTCAATGTCTTGTTGATGAGCATGTTCTTTTAGCTGTGAAGACATGTTTACAGTAAGTGCTTAGAGGAAGTTGTAATGAAAATGGTTAGATCCTAGCTAGTTATATGTTTAGGTGAGTGGACATTTATGGACATTATTGCCTGGCGTTAAGTTATAGATTGTTAGTGGTGGTTAATGCTTATTTATTTTTAATGGAGCAGCTTTTTCGTTTAGCTCTGGAACGTTAGATCTCGTTTTTTTGGGTAGATATTTTACATGGATCTAAGAAGTGGAAGTTTTAATAAGTATGTCGTCTAAGTTGAGTGGATATGTGTCTTCTGATTGTGTAGTAATTACTTGGGTATTGCGGTGGGTTCTTAAACTGAACATATGTATTTGAAGGGATTTATAAATTGTAGAACGAATAAGTGTATTTTCAATCTTGAGGCATTGGTTATTTAGTTATGCTTTATTTCTTGTCGTTGGCTTATTATGAAATGTATCTACAACCGAACGCAGAGTTTTATATATTTGTATTTTTCGGTTTTAAACTAAGAGTTATGCTTTAAACTCGAGACCATTTTCACGATAGCTAAGAAAAAGCATAGCAAACTCCAGATGAGGAGAAAATTAAAAAAAAAACTTTGATGCCTAATCATTATTCAAAGAGGAAATCTGACTCGAGAATTCAATTTTTTTAAAAACCAACATTGATGCCTAAGCATTATTGAAAGAGGAAAACTAACTCTAGAAACTCCATCATGTTCACTCAAGATTTTCGTGCCTTCTTGACCACTTGTTGAAAGGAGAGGCTTCTTGGCGGCAGGACCACTGGAGGATGTTCCTGGAGATGAGGTTTCCACACGTTCGTTACCTTCGATGCCAAACGTTAGGAAGGGCTGAGGGGTTTCCAGGCAAGTCGTCTCCGTCATCATCGTCACCATCCTGATTAAAGAGAAACACATATCATTATTTGCATTCTACGGAAGGACCCGAATGAGTTAAATGTGGCATTTTACGTCGACAACAAAGTCAGTCAGTGGCAGACACTCACACGCTTGTTCATGCGAGAGATAGTGAAGGTCTGATGGTTGGCAGTGAAGTTGTTCATGTCTACCCTGACCTGGAAGCTGTATGTCTTACCAACTATATCTGCAAAAAAAGGAGGTGGCTGAGTCTTCTCTAGGTTAACTCCCTCTCCAGCATATGAGTTAAACGTTTTAGTTGCAAAGATATGTGATAAGATATGAAACTGGTTGGTGCTACGTACCATTAAATGACCAGCTTCATAGGCGCGCACGTTATGTAGTTTCTTCATCTCTCCATCAAAAGCCACAAATAGACCCTCATCCGCATTGTCAGCAATGCTCATCTCCATCCGGTACCGTGTAACAAATTGTATGAAAACCATGTTGATTGTATGTGAGAATTTTCAAAGTGGTAAGAACAGATGATCCAATATACCAGAGCACTCCAACAACGCTTGTGTTGTTGCAGGACATGCAAGTAAAAGATGCGCAAGTTCTTTGGAGCTTCTTGTGCAACTGGAGAAGGAAACGTAACACCAGCCTTTGTCCATCTTGATTCCAGTCACCCTTCCTGTGCGGACAAATTCAGTCTCCTACATTGCAATATTGTTAGAATCACATTCATGATCTAGACAACCAAAATGTAGAACAAACAAAATTTTCTGTACAACCTGAGGCTCGGCTGCGATGATGAACTCATTCAGCTTAGATATGCTCAATGGTTCAACCTTGGCATATCCTCTCAGGAATGAAGGATCTGGGTTGTTCCCAGTGTTTCTCCAGACCAGCCTTAAGTGATGGATAATTGTGTGAGGGTGTTATGGATAAAGAACATGAGAAACTGAATGTGGTTGAAATAGCTTAAGAGTCATCAAATACTTACTCAGAAACAAAATCTCCCCTGCATTAGTCTCTATGTCAAAAGATATATGTGTCCCCGACGTTGCATTTGAGAACCGGCGGCCTGAAAGAAAAAAATTTAATGGGTGTTCAAGAAGCTATTACGTAGTCATGTTTAACCAAGAGAGTAATAATAGATTAGAATAAGTGAATGCGTAAGGGCAGACAGCAGCAATAGGGGCAATCTTCGAGCCTAATGAATCTACTGTTGCAAGGTTGTTTTTATGATCATGAGAGATCTCTGGAAAGTGAGAATCAAAGGAGCAAAGAAGCTTGGATCGTTGTTTCATTCCTTCTGGATGAACCCTGGCTTATGAAGAGCAAAAGAAACTGAATACATTTTTCAAAGTTTGACATTTTTAGAAAATCTGATGAGAACATAAGGAAAAGAAGAAACGTAGAAGTATAGTCAAAAACCTATAACTTATTCAATACCTCTCATGGTTTTGTCTACATAGAGAATATGATCAGTCCTCTTGAATAGCTCTCCTACACAGCTTTATCAACATCCTACAAATAAATCAAAATCAAATCGACCTGAAACTATATATCAAGCTAATATTTCCACGCCTCTATATTTGTGGCTTCCTTCCCAAAATCTGAGCAAGAACACCGGCCGGGCTTCAAGTTAGCAAGTAGAACAAACTGCTTAACCATTATACTGAGAATGAAATATTGAATGCCATCGGAATCGTGAAGATGATTCTCAATGGATGAGAGCTTACATTTTTATAGGTGAAAGATGAAAAAGATTCATTGAATGCAAGATCTTGGTCGGAGTGGGCAGGAAGAGTTAATTGGTCAATGAAGTTGAATCAAGGCGATTTGTAACGGTTTCAGAGGTGAAGGATTGAGACTGAAACGACATGAACATAGTCCAAACAAAGATTACTAACAAAGCGTTGAGTCACACTTCTTTTCAGAACTGGCATTGTTGGTAACAGAGTTGGTTCTTCGTAAAGAGGAGGAACCCTAGAATTACGATTCAGGAAGAATCTCCATTGTCGTTTGATCTCTGGAGAGGCAAAGAAAAACACGGGTTTAACCCTAAACGAAATCACGTCGTTTCATCTAGGGAGAGATGATAAGCGGGCTGTACTCTCAGAAGTTAATCCAAAGCCCAAATATAACCAAAGACCATAAGAATCACACACGATCGAAACGCACCGTGTGACACGTGTCGGCTCCTTAAAGTTAGAATTTGTGACCTGGAAGCTGAGGTGGCTTCACCAGGAGGGAGTAAACTGTTCTTTATATATAAAGATTTTAGAATTTATGGATGAGGAAACTCGTAGTTGTCCAAGAAACCCGATTTCCAAATTTATACTTCATGGCGACTAATGCTCTTACTTTATGGGGTTTAGACCAAAACCAGCCCTGATAGTAGTGGTTTAAAAATATGTTTCGATATATATAGAGGATGTGTAAACAAAGGAGGACTCATAGCTATAGAAGAGGCGTCATCTTATACACTTCAAAATATAAAAATGTAGTTTGTTAAGCTATTATAATTTGATTTCGTAAGCTTCGGTGGTGTATTCACTTCTCCTAACACCCTTTAACTCGGGTTCAAGTTCGCGTGACAAATTATTTTTACTTTATTTTTATCTAAGATTTAAAGACCATTTAATTTTGACCCATGTTTAAAATCACTCTGCGTCCGCCACTACATGTAAAACCTGATAGAAATTAAGTCGTATTTAAGCAAAAATATGATATAAATGGATTGAATTACTTTTCTTAACCAAAACTGAATCTCGTCCATTTGATTATAAGTATGTCTTATTTGAAAGAAGGGTAAATTACATGTTTACCATTTTTATGGTACCACTTTTCATTTTTACCACCACTAAAGAGACATTTTCAAAAATACCTTATTCTTTAAGTGGGAAAAGACTATTATGCTCTTGTTATTAATATATATAATAAATCATTATTTAAATAAAAAAATAAAAAAATTTAAAATAAAATTTTTAAAAAAGTAAATTTTTTTTTATGTTTTCGAATTACACTTTTTCAAATTCGAATTTTTTGTAAATTTTTTTTTTGAAATTTTATTTTTTTTGAATTTTTTTTATTTTTTTTCAAATTTTTTTTTGAAAAACGAAAATTATGTTTGAAACTATTTTTTAAATTTTTTATATATTTTTTAAGTATTTATTTATATATTTATTACAATCTTAAATTTCACATTCCAAAAACCATACCACACCTCTCAACTCTAAACCCTAAGTCTATATTAGTTAACCCTAAGGGTATATTTGTCTTTTACTCTTCATTAAAAGTGAGGGTAAAAGTGGTTAGTGTAAACATGAAAAGTGGTACTATAAATGTGATATTTGTGGCAATTTCTCATGAAACAAGTTTGTGACTTCTGTTTTAATATATAAGATTATGCTTAAGTTGAATAACTGGCTCCTGAACCAGCATTTTTTCCCGGATGGTTTTTTCTTTTCTTAACTCAAGGATTAATTGTTTTAAAAAATAAGAAAATCAGCTATAGTCATTCTAATGCAAATTCTTTTTCACTACTTTTTAGGTGACAATTTAAATATATTAACTAGAATCGAAACATAAACAAGCTCTATATATAAAAATTTCTTAAAACACTATGGTGCATATTTGTACTTAAAGCCATGCTAATATATTCTTTATGAACTAACAAAGACAAGCCAGAGAATGTTTTCTGACACAAAATGTAAAAACTCAATGACATGCAATGGGTTTTGTAAATTTAAAGGATACAGACAAGACAATTGTTGCTGCTACCTTGGTTTCGAATCTGAAAAGTTTTTCAAATCCGATGATACCAACGTAATTATTACTAATTAGTTCAACATTGTAGTCAGTGCTGATCCAGACACATCTGGCACCTAAAGCGTACATAAAAATAATGCCCTTTCAACATATTAATTGTAATTATATCTTGAATATTTTTAAAAAATTATGTCAAATATTATTAAAACATATTTAATTTTAAAATAAAATTACTAAAACATGATTCATGAATATTTAATTTTCCTGTAAATCATTAATAATTTTTAAATCCAATAACAGTTTTATGTTTGTTCAAATTTTCTATAAAAGTATTAAACAATTACACCAAAAATATAAATAAAAAGAAGACTTACATGTGAAATGCAGCTATTCATATGAACATCAATCAAATTGAAGCATGTAATATGAAGAATTGATAATAGTTAAGTTAATTGTTATAATTTGATGTTCAAACGCCTATTATAGCAAATATCTGCTGAATAATAGAAAAAGATGTCAAAAATAAATATGTACTACTAATAAAGGAAAAGAAATAATTAGGTTATGTTTTATTAAATTACTTATATAATAACATAGTATATCATTTAATATAACATGTATGATGAGAAAATAGATTTTTTGAACATGCAACCAAATCGTATGTATCTATGAAAGAAGTCAAATTTAATTGTTATTATTATCCGAAAAGGAAAAAATGATATTATTGTTAGAGAAGGAAAAATGAGAAATGGCAGTCGAACTTAAATTGGAAACCAATAGACCAATGTCAAACTATAGTCATGTAACGCCCCTAAAACCTTTATATTTCATGGCTTTATTGGTTGTAGCCCAAGGCCAGCCCTGATTGTAGTGGTTCAAAACAATGTATTCTCTATTATCAAATATCCAAATATGTTTCGATATATATAGGGGACGTGTAAACAGAGGAGACCCACATCTATAGAAGAGGGGTCAACTGACACACTTTTAAAATATAAAAATGTGGTTTGTTAAACTATTACAATTGATATTCCTCAGATTTAGTGGTGTATTCACTTCGGCTGACATCCCTTAACCCAGGTTCAAGTTTGATGACAACTTAACTTTACTTTATTTTTATCTAAGATTTAAAGGTCATTTAGTTTTGACCCATGTTTAAAATCATTATGGGTCTGCCACTGCGTGTAAAACCTGATCGAAATTAAGAACATAAACGAATAGATTATGTAATGAATTTGTTATGCGTTAAGGGAAACCCAACTCATGGATCAAATTAGTTACGCACAACTCTACTTGTTTTGCAGCTAAGCGATAAAGTGACCCATTAGATGGGAGGAGCTTAGGGAAAGCTTTTGTATAACAAATAGGTGTGTAATATGTATAATAAGGTTTTTTCCGGCTGGATCTATAGATAATGTTTTTAGGTGTCCTTGAAACATATGTACTATATGAATAAAGCGAGTTTTTGTGAAAATTCCGGGTTGCCATGTGATACTAATCTTTGTTTAGACGAACTAACTGTTACACATATCTCTGGTTTAAAAGCCTCGGGCTATGTTTAATATGATGTATGTACTTAGGCAATTGACCTAATGTATCTGGATATGTTCGGGAACCTTGGGTTAATCGTTTATGTACACATTGTAGCATCTTTGGTTTGGTTTGAGTTACTAATGATTGGTTTGGTTTGGTTTGAGTTACTAATCAAGTCAACTTTTACTTAGACCAAATCGGGGGTGTTACAAAGTTGGTATCAGAGCATGGATCTACAATGTTCATATGGGACTCTTTCAATTTTTATCGAGTCAAATGAGTTGCAAAAAGGCAGTTAAGAAATCAGCTAGCTCCTCTGTATAGGTAGATGGCACTAAGATTAACCTTTCTTATGCAGATGCCTTTACATTGTAGCACTTACACCGGTCGAGCAATTGTTAGGAAAGGAAGAAGGTGTGGGGTTTGTCAGTTTGTGCGGAGTCCGATCATCGTGTGCCTGAGTATGAATATAACCATGAAATTACCAATCAGTCTGATTCATCGGCTGAAACAGACCCTTTGCAGGATATGGAAAAGAGGTCGAGGACTAATGTGTTACGGGTAATGATTTTAGAGGATCGTACTGATTATGAAAAATTTGCAAATGAGAGACATGGCCCAGCTATGTCTGAGGCAGCCATTGAAATTGTTGATGATGCATTTATACCCAACTTCCTTGAACAGAAACTATGGGCAGATGAGATGTCAGATATGGGAAGGTAAACAAACTGTGAACGGGAAAAGTAACTTCCTGAATTCTACAACTCAAGAAAAGACGAGAAAATTTAGAGTCGCAAACACAGCTAAGGAAGCGGAAGCATTTGGTTTCATAAATTCACTTCAACAGATTTGGCTTAAAGGATAGAGGTATGTATGTTTTAAAATGACAACAGTAACTAGTGAAGGATCATTAACAAGGAGGAAGCTAATGTGGAGACTGGAAATGTGCTTTTCAATATTTAGCATTGGATGGCGTTTCTCTTGGAATGTCACTTGGGCAGGTTAATCGAGAACGAAATCATGCGCTGGATATCCTGTCAAACAAAATTCATGATTCAAATGGATATTCAGTAGTATACGATGTGCCACCACAATGGTTAATTAAGTTCTTGTATTAGTCATTTACAGTTTATCTAATCAAAGTTGTTGCAAAACAAAAGAATTACCCAACCGCTTAAATTAATTTAAAAAATGCAATTATGACAAATCGGCTACACCAAAAATTATATTTTAAGTGCATTATACACTACAATTTCTATAAAATAAATCACCATTAGTTTTTTTCAAAATTAAAAAAAATATCAAAAACTAAAACTAAAAAAGGTAAGAGTACAAAAACCAAAAATCAAAACTTAAAACCACAATATAAAATACCCAAACAAACAAAAATCTACTTAAACAATCAATGCCTAAGTAATTGGCCAAGAGTTACTTTCTAAACAACAAAATATAATTTTGAAAAGTATAATATATGTAACACATAGTATACATTATGAAAAGCCTATTAAAATACATTTAAATAGCTAATAGGATGTTAATTCATTTATATTGTATGAAAGAAAATATAGGTGAAGTCAGTATTTTACCAAAAATATGATACAAATGGATTGATTTACTTTTATTAAGAAAAAAACTGAATCTCGTCAATTTGATTATAAATATGTCTTATTTGAAAGAATTGTAAAGAAGATTTGTTTATCAAACAGTGTGAAATAAATCTTTAAGATCAACATCTCTTATATATTTGTAAGTTATTAGTTTTATCTTTATCTATATATCTATTCATATTATTGATTTTCTTATTAGCCATGAAAATTCTCTTAACTTTGATTTTGAATCTTGTTTTTAATAGGCTTTTTATTTTTCATTTCTTTTAAATATTTAAGTTGATTGTATTCTAACAAATATTTATTACATATTTTAGCAACATAATTATGGAAACCAAGAAGTTTTTATCTCTTATATACTTGGTGGTGTTGGTTCAAATCTTTCTACCAATGATTTCAGGTAATGAAGTTAAACTTCTTAAAATAGTTTTTTTTAATCTTTATATCTCTATAATATCATGGTTAATGAGACACTCAATTATATTTTCTCTGAAAGATGGGACTTCTCCACCAAAAATGGCTTGTTTATACATACTATGTTAAATATTATGATTTCATGTTTTTAGAAATGCTTTATATTTAAAAATTATAACATATAGTTTTTAATGTTAATTAATATCCAATGATTTTATTTGAATCATTTATCACCTCTTTACATAAACTTAGCAATGAGAAAATGACTATTTTTATTGCAAAATAACTTTTTATAATTTAATAATAAATAAATATTTTTATTACAAACATAATATTAATAAATAAATAAAATCTTGGCATGCTTACAGGAAAAAACCTATTTGGTTGGGGGAATTTCATGTTTACCACTTTCATGGTACTATTATTCATCTTTACCATCACTAAAAGGACATTTTCAAAAATATATTTTTCTTTAAATGACAAAAGACTATTGTTCTCTATATACCCAATAAATAATTATTTAAATAAATAAAAAATAAAAATAATTTATTTTTATGTTTTTCGAATTATATTTTTTCAAATTCGAACTTTTTTATAAAAAAAATTTTGGTTTTTTTTTCAAATTTTGTTTTTTTCAAAATATCTTTTTGAAAGTCGAAAACTATGTTTGAAACTATTTTAATTTGTTTTTATAGTTTTTTAAGTATTTATTTATACATTTATTAGAATCCTAAATTTCACATTCTAAAAATCCTAATTCTAAATTAGTTAATCCTAGGGGTAAACATGAAAAGTTGTACTATAAATGTGGTATTTGTAGTAATTTTCATGGTTTATTTTATAGATAATGTATTGGCAATGCTCTTGGTTGGTGAACCAGCATTTTTGCCTGCTGTTTTTTTTTCTTAATTCAAGGATTAATTGGGAAGTGTCATATTTTGAAAAATAAGAAAATCAGTTAAGTTCATTATAATGCAAATTATTTTTTCACTATTTTTTAGGTGAAAATTTAAATACATTAACTGTAATCATAACATAAACTACCTCAGGATAAAAAGTTTGGTAAAACACTATATCGTGCTTATTTTGTACTTAAAGACTTCCTAATATATTTCTTTATGACCTAACCAGGACAAGCCAGAGAATGTTTTCTGCAAAAACAATGTAAAAACTCAACGACATGCAATGAGTTTTGTAAATTTAAAGGATAGAAACAACGATGATATTGTCTAACACTATCTTGGCCCAAAACACGAAAATTGTTGCTGCTACCTTGGTTTTGAATCTGAAATTTTTTTCATATCCGATGATACCAATGTACTCATTACTAATTAGTTCATCATTGTATACTTCTAACCAGTTCGAAGCTATGCTCCCATCCAACATGAGTAGCGTCTCCAAGTTGGAATACTTTGATATGAGGGTAAATTCATTTTCTCGACCTATTTTTGGACAAATTGTGACTTCTGCTATTGTGGTTCGAGTTCTAGAATTATTCTTCATAGACCCTTAGCATCTATGATTTGTAGTTCTAAATTGTCTGTTAGATTTCCTTGAATGTAGCGTTTTTCTCATTGTTTACAACTTGTTTGATTTACTGATTTCTTTTATTGCTGTTTTATTATTAATCTACTTTAGTCTGAAACTAATAGTCTATTGTGTGAGTTATAGAGTCTTTGAGGATTTCATCCCTAAGTAAGGATTTATTCTTGGGTTCACCCCTAGGGTGAACCTCTAGGTTCACCAACCAATAGGATTATGTTATTTCAAATTTAATATCTTTTATAAAAGAAAACAAAATATTGTCAAGTTATACTATGTTTTTAAAATAAAAAATAAAAAAATAAAAAATAAAAATAGTAGTAATTAAAAGAATATATTTTTTAACGTCGTCAGGAAAAAACTAAACCCTAAATCCTAATCTCTAAACCCTAAATCTGAAACCCTAAACCCTTGGGTAAACCCTAAACCCTTGGATAAATCATAAACTCTAAATCAAAAGCACTAAACACTAAACACACACAAGGGTTTAGAATTTTAGTGTTTAGTGTTTTTGATTTAGAGTTTATGATTTATCTAAGGGTTTAGGGTTTACCCAAGGGTTTAGGTTTTCAGATTTAGGGTTCAGGGATTAGGATTTAGGGTTTAGTGTTTTGCCGACGATGTTAACAATATTTAAAAAAAAATCTTTTTTTTGTAACTACTATTTTTTTTTACCTTTTTATTTTAAAAACATAATATAACTTGATAATATTTTGTTTCATTTTTTAAAAGATATCGAATTTGAAATAATGAAATTCTATTGGTTGGTAAACCTAGGGGGTGAACCCAAAAATAACTCCCTAAGTAATTGCATTACAGCTCTAATAATTGCTGAGTATCTCAAATGGTAAATTGAACATATTAGGAGGAGGGTTTCACCTCATACCCCTAAAATATGATAATCTAGCTTTGCAAGTTCAAACTGATAATTAATTTCAGAATTATTGATTAACGATCTGTTAAGTGACTCCACAATCAGACTTTTTAACATCTGGTTTCAGATACGATGCTGATTTTGAAGTTCTGAGTCTTGACCAATTTGCTAAAGATTATCATCATCAACAGATATTTCAACCACATCTTCTACTGGACCTACAATTACTGCACTATCCTCAAGAAATATTCCTTCAGGAAGAACAGCCTTGTGAATATGAGTCTTCGAACAATCCTACAACACAATACATGTAACAGACAAAACTTAAGGTGTGCACACAAAAAAAAAAGACAAAGCTTAAGGAAATTTAAAACTAAAAAAAAAAATCAATACTATTAAAACAGGAACATGTCCTATTCATAATAGTTGAGTCCAACTTTTTATTTTTAAGAAAACTGATTTTTATATAACTGCATCTATTATATCAACACTAACCACGTTCTATTTTTCTATAACAAAACAGTTACTTTTCTTCCTGTATAACCAGTTGGATTATTAGTTTTTGATCCTACACATGATTTCTCATGATCATCCGATATGGAAGGCCGGAGCAAACAAAACGGTTATTGAAAAAAATATGAGAACTTGGAGAATATAAACAGAGAACAAGTTCCACTAAAAAACAAAAGGAAGAGTAGATCGGACTGCTCTTTGTTCGAATTAGGTTCAGTATACACTTTTTTGGCATCGTTTTAGTATACGTACGCTATTTGTTATTGTTGACCATGGATGTTTGTCTTAAACGGAATCATCAATTTTTTTCTTTTTTTGGTTTCTAGAAGTTAAAATCTGGTATCATATGTCAAATCTGTAAGATTTAAGCATAAAAATCAACAAAAACGCATAACAATCGATGGATATTAAAAGAAAAACAATCGAAACCAAGTTGTTTTGGTCTAGTGTTAAAGAAGCTCCAGCTGGAGTGCCCGCCCCTGGATTCGAGTCTTGGCCACTGCGAAATTTACATATGGGCTGCAGCATCCGAGACCGAAGACCGTTACACGGTGAGCCACCTGGTGATCTTCGGATCCATACTCACTTCGGTCTCTAGTCTGGACCACCACGGTGGGGCCAGAATACTCGGTTAGCAAAAAAAAAAACAATCGAACAATGTCCAATTTTATATCGGAAACTGTTGACTTTATATATTTATACAAATATGATGGTCGATAAAATTTATTCTATTTAACCTATTTAGCAGAATATACAATCATGCACACGTATAAAATTTATCGTTATCAACAAAAATAAACCTATTTAGCATAAACAAAAAAAATTAAAAGATTTTACATGCATCTCCTCATTTTGTAAACTATATCTTTTTAAAGTTTCAAATGATGTAATCTATATCTGTTCTATTAAAACAAGATCATGAAATATTGATAAATGTTACGTCTAACTATTTACGTCTATTGATTTAAACAATAATTAGAAAAGTCATCAAAGTAAAAAAAACTAACCCTATGTTTTCTATAAATATACACTAACCACTACATTAGAATAATCCTACGTTATATAACTGTATATAAATTAAATTTCTTTAACATATAATAAAAAATTACAGAAAATGTTACATATTTATGAAAACATGAAAAACAAAAAATTACAAACCATTATTATACTCACGGGTAAAAATCTAAAACATACAATATGATTACAAAGAAACGGGTACACATAAATATAATTATAAAGAATCGAAGGTATGCTAGATCAACTTTTAAATTATTATTATTTTATAAAATATTTATGGCTAAGATTTATACATAAACATGCATACAAAAAAAACACAAGTATAATTCTAAATAATACACAAATATAAAAATTAAATTTCTAAGAAAAGATATATCCGTCTTTTGAATGGCGGGTCAGAATGTAGTCGTTGATTAAAACAGAATATGTAAAAGAAAAGGAAGACGCAAATTAGAAGTTAGGGAGAACAGAGGAATCTTTATTAGGGGTAGTAGGGGTAGGGGTAGGGGTAGGAGGGGGGGTCACTGCCATTTTTAGTGTCACGGAGGAAAAAGGAATCTTCAGAGGCTACTGAGTGTTTGGGCAATTGACTAACCCACCACACACGGCAGAAAAAGTACGTTGTTTGTTGCTTGGGATACTCTGTAAGGTAAAAAAAAAACACGTTGTGGACCATATGCATCAATTAAGTCTTCAGAGGAGACTTCTTCTCTAGAAAAAAAGAAAGTCTTGACAGGAGACTTGTTAAGACAAGCTTTCACTTTTCTCTCTTTTCACAGTAAAAGAAACACAAAAAAAAATCAAATCTGAAAAAAAAAAACACGATGCATTCTTGTAGTGAGAGGAAGATGATGATGATATGGAGCTTGTGTTTAATTTTTTCTCTTTTTAACTCACTACTTATTTTTGCTTCTCCTGCCAAACAATTGTGTCGTTCAGACCAGAAGAATGCTCTTTTGGAGTTCAAGAGCGAGTTCCATTTCAATGGGATCGCGGCTAATGAGAAGACACAGAGGTGGACAAATACCACTGATTGCTGTTCTTGGGATGGTATCTCTTGTGATATTAAAACGGGCAATGTCGTTGAGTTAAATCTATGGGGAAGTTCTCTCAATGGCTCGCTGAGATCTAATAGTAGTCTGTTTCGTCTACAACATCTTCAGAGCCTTAATCTTAGCTCCAATAATCTTGCCGGTATTCTGCCAGATTCCATCGGAAACTTCAAATATTTGAAGGTTTTGAAACTTTATGGATGCAGTTTCTTTGGAAATATTCCTTCCTCGCTCGGGAATCTTTCTTATCTCACTCATCTTGATCTTGATGGTAATGATTTCACTGGTGAACTACCAGAATCATTGAGCAACCTACACCAACTAACAAAGTTGCTACTTGCATCGAGCAAGCTCACTGGGAACTTTCATCATGCACTATTGAATTTGAGTGAGCTCACGGCGATAGACTTTAGCTCTAACCAGTTCGAAGGTATGCTCCCATCTAACATGAGTAGCTTCTCCAAGTTGGAATACTTTGATATGAGCGTAAATTCATTTTCCGGACCTATTCCATCGTCACTTTTCATGATCCCTTCGTTGACCCGTCTTAACCTGGAGAAAAACATCTTCAGTGGCCCTGTTGAGATTGGGAATATCTCTTCACCATCTAAACTTCAGGAACTATCCCTTGGAGGAAACAATCTCAATGGGACAATCCCGGGATCTATATCCAAACTAGTTGGGCTCTCATATCTCGACCTCTCTTTTTGGGACACTGAGAGGGGCTTGGTGGATTTCAGCATCTTCTTGCATCTCAAGTCACTTACGTTGCTTGACATTTCCCATCTGAATACAAGAAGTATGCTTGACTTGAGTCTTTTCTCAAATTTCGCGTCACTTACCTTACTTCACCTTTCAGGGAATAATCTACATATCAGTTCAACTCTCCATCTTCCCTCACCTATAGGATCATTGGGTTTATCATCCTGCAATATTTCTGAGTTTCCAAAGTTTCTACGAACACAAACCGGTTTGTTCTTCTTAAACATTTCTGCCAATCAATTCCAAGGGCACATACCAGAGTGGTTATGGAGACTTCCAGGACTGGGGTATCTAGATATTTCTCAGAATTCCTTCAGTGGTTTTGAAGGAGCATCGGATGTTATTCAAAGAAGTCTGATAGAAATGCTTGATATAAGTTCAAACAGTTTCCAAGATCCATTTCCTTTGTTACCAAACTCTACGAGGATCATTTTAGCCTCCGATAATCAGTTTTCAGGAAACATTCCTACGAAAATATGTGAACTGTTGGCGCTTGAGACACTTGTTTTAACCAACAACAATTTCAGCGGTTCTCTTCCTCGGTGTTTTGAGAACTTCAATACTACCCTTTTCGTCTTGCATCTTCGAAACAACAGCCTCTCCGGTAATATCCCGGAGGAATTTTTCAGCGTCAGCTTGATATCACTTGATGTTGGTCGCAACAAGTTATCAGGAGAACTTCCCAGGTCTCTGATAAACTGCACTAAACTCGAGTTTCTGAACGTGGAAGACAACGAAATCAGTGACACGTTTCCCTTTTGGTTGCGGATGTTGCCCAGTTTACAGATTCTTGTTCTTCGTTCTAACAGGTTCCACGGACCAATATTTTCTCCAGGAGATTCTTTGAGTTTTCCTAAGCTGCGAATTTTTGACATTTCAGAAAATCTCTTCACTGGAGTCTTGCCATTGGATTACTTTGCTGGTTGGAGTACAATGTCATCTGTTGTATACATTGCATATGATAAGCTGCATAGGTTTATTGGTTTTACATTTTCAAACTACCATAAGTCGGTGGTTCTGGCGAACAAAGGTTCGAAAATGGAGCTTCTTGGGAGTAGTTTTAGAATCTATAAAACCATTGATGTCTCTGGAAATAGACTCGAAGGTGACATTCCTCAATCCATCAGCCTACTTAAGGAACTGATTGTGCTCAACATGTCAAACAATGCTTTCACGGGGCGTATTCCACCATCTCTGTCGAACTTGACCAATCTCCAGTCCCTAGATCTATCCCAAAACAGATTATCCGGCACAATCCCACCAGAGCTCGAGAAACTCACGTTTCTGGCGTGGATGAACTTCTCCAACAACATGCTGGAAGGCCCAATACCACAAGGCACTCAGATTCAAAGCCAAAATAGTTCTTCATTCGCACATAATCCTGGGCTGTGCGGTGCTCCTCTCAAAAGGTCATGCGGTGAAGGAGAAGAAGAAGCGAGAAAACAAGATGAAGGAAAGGAAGAAAAAGATCAAGTCTTGAGCTGGATTGCAGCTGCAATAGCTTATGCACCTGGTGTATTCTGTGGATTCGTCATCGGCCATATTCTGTCTTCATATAGACATGACTGGTTCATGAGAATCTTTCGCTCTTTTGCATAATACAAGCATCAGTTGCTATATGATATTTGCTATGCTATAATCTATAACTATGTTGTTTTTAAATTACTATTGTTATCTCGTCAAGAATTCTCTTTAGTTCTGTGTTTTTAATTTCCTCTTTTCCTTAATAGTTTCGTGTCTCTGAAATCTTGTTGCAGGGTCACCTAAACGAACACACCAAAAGTAATGTTATGCATCTCCAATCTTTTTGCACTCCAACTCTATCTTCAATGTTGGAGAAGGGCTTGACCCTTCAACAAGACATTAAACAATGTATAAACAAAAACTCTAAATTGCATACTTGTATAAACAAAGAGGAATCTACACCAGCCACCTAAGCTGCGACCATGATGTAAATGATGAAAAGCATCATGGACTGTCTTTCTTAGCAAGAAGAAAGTCTTTGGGGGGTTGCAAATTGCGACCGAGCAATGTGGATTTGGCTTGAAAATTGTGTCTTCAGCTTTGAAAAATTCAAAGGAATTTTCAGCCAGTAAAGCGTTTCACCGTTTAACCTCCACCTCACGGCAGAGAAAATTGCATTTGTGGCTTTGAATTATTCGTAAGACTAAATCACTTTGTGGACCATTCAACATCAACTATTATTCAGAAGACTTGTCTTAAACAGATTTTACAGGCTTTTGATTCTATCTCGAAAACCCCTTTAGCCACATTCATCATTTCATTATTTGTGTTTCCACATGGGCGGTCCAAAAGGACCTGGCTTTGCCACTATGAAATAACAATTGGCTCATCGCTGTGGAAACCAAAATTCGCACTGTCGATTTACGTTTAAATTAGAAAACTAAGAAAACCCTAATTTTCCAGAGGTCCCGGATCTCTGCGAGAGCCAACGACAAGTAACCAAATATATGCGGAAATCGTGAAAAGATAACAAACGAGTTTAGAGAAAACAGTAGATCTTATTTCGAGTCCGCGTAAGAGCGTTGCGATCATTACAAGAGATCATGAAAGCTTTGGCCGCAAAGGCTGCAGCGAGTTACTTAGTTCTAGCGGCCAAATAGCTCAAACCTAGTTGAGTCGCAGCTCGATAACAAAAGACGAAATAGATACAAAAAAGGTTTTTGATTGATTTCGGACTGAACCTTGTTAAAGGCTGCCTACGTACCCCTTTCGAGGATCAAGCCGAACGTAGTTCAATTGATAGAGCTGGACAAGAGATCGAACTGTCTGGGCGAGTTCGTCTAGTAATTGAATGCCAGACATAGAAACCGAACTTGTCGAGAATAAAGCCTAAAGTTTCTAAGTGCAGAGAATTCCGAGTCTAAAAAGTTCTCCCTCCATGCCTCTCGCCTAGGACTCCTTATATACTCGCTCCAAGGTCGGTTTACGCTTTTACTCTTCTGCCCTTAAGCCGTCATAGCATAAAATAGAGACATTCCATTTTTTCCGATCTTCGTAATTATCTTCAAAATTCCGTATTTATCCGCGAAAACTTGACATTTATCTTCCCTTGCGAACCAAGCGTAAACCGTCCTACGGTTTACGGGCTTTTGGTTAAGAAATCGTAAGATGGGCCTCGAGTCGTGTCTTAGGTCCCTTTGGGCCGTATTCTGACTCGAAACGTTTATTGCGACTTCTTTCGATAAAGAACGGACTTTCCGCGGTTTTTATTGCAAAGTTTGATCGATGATTTAGAATGGCGGAAAACATGAACTGAGTTCGCTACGGTCTTCGGGAGATAGCATCGAAGAATAGACGAGAGTGCATGGACTGGTGTCGTATCGACATTTCGGAAGAGCTCGGTCGCTACGTAGCGACCAAGCGGGACAGACACTCGGTCGCTACGTAGCGAGCGAGCGGGACGGATGCTCGGTCGCTACGTAGCGACCGAGCGGGACGGATGCTCGGTCGCTACGTAGCGACCGAGCTCAGCCAAACTCGGTTAGCGACCGAGCGTCCGTCCCGCTCGGTCGCTACGTAGCGACCGAGCTGTGTGCATGCTAGGTCGCCGCGTATCGATCGAGCTTGACTTTTCTGCGGTCCGATTGCCATACTCGAGCTTGTCCGCAGCCGATTTGGATACATGTATGTTGCCTTCGGACAATCGTATTTAGTGGTTCGATTGAGATTTGAACAAGATTTTACCGCAAGGCTTTTCGTAAAGATATCTTTACGAGGATTACTTTTCGTAAAAATGTTCATGCTGATTTTTACGGACTTTCAGACATTGATTTCGTCGTGACCGATTTTGACCCCAACAATCACCCTGATCAGCAGTCAGAATATTCTCTTAAGCAACATGACTCCAACGGCTTAGCTGAACAAATATTATCGTTAGCCATATTCTAGGTCTTTTGAGTCTGTACTTTCAAGTTTTCTCAGTAATTCTTTGTTCATCTAATATGACATCTAGGCCTGGGCATTTTAACCTGGACCAAAAAAATACCCGATCCGGAACCGAATCAAAAATTTACAAGTACCTTTTTGGATCTAAATTTTTTTTATCCGAAAAAACCAGAACCGAAAGGAACCGACCCGAATAGATCCGGTCCCGAAAAGACCCGATCCGAATAGACCCGATCCGAATAGACCCATCCGATAAAAACCGATTTGTACCCAACTTAAAAACATGTATATCTAAAACTATGATTTTTTGTATTTTTTTTATATATATTATTTTATGATTTAGTTGAAATATCTTTTATTAACAACATTTGTTATTATTTTATAACATTTTTAAGTAATATGAAGCTTTAAAATGTAAAAATAAAAAATTTTAACACTGGATATATTATGCTATTACAAACTCGGAGAAATATTACAGACGATTCTACAGTCGACAATTTTACCTGCCTTATGAAGATTCACGTCTGACTGCATCACCTGAGCCGCCCTATCGGATCCACCCTTGACAATACTCCTTGTGCCATGCTGCAAATCTCTTGTAAGCCGCTTCTCCATTAATTCGCATAGTTCCGCTTTTTTCGGGAATCAAAACCCAGACCTGCTGATGTAGAAGCCTTAATGTAAAATGTAAAATGTAAAATTTAGAGTTTAAAAATATTTTATTTTAATTATTAATAGTTTTATTTAAGTTATTTTGTAAAATTTTAGATTTATATGACAAATATCGACTAAATTTGATGGCGTTGGGTATGCAATGTTCTTTTCAGATCCTAAATGTCCGAACCCGACCCGGACCTGATATAGACACGAAAAATTACGGATATTTTATGGATATTTTAATTATAGATCCAAACCGACCCAGACCCGAGAAGAACCGACCTGGAAGTTTATAAGTATATATTGGGTCTAAATATTTAGGATCCGAAAGACCTGGACCCGAAAAGAACCGGCTCGAACGCCCAGGCCTAATGACATACAAGAAACAGCAAAACCACAAATATATTCATCTAATATGACATACAGCAAAATAAACTCATGGCATTCAAAAAACAGCAAAATAAGTTGTTATTTCGATTTTGAAAAGAGATTCTGCATCTTGACAACAATATCTGTAAATGAAAACTTTGGAGTAACCAAACTATTGAAAATTAGTTGATTAGTAAAAATGTGTTTCATCCTCACTTTCACTGTCACCAACCAAGAAAAATTGACTTATTCGGTAACTGTTCTTTTGAAAAATCAACCGAATTTTCAGGCTCCACACGGCCGAGAATTTTGATTTATCTGCACTACACGGTTTTCTAGCTCAAGCGTTCGTTTTTTCCATAAATGCAAGAGCAACCGACATTACTCTTGTCTCAGACAAAAAAAAAATCAAAGAAAAGAAAAAACATGATACATTCTTGTAGTGAGAGGAAGATGATAACATGGAGCTTGTGTTTGGTCTTTTTTCTTTCATACTCAGTACTTGTTTTTGCTTCTCCTGCTAAGAATTTGTGTCGTCCAGACCAGAGGGATGCTCTTTGGGATTTCAAGAACGATTTCATTGTTCAGAAGGATGATCGTTTGAGTTATTCAAATCCGAAGACAGAGTCTTGGAGGAACAACACTGACTGCTGTTCTTGGGATGGTGTCCGTTGTTATCTTCAGACAGGCAACGTCGTTGAGTTAAATCTGTGGGGCAGTTTTCTTAGTGGCCCTTTAAGATCTAATAGTAGTTTATTTAGACTACAGCATCTGGAGATTTTGAATCTTGGATCCAATCCTAATCTTTATGGAAATATTCCTTCTTCACTCGGAAATCTTTCTTATCTTACTGATCTTGTTCTTTCTGATTGTGGTTTTACCGGTGAGCTACCAGATTCGATGGGTAACTTAAACAGGCTGATAGATTTGCGACTTTATAATAACAAGCTCCATGGGAACTTTCCTCTTTTCCTTCTCAATTTAAGCGATATCACTCAGATCTCACTTAGTTCTAACAATTTCATAGGTATGTTCCCATATAAATATGGTGTTTTATTTCAACTAAATTTGAAAGTTGATGATTTAAATGACATTTTTCCCAAATGGAAATTCATTTTCAGGATCTATTCCGTCATCTCTTTTCCTCAGCCCTTCCTTGGTCGTGCTTGAGCTGAGCGGAAATAATTTTAGCGGTCTTCTTGATATTGGGAATGTCTCTTCACCATCTAAGCTTCGAAATCTAGGCCTTGGAAGAAACAATTTCAGTGGACCAATCCTGGGATCTACATCGAAACTAGTCAGCCTCAAGGATCTTGACCTCTCTTTTTGGAGGGATAGTTTAAATTTCAGCATCTTCTTGCATCTCACGTCACTAGAGAGACTTGACCTCTCCTATCCGAATACCAGAATCATGGTTGACTTGGATCTTTTCTCACATTTCAAGTCACTTTGGGATCTTAATCTTTCAGGGAATAATTTGAAGATCAGTTCAACTCTCCATTTTCCCTCACCCATATATATGTTGAAGTTATCATCATGCAACCTTTCTCACTTTCCAAAGTTTCTACAAAGCAAAACCAGTTTGTCTTATTTGGACATATCCGCGAATCAAATTGAAGGCCAAGTACCAGAGTGGTTATGGAGATTGCGGTATGTAGACATTTCTCAAAATTCCTTCAGCAGCTTTGAAGGACCATCGGATGTTTTTCGAAGAAGTGGCCGACAACCAAATTCTACAATGTTCTTTTTAGGCTCCGATAATCTGTTTACGGGAGAGATTCCAAGAATGATATGTGAACTGGTTAATCTTCAGACACTTGTATTATCTAACAATAACTTCAGCGGTTTCATACCTCAGTGTTTTAAGAATTTCAATACTACAATTTCGGTCTTGCATCTTCAGAATAACAGTCTCTCTGGTGCTTTTCCTCAGGAATCTATCGGTGGTCGGTTGAGATCACTTGATGTTGGTCACAATAGGTTATCAGGTAAACTTCCCAAATCTTTGGTAAATTGTACTCAGCTCGAGTTTTTGAACGTGGAAGACAACAGATTCAATGACACGTTTCCATTCTGGTTGAGATCATTGCCTATTTTACAGTTTCTTGTCCTTCGTTCTAACAAGTTCCACGGGCCAGTATCTTATCCTCAAGATTCTATGAATTTCTCCAAGCTACGAATCTTTGACGTTTCGCAGAATCTCTTCACTGGAGTATTGCCATCAGATTATTTTGCTGGTTGGAGTGCAATGTCATCACCGGTTGTATACGTGGAAGCTATTGTTCATATGTTAGTGTTCCAAAACTATCATAAGTCGGTGGGTCTGACGAACAAAGGATCAAATATGGATCTGGTTGGGAGTGGTTTTAGAATCTACAAAACCATTGATGTCTCTGGAAATAGACTCGAAGGAGATATTCCTCAATCCATCGGCCTACTTAAGGAGCTCGTTGTGCTCAACATGTCAAACAATGCTTTCACGGGGCATATTCAGGGCCGTGCCTGAATGGAGGCAAGTCAAGCATGTGCTTGGGGCCTTAGGTAAACTAAGTATTTAAAGGGCCAATAGTTTGACTAGTTCTTCCCTAGATCTGTTGGCTACAACAGCATTTTGTAGTTTTAAAGGTGAGAAGTTCGATTCTTCCTCAATGTAAGATAAGAATAGATTTTAAATTCCCATTAATTCATTGTAACATGGCCATATTATTATTTTGTGCTTGGAGCCCATGAAATGTCAGGCACGGCCCTGGGCATATTCCACCTTCTTTGTCAAACTTGACAAATCTCCAGTCCCTAGATCTATCCCGAAACAGATTATCCGGCACAATCCCACCAGATCTCGAGAAACTCACGTTTCTGGCATGGATGAACTTCTCCAACAACATGCTCGAAGGTTTAATTCCACAAGGCACTCAGATTCAAAGCCAAAACAGTTCTTCATTTGCTCAAAATCCTGGGCTATGCGGTGCTCCTCTCAAAAGATCATGCAGTGAAGGAGCAGAAGAAGCGAGAAAACAAGAGAAAGAAAATGAAGAAAAGGAAGAAAAAGATCAAGTCTTGAGCTGGATTGCTGCTGCAATAGGCTATGGACCTGGTGTGTTTTGCGGATTTGTCATCGGCCATATTCTGTCATCATATAGACATGACTGGCTCATGAGAATCTTTCGTTCTTTTGCTTGATAAAAGAATTAGTTGCCTGATGATATCTAATCATCTATGTTGTTTTCAGATTACTATTCTAATGTCGTAAATAATTCTCTTTTGTTGTATTGTTTTGCCACTCTTATTGAGAATCTGTGTTTTTAGTTAATTTCCTCTCTTCCTTAATAGTTTTGTGTCTCTGAAATCTTGTTGCAGGGTCACCTAAACGAACACACCCGTAGTAATATTATGCATCTCCAATCTTGTTGCACTCCAACTCTATCTTCAAGAACGTCAATCACAGAGACATTCTCACAACAACCAATATATGTATGTCCCTAGTCGCATCACGAGTTCTTCTATCAGGATAATGCATAAGTCCCGTTCAAGATTTTACTAATTACAGGTTCGGGTTCGGTTCGGTTCCTTCTGAATACGGTTCGGATCAGATTGTAACCAATATTTAAAATCGTCCAAAAATATATTTTTCAAACCTCAAAAATTGACAAAAATATTTCAAAATATAAAAATTATTCACAACTCTAATTAAAAATTAGTTAAATTAACTAAATTATATTCATTGTAACAAATAAAACAAACTACAAAAATATTTTGAATACTCTAAAATATCTAAATCACCTTACCATATATAACAACATCAACATATCTAACTAATTTCGGATATCTTCGGATTCTAGTTTGGAATTCGGTTCGGTTCGGGTTATAACAAAACTCCAAAGTACTAAGTTCATAAGTCTCGTTCGGATATTTTTGTATAACAGTTCGGATCCGGTTTCGGATTTTCCGTTTCAAGTTTAGGTAGGTATTTCGGGTTGGGGTAAAAACGCCATGCCTAGTTTATAATATATTGATTTAAGGGAAATTTTCAATTCTACCACAAGTTTGATACCACTTTTCAAATTTATCGTTAATGAATAATTATTTTTATAAATACCCTAAATTTGTGATAAAATAACACTAAGCTAATTTTTCTAAATATTTATAAAACATTTATAAACCCAACCGCAACCCCTTAATACAAAATCCTAAACAATAATCAATAAAGTGTAAACCCAAATGTTATATTCTTGATTGAGGATATTTTTGAAAATTGGTACTTAACTTGTGGTATTTTAGACAATTTCTCTTGATTTAATAATTGAAGTAGGATAAGATTCGCGCTTTGTGCGGATTAAGATATATTATTAATATATTAAATATATTGTATTGACAAATTTAAGATTTATATATGATCGAATTGTTTTTATATGTATACAATTTTTTATTGTTTATATTATCATCTATATCTTGGGTCGATACATTTGAATATTTTCTTTTACTAACTTATCAGTAAATAAAATTTATATATTTTCAATTTTGAAGTTACATTAATTTTCAGAATATCAGATTTTTACTTTCTTTTTGACAATATAAGATGGAAAATTAAAATATTAAAAAGACAATTACAAATTGGATTATGCTTATAATTTGAAGTATAGTTTGGTTATGGACCACATTAAGACAACATAAAATTTTGCAGCCCGACTATTATTATACTTAAGACCCAAATATAGAAAGATGATAGTATTATTTGCTTCAAATTGATAATTTATATAGGATGAAAGTTAGGTTAACGTGATTATATCATTAACTACTACTAACAGTCATTACTAATGTTTTGCCTAGACTATGAAAAAAAATTATTTATGTGCCAAAACTTTTTCTTAATCTTCAATATAAATTTCATAAATTTAAGTTCTAAAGATTGTGTTGCAAGGAAAAATATTTGATATAAATGGCTGTTTGGTAATAACAAAACAATTTAATTTATGTATTACTCTTTATATAAATATTTGTAGGCGAGAAAGGCCTAAGAACCGAACAATATTCTTCTTCTTTTTTCTTTTATTAACAATTTTTTTTGAATAGATGCGTCTCTTTGCTATTAATTTAAAATATCAACAATTAAAAAAAAACATTACTTTCTGATTTATAGCAAAAGCTTGCAATACTTAGGCCATAATATATAGAAAACTTTGATTTAAATTGATGTCCAAGTAATACGGACTAAGAATATATCTTACACTTTTTTAAAAAAAAATTATGTTGGATCACAATATGAATCAACCCTGAGACATTTAAATAAAGTCCCATTTAATGAGATTGATGAGCATTAATTTAACTAGATCGCTGAGTATTAAATTTATCATATCATATACATTTATGTTTGGGTTAATATAATTTTTCCTAACAATTAGATTTTGGATTTATTGATTTTTCAATTGATTTTTATGTTGCTATGTAAGACAAATTGACATCATAATTAAGTGACACCTAAGCACGACTCTTTTTCAATTAATACAAATATAAGATTATAACTTTTTAAATGTTTCTCTATTAATAAATATGGATTTTTTTCTGTGTTTATGTGTCAAACTAAGCCTAGCTTGGATTTTAATGTGCATGTTCAATGCACACACAAAAAAAGTGCCCGTTCAAAATTTGTCACCTTCATCAATCTATTTGAAGCTGAAGTAGACATGTCAAGCTCAGATATGAATGAACATGTTTATATGACTCCATATATGGGATCAAATTCTAGTTTGGCCCACAGGGAATTATAAAATTAGTGATTTAGCGATTTAAACATTTTTAAGTTTTAATTAGAAGAATGTGGTACTTTAAGTTTTAATTGGTAAACTAGGCTAGCAGTGTCAATTCGGGCTGGCACGGCACAGTCGGCTCAAACCCGCTAAGCCCATAAATATTCGAGTCTGGCCTGACCAGAAAATATTTTAGATCCTTATAGGGCTATAGAACTTTTAGATTTTTCGAAAAATAATTTGTCATTGTCACTTTTTCGTTTAAATACATGTAAATTTTCATAAAAAATTAGTTTCAACTTTTTTTAATATAAAATTAGTTTAAACATTTTTAAATATAAAATTCGTTTAAACTTTTTTTAATATAAAATTAGGTTAAACTTTTCTTCTTTATCAAAATTGTTTAACTCATTTGTATGCTTTAAAAGCATATTATAAGCAAATCAAATTTAATAAAATTTAAATAATCAAATATAAATTTAAACTAAATATATAAGAGTTATGATAAACAGGGTCAAATGTTTCATATTTTGTATTTTGAAAAAAAACATGTTGTATATATATATATAAATAAAGAAGGTACATTTGCAAATCTTAAAATGTGACACTTGTATTGATCAATAAGATGCATTTACAACTTTCATATTTGTTTTACTAGAGTTTGAATTAAAAATGTTAAAATAATTAGGCAATATTAATAACTGTTTTGATTACAAGAGTGATAATATTTAAACTAAAATAAAATTTCTGGTTTTCTGGTCAATCCTTACTCAAACAGGTTTAGGTCCAAACTATCCAAATGCCAAATGGGCTTACTCCGAAAAATCTAATTTTTTTTTTTGGATTTACAAAGCTAAGCCTAAACTCGATAATTTTTAAGACTAAGCGGGTTCGGACTGCGGGCTTAGGTCCTAATTGACTTGTCTAAACTAGGCAATCTATGATGAAAGAAAATTTCAATCAATTTTTAGCATTTTTACCCACGTAACTTATAAATTTGTCCACCAAAACTTCAAACTTTTGGCCATTATCTTTTGTGGCCCCAAAGCAGTTTGCCCACAAATCTTGGGTATTGTTTACATTTGCACGCTTTCAAACCGCGTTTGACGTGCACGGGAAAGTTGAAGTTTGAAAGCAAGTTTATGTTGGAAATTTAACAAATGAGCTTCTAAAATATAGCTTTGATACCACATTTACAAACACATAGCAGGTACAACCACAAAGAAGTATTTTTGGGTAAGGTATTTAAGGATAAACAAGACAAGGATGCTTTATAATACAAAGGAGGATCTTTATATTATTATGAACACTCAAAGATATTACAGATGACTCAAAAAACTCTTAAAAACTCAACTCTCTTAACTCACTTTGCTTGGATTAGCCTTTCAAATCTCATTTGAATATAATTACAAAAGTATTATAGCATAACAACTAATTAGATTTGTTTGTTTCTAAACCAACTATTCAAGAAACAAAATAATAACAGATTAATCAATGGAAAAGGAATATTAACAAACTTAACATTATTTCCTACTCCGATAATCGTTAATGATATATATATTTTTTAAAGATTGTGTATGGATAACTTAATAACTTCCTTAAAAAAATGAATATGATTTCACAATAACTTAGACAGCACCGTATAATCTAAACTATTAAAACAGTAGTATAAATAGAAAATACCCCTTAGTTTTCCTCAATATTTACAAGTGAATGCCATTGGCATTAAACACAATTACAAAACAATTACTTAACCATAACATTATGATTCCAATTTCCTACATATCGTTTGACCCGAATTCATAGAACATAAAGCATCTTATTAAATTGTTACGTAACCATAGTTCATCTCTTCGTCTACTAAATCAAATTAGTCAATAGAGACACTCCTACATAGCTTTTCATAATTTTACTTAAACCAAAAATTCCATTGTGATAATACCTTGGTTAAGCTTGGTCTGCAGAAGCAAAACCACCATATTAGATAGTTGCAAGTCCATGTCATTACCAAGTCAATAAGGCCTGAAAATATCAGTATTTAGATCATAATTTATATCAATATAAATCAATATTATGTAATTTAACATCCACTCAAAAAAATACGATATTATCGTTTGAATTATCTAATTCAAAATCATTTCTAATATTTTTAAATGATTTTATAAAGCCGTAATCAAAACTAAAGTGACGAAAATTAACTGCACAAAATCAAAACTAATAAATTCTTTTTTTTCTAAACTCAATAATCAACCAAAACAGTTTCCTATTTCAACGAGGTTATCATAACAAAAAGGCTATCAATTAACTAACAAAATCAGAATATCTAAACTTGCCCGTCACGTTTTGCTCATCTTTAAAAACGAATATTCTGGTTATTATGATGATTCAATATTGAAAAAAGAGTGTTTAGTAAATAATTCAAAACCGTATATTTTCTTTTCAATTCGTTCCAATCACAACTAACAAAATATTTTCTATATTTCTCCTATTTTACCTACTATTACGGAAGCCGACTATATATACCTCATCTCTATTGCGTCGAAAAATAGCTAGATTTGCAGATGGGTTTAGTTAAAGTCTTAGAGAAATAAAAAGTCGTGGGTCATTTATTTACTTTTTAAAAATTATCTTAGCCATTTAATCTGGAAGCTTATGTTAATAGACTTATTCTAATGTATACAATGGCCCATTTATTTACTTATAAATAATTTTACTAATATGATCTATTAATATGTTAATTGAACCTCTATGGATTAGACTAATATATATATATACTAAAATGGATTCACAATAGCGAAATTATATGAAAAATAAAATAAGAGCTTCACCATTATAACATATAATATATAATGTGTTTATATATATGTTCCTATATACTGTTTTAATTTTTATTCCAAATTTTTACAATGTACAAATACATGCATATAAATGTTTTAAAACCAGACCGGAAGCCGAACCAAATATTTATTTAGACCACAGTTCAAAAAGTAAAATAGTAAATATGATACATAATTAAATTATATATAAATATCAAATATAAAACACTATAAATACAAACTATTTTTTGTTCATATAGTTGGTTTGTAGAATTGTGATAGTTTTAATATTTTTTATGAATTCAATAACTTTGAGATCCAATATGACTCATGGTCAAACCAATGACTAGATCCAACTCGGCTACGTGACATCAGTTCAAGGTCGAACATGGACCAACCACCAGCTCGGTCTGATTTTAAAAATACTAATTCATATAAACAAACAACTAAAATAATTTGTTATATGGACATTTAAAATTATAACGTATAAACAATAAAAATGGTATGTATACACATGTCATATAAAATATATATGTAATATAGTAAATATTATATATCTATAGTATTAAAATTTATATAAATTATTTATTTTTATAAAAAATGACACCTGCGCAGACGCGCGGGTCAAATACTAGTATTTATTACAAGCTGAGATATATATTATATATATTATTAATAATATATCGATCTATAAAATTAGTTAATACTATTAAACCATAAACACAATTTTGAATCCAACTTACTTATGGGTGAAATATTTTAAAACATTACACAATAACATATTTTTACTTAACACATTAATTTGCATGGATACTTTGGTACATCTGGAAAGTTAGGAATAATAAAGTTTTGAGTAATTTGTAATGGACCCTATGGATACGCTTCAACTGGCTGAAACAGAATCGACATTGTGGGCGGAGGCACAAATAGCAAACGATCAGAGGATGACAACATCAATAATAGATCTGATATTGCCGTCGATACCAGGCAGATGGTGTTTTACAGATGGCTCATGGAAAGAGGGTGTTAGTTTCTCAGGATAAGGTTGGCTTAGTACTTTGGAAGATTTCGATGGTTTATTGGGGGCGAGGAATGTCAGGGCTAGTCTTTCGCCTCTTCATGCGGAAATAGAAGCGCTACTATGAGCAATGGAATGCATGAGGAATTTACGTAAGTTTCAGGTTAGGTTTGCAACGGATTGTTCTCAATTGGTGAAGATGGTTTCGGAACCAGAAGAATGGCCAGCTTTTGCAAATTTTTTAGAAGAAATCACGATCCTGAAGGAGAGCTTCATAGGAGCAGACATTATCTATGTACCACGGACGCAAAATTCAAAGGCAGATAGTCTGGCACGTAGTGCTAGGAAGCAATCGTCTTTTGTCATTCACATGGATTCAGCTCACCCGGTTTGGTTCACAGAGTCAATATGAGTTTGTAATGTTGATGACAAAAAAAAAATATATGTAACACATTAATATTAATAAATAAACATTCTAAGATATAGCATAATGAAATAATAATGTCTCCGTTTCATTTTAATTGTCGTTGTAAAGTAGTTTCAAAATAAAAGTCATTTTAGAATCTTATTTCAAAATTTATTATTTATAAATATATAGGTAATGATACTTTTTTTGAAAATATATAAAATTAAATATATTTATTTATTTGTGTGCACAGATCTAAAAACATATATATATATATATATATATATATATATCATGGCTAAAAGTTGATAAAATTTATGGTATATCAGTACTTCTCCCTCTGCTGGATATCAGTTGCAAAGAGCTCTTTAAATGATGAGCAGAAACATCGATTAAAAGAGTCCCAATTAAACACCATTCTGCAAATGGAGAATCATACAATTCCAGGCACTTTTTTACCTTACCTATTGACACTGCATATGAAAACAAAGAGGATGTGTGATTTTTGGAGGATATTTGCAGTAAAACGAATCAGATATGCCATTGAGGATTTTGCCCTAGTTACTGGTTTGAATTGCAAGCCAAGAAGGCAGACCTCTCTAGTAGCTGGGAACATAAAGGAGAAAAGAAAAATAGCAGAGCAGGATGACGACATAAGGGACTTCTTGTTCTCTACTGCGGAGACCGCGACAATGCAATCCATTATTGACAAGCTAAAAAGCTGAGAAGTCAGACCCTTTTCAAGTTTTTAGATTAGGTCTTATAATACTAGTTGAAAAGATTATTTGTCCAACTAGTGATAAGGCTAATATTCCTCTCAGGCGCGAGGTATTGGGGATGTTGGGTGATGAAGAAGAGTTTTTGAACCACCCATGGGGACGAGAATCTTTTCTCTGCTACCTCGCGCCTGACAGGGTGAGAAAAGATTCTCGTCGCCATGGGTGGTTCAGAAACTCTTCTTCATCACCAACCCCACTACCTCGCGCCTGACAGGAATCTTAGCCGGATCACTAGTTGGACAAACTCAACTTGTATTATAAGACCTAGTCTAAAAACTTGAGAAGGTCTGACTTTCCTGGTTTTTAGCTTGTCAATAATGGATTGCAATGTTGCTGCCTCTGCAATAGAGAACAAGGAGTCCCAGATGTTGTCATCCTGCTCTGCTATTTTTCTTTTCTCCTCTATGTTCCCAGCTACTGGAGAGGTCTGCCTTCTTGGCTTGGAATTGAAACCAGTAACTAGGGCAAAATCCTCAATGGCTTATCTGATTGGTTTAACTGCAAATATCCTTTAAAAATCACACATCCTCTTTGTTTTCAGCTGCAGTGTCCATAGGTAACGTAGAAAAGTGCCTGAAAATGTATGATTCTTTATTTGCAGAATGGTTTTGAATTGGGACCTTCTAGTCACTGTTTCTACTCATCATTTAATGAGTTCTTTATAACTGATATCCAGCATAGGGAGAAATACTCATTTAGTTTCCTCTTTTTCACTACATGTCCAAGATCAAGGAACCGCTCTGGGAATACATATTCATCCATCCTGAAAAATGAGATCACTTTCAGTCCCAATGGATATCTAAATCAACCTTATTGAGAATTCTAACTTGTAAATCATTCATAAATGAGTGTCCAAACAGATTCAGATGATGGAATAGACAACATCAATGTATATAAGAAGGTGACAAAAAAATTTAAGCTAGAAAAATTATCTAATTAACCCACACGAGCAAAAACGAACAAACATATTCCTTGTGACTAAAAATCGAAGACATCAATGAAACCAATCAGAAGTAGCTTGCTTGCTTGCTTGCTTCAATTCACACTCAACTACCATCTAATCCTCAATTCTTACCTTCGAAGTTCTAGAATCGAAGCATATAGCTTGACTAAAAGACTGAGCTATGATTCAAAACAAAACCGAATCATCTCATCCAATTCAATGTACACGCTTTTTTAGGATTAAAGAATAGCCAACAAATTCACAATCATATAGAATAGCTGAATTTCGGCTATAGATTCAAAAAATTCTATAAACTCACACTAATATAAAATTAGCCCGACGAATGTCAACTAGTCCCCTATATATTATTTGAGAAGCATTACAACATTTTTTTGTAGGCACATGTCATCACTAGAATGATTCTTACAATCCTTAGAGAAATAAGTTGGTCCATCTAAATATATAATAAACATTTTTATTAAACTAACCATAAATACATTATTAATGTGCTTCATTATTTCCATAAATAAAATTACGAAATTACCTAATATGGCTAAAGTATATATGATAATTAATGATTTTGAATAATAAATATTTGATAAAAATAAGTGTGTCTTATATTATATTTGTTTAATTTAAACTATTAAAATAAATTAAACAACATAGTAACTATTTAATAAAAATTTAAAGTTTTCTTTATATGTTATATTTTGACTTTTTAAAAACGAGTATAAATTACTAAAACATTTAAAAGTTTCACATTCAAATTTTGTGATCTATGGTTTAAAATTTTTGTTATGACATGATACAAATAATTAAAAAATCATATAAGTTGAAAGTCTCATTTAATAAGTATTAAAAATAAATAAATATAATATATATGTATATATATATGTGTATATATATCATTTTAAATTAAATTATATGTCATATAAGAAAATACATAAATATCTTAATTTTGAAAGTACTTTGAACAATTTTTTTTGATAAAACTTTTGAAAATATATTGACAACTTAATTTTTAAAAATATTATAAATTACTTAAACTATTAAATTATATAAAATAATTTATATATATAACATTCATCCCGCGCAAGGCGCGGATCTTAACCTAATATAATAGAAAAATGCTGCAGACTAACCTTGATATCAACTGCAGTCATTAATTCCGGAAATGCCTCTTGCAATTGTCAATTCCGTCAACAAATCTAGCAATCGTCATTTCTTGAAACGCTTTAGTTTCCCTCTCATTCCGCCCTAATTTTTAATAATTGTTAATTTCTGGGTGGTTACCAGTAATTTTTGAAAACCAATGCAATTTCTCAAACTCTAGATAGCAAAAAAAAAACAATTAACAACATAGAAAACAAAAATAAAAAACATAAATGTGGTTTCAAGAACTAGCCTTTGAACTCGATTGTGGCACCAATGAACCCAATACCAATTTTCGCAGCCTCTTGTTCGGATGTTTTTAGTGTTAAAAAGAACTCTTTGCATTCAAAAATTTGTCCCGAAACTGTAACTTTAGATCTAAAACTAAGAGCACGAGGTGGTCCTTCTTCTCGAGTGCTGCAGACTAATCCAGACTAATCCAGTTTAATTTTGTCTAAGCAGGAGTCAATTTTTTTTTTTGAAATCAAAACAATTACTCAGGTTAATATTTAAAACAGTGTTTGTCATGTTCCATACAATTATGCATAAGTCTACAATATGAATTTAAGAATTCATAGATTTGTAATGTGCCGATAATATGAGAATAACTAATACAAAGGCAGCACCAATAGTTTTCATGTATAACTTTGATAAAGCAATTCAACCAGTGCCGGCTTTAAGGGTGTGCAGACAGTGCATTTGTACCGGGTCCCGTCCTATTAATTATTTTTTCCTTTGCATTTTAGGGTCCAAATTTTCTGAAATTTGTAAAATAGGACCCAAAATTTCACAAATATAATTAATACACCATATTTTGTTTATGTTTATATATTGCACAGGGCCCAAACAACTTTTGAGCCGGGCCTGAATTCAACATGCAGAACACATACATGTAAAAAAAAAAACTACCGTCAATGATAACCCTTAGGGAATTATTATAAAACGTGATTTTACTCACCTCGATGTGAGCCGAAGGAATCGGAGACAAGACGGTGTTAGGTCTTTGGGATATTAGCACATCAACACAAATTAAATTGATGAAAAAGGATTAAGTCTTGGGATCAGATATCGAAACTGAGAAGATCGATTAGGACTTTTTTCCTCTATGCTCAGATTACTACGACTTCGTTCTATTGTGTTGCATTGGTGTGTTTTTACAAAAGAAAATATTCTCCTTTTATAAGGAAAAACATTTATTAACCCGCACATCCGTACGGATATTAACCCGCACATCCGTACGGATATATTTATATTTTTAAATTAATATTTAAAATATAAAATATGTTATAAAGATATATATATCTAATATCAATTTTATGTATATTTTGTTTTATATAAAAATTTAAATTGATAATTTAAAAAGAATTGAGTTATACTATTTAATTTCAAAATTAGCTACTGGAATATATAAAATATGGTCTACATTATATATGATAAACAGTTAAATGATAATTACCTAATGATAATATATTTTTTTTTCTTAGAAATGTTATTATTCAGATGTATATTGTTTTTGTTAGGAGAATATTATATATGGGTAATTTTAGGATGTTTAGTTAAATTTCTAATGAATGGTCTAACATAAACTTGTATATGGTAGATAAAAAATAGGATTATTTTAATAGAGTAGATACAAAAGTAGTAACTTGTATGAATTTACTACAAGATTATGTTACCTGTTTGAAATGTAACTTGTGGAATATGTTAACCTGATAGACATCCATTAATTCTTTCATACCAAGATTATTTTTTATCTATAGAGCTTTGGTTTTAGTTCTATAGTTTGAAAAATTAATTTATAGTTATATCGCAATAGAAATATATACATGACTGGTTCTTGAGAATCTTTCGCTCTTTTGCATAATACAAGCATCAATTGCCTGATGATATCTAATATGTTGTTTTATTGTAACTAGATTTTTTAACCGCGCTACGCGCGGATAAGATATTATATGTATTTCTCAATTCTAAAAAATTAATGTATAATATTATATTATATTATTTAAAAAATATAAAATAAGATTACATAAGATAAATATTTTTTTAAAAAATTTTCTTTGTGGAAATCATTATGTTGTTTGATTGTTGTACTTGATTCACATATTTGCATAATTATTTGTGATGGATGAATAACTATATTTTTATTATTAGTAAATAATATATATTTATTATATAATATAAGAAAAATGAAATTATCTACTTTTTAAACAAAGTTGTCTCATGTTGGGGATTCAGTTATAGACAAATAATATTCGAAGGAGACATTTTTACAGTTATCAATCTTCTTAACAGTCAAGAAATAAATCTGAATATCAAAATAATATCTCATACGATCTCTTTGTGGAAAAACTGCTCTGAAGAAATTGAATTTAGGCATCAAAAATGACTGGAAATGATGTGCAAATGTGTTATCTAAGTCAGCTTTACAAAATACTGCTATTCATAGTTCATATATCATTTAAGTCCATCCTTTCTTAAACATCTTGAAATAACTGATGCTAATTAATAATAAAATTTTGGCTGGCAAAAAAATCAAATTTGTCTAGTTATCGCTTAAATATTTTATTAATATTGTCTAAGAAGCTTTCAATTGATATCATAGTTTAATTTTTATTAGTTTTTTTTTGTTAATTTTAGAGTTTTTTGTATTTAAGATTTTTTTCCATAATAAGCTTATATTTCTTTCACATAATATATATTTGTCATCAAAATTACCATCAAATCAGTTTTACTTATTTATTATTTTGTTTTTAATGAAAATATACTTTTTAAATAATATAATTTAAAATAAAATTATATATTAATTTGTTGTATTCTAACAATTTGATTGATTTAATTAATTTGCTTTGGTGGATAACTTAAAAAGTTTTCATATGAATCGGGAAAAGCAAGCTTATGTTGTTATATTATATTTATTTGTGTATATGAAATATATATATAATGCTAGTGTAATAAAGAAAGAACATTATTTTTTGTAACTTCAAAGAGTTATATTATTACGATTTGAAATTATTCAAAATTGAATAAAATGGTAATTAAATAAATCTAATTGTTTTTTTATCTTGTTTAGTTGGATTCTCATGAAAAGAAATCGATAGGTTAAACAAATGTTTCAAAATTTGTTGTGTTATTGTTTTGTCTATAAATTACAAAATTTATTGAATTGATATACTTAATTATTGCATCCTTAAATAATATTTTATTAAGACATTAGAGAACTATGTTTTGAGTTGTTTTATCAAAATTGTACAAAAATCTATGCTTTTCATATTTGTCACGAAAATTTATATGTTAAACTTACATTTACAAAATTCTTAACTTTGTCACGAAAACAAAAATCTATGTTTTTTCATATTTGTCAATGTTCTTACACTTTCAAAGAATATATTAGCTTAGGCGCTTACTTATTTTTTTCACAAAACAAAGTATCGGAGTCTTGAAAGTTGAATCCATATTATTATAAATGTACATAAGAGTTTGTGATTACATATTTAGTGATTTTTGTATATGTGTCCAAGAAAGTTTCAATGGCTTAGTGGTATATGCCTCATATTAAGGGCATACTAACCCGGGTTTGATCCTTTTCTTTGCATTGTTTTTTCATTTTTTACGAAAAAATAAATGAGATGACGTGGTAACTTTGGACTCTCTGATTGGACGATTTTTTGTGCCTACGTGGACACTCTTTTTTTTTTTTTTGACGTCGAACGGCTATTCTATTACGTTGACACTCTAAGAGGAGCTTATATCCCCTTTTAGTATATACTAGTATAGTATATAGATGTCGTTAAGAATTCTCTTTGGTTCTTATCATAACTTTGGTTTTGAATTTTCATGACAAGACATCATCGCTCTGGTAATGCTTTTCATGTAATTGCAATGTCTGTTTTTGTTTCCTTCTTGTGGTTCAACTCTTACATATTTGTGTTTCCCGTTTTGCTTAAATAAGTTTCTAAGATTTATTTATAAGAACATAAAAAGAGTCTGTGGAAGAGCTTTTCAAATCTTTACATTGTACTCCAAGTCTGTGGAAGAGCTTTTCAAATCTTTACATTGTACTCCAAGTCTGAATCAAAAAGCTCACCACAAAGCCCCTGGTTTCTCGATTGTTCCAGGACCTTATACTTTATTTTATACCGCAGAAACATTTAAACCGAGCATGAGTTACGACTAAAGTGGTTTGCAACTAGCCACAATGTTCAAATGTTCTTTTGCAAATCCGTAAGACTGCATCTAGTGGTTAACCTTTAAGGTTCGTCGTCCACGTTATGATCCATCCACAGCATCAGGAAGGTCCTTTAGCACCTGAGAAAATGTAAAACTCTCTATGTTAGCTTCTTACTCATCAATTACAATCTCAAACAAGTAACAGTACTATAATTAGACCGATGTGTAACTTTTGCGTTAAGGTCTTTGCGTAAGAATAGATGGTTTTTCTTTGATGTTACGTACGTGGTAAAGATGCCACGAAGCATAAGCATCGGTTGCTGCGTACTGTAACTGCTCCTTTGACAAAGGACGCACCTCCCAGTTTCCGAGCCTGATTCGATTCGGCTTAAGGAGCTGGAGAGTAGTCCCAAAGTTGTTAAGAGAAGAGTAAGATCAAGCTTTTTGCAATCAACAAAAGCCCATGTGGTACCTCTTTGCAAACAAGTGTCTCAGTTAGTGACGCAAGGCTCCATTTTTTCAAACCTCCGCCAATTTTTTTGTTGGCTAAATCAGAAAGGTCTTCGACATCTTTGATGGACACTCCATGGTCATGGAAAAGCTTCACAGAGTCACCGTCAATTCCAATACCTACCTATGTACATGTAACAGAACTTGAGCATACATGGTGTTACAGCATAAACTTGTGTTCACTTCAAAATATTGAACAAACCTTTACGAGAGATGAATCCTCAATAAGATGTTGGAGACTCTGTGGGATTCCAGAGTGTATAATTTGCATTACATCACAATAACTATTATCTACACATATCTGCACAACTGCAGCCTTCCCTGGGAGAACACCTGAAAGAATTCCATATTTTCGCTAATCATCAGTAATTAGATCACGAGAACTTCTCTCAGCAAACACTAAAGAGTTCATGAAAATGTCCCATTATTTACACTATAACGGACCCCAATAAATTCTTCAAAGAATTGACGTGAGATGAAGCATCCGTGGTTGAGTTTTCAAAGTACAATAATCTATTGTATTGTCAACCCAAAGATAATCTTGTATATAAAGTGCAGGCCAACAGATAAGAAGCTTACAGTTTCACAAAGCACTACCATTACAACATAGATAAGCAGAATAATAATAAGAGCTCTGTAGCGTATAATATGCATGAAGCAATGAGATTGGAGACTACTGAAAACAGCACAAGTGAGCCATCTACACTTTCTACAGATAAATCAAGAAAGAAGAAAACATATTATGATCTAAACTAAAGAGAAGAGAACATACGCATCCATAGAGATAAAATGCACCATGCGACCACCATCAAATACCTTTTCTAAAACTGGGTCTCCACTCAATATCAAAGCCAATAAAAGCTCGTCCAGAATGATCTCTCTTGGTATCGAGAACCTTAAGAAGCTGCATTGCTCGCCTATCAACCTCACTAGCAGTCTTGCTATACAAAATCCTACCGCCAAACCTCATCGCTGGAAAATTCTTAGCTGCAATTAGCATAAGGTTAAGTTGTTTTGCTACCCCCCAATCATGAAATGATTCTTAGTTTATATACATATTTTTAGCGTAAAAGATCAGAGAAATATCTAAAGCCACGAGACCGGGAGATTCGAAAGTCAAAACTAACGGAGAGATTACCTCTGCAACGAGAGAGTGGAAATCGCTTCGAGGGTGTGGGAGAAGTGATGGAACGAGGCAATTGGCGCCGGATCTGATTTGGATTTGAGGTCACAGGCCGTACGGTCGAAGAAGAAGAAGAAGAAGAAGACGATTGGGAGAGATGGGAAGCCTCTATGGCCTCGATTGCGAGAAGATCCTCCTCTGTAAACTCCTCTTCGTCTCCCCAACTTGACGACATTATTTGTTTTGTGGGAGAAAAAATTTGGGTCGAATTATATTACTTTGGAGGGAGGGATATGAATTCAATTTCGGACTCTTTGGAAATTTTCTAACTCTATGAAATTATGCTTTCATTCTCGTTTTTGTTTCACTAATATGATTTTTGTTTCTTTTATTCTTTTTTAAAAAAAAAATCGGTAAATTACGTAAAGGTCAATTTAAAAAATGGACATCCATAAAAATTAGTTCCACTCCAAATACATATCTAAGAATCAATTTTTTTGTAAAAAAATCACTGGTATACTCTATTCACATGTTAGTGTTCAAATCTAATATATCAAACTGTTATAGAATATAAGTGCAGACTCGAAATATAAATGTCTATCTAGTATATATTCACCAGTTCGATCTAAATATCATCTAATTCTAGAACAAGAAAAAACAAATTATTTATTTTATTAACCCACGCTTTTGAGGTTTAGTTACTTAAAAGTATACCGATAATTATATATATATATATATATATATTCTACTTTACCATTCTAGTATATGTCAACTATGTATAACCTAAGAACTATTTGATTTATTAAATGATAAACCAAAAAACTTATAATAAATATTTCAAATCTCTCATTCTTACAATTATAATAGCCCGATAGAATATTAGCAAAAAACAAATATTACACGAATGATCAAATCTATCATTCTTTGAAGAAACTCAAAAGGAGGTGATTGAAATCTTGTCGTGATATTTCATTAAAATATTTATAATAATAATAAAAATCAAGACTAAATTATTTAATTTGAATAAAATAATATATATATATATAGTGCTTCACATATTAAAAATCACTTCGATTTGAAGAAGTGTATTTATGAGATTGTCAGGATCAAACAACATAGTATAGACCACCTATTAAAAAAATAATTTGTATACATAAAAGAATATACATTATAGTAAGCAAATAAATCAAAACCAATACATTTTTTTTACATCAAACGGTTGATCTATTATTCAAGCTTGGGGTGGTATGGGGAACCAGACCAGAATAAAACAACCAATGTAATACAAGTCCATATGAAAGGATCTCGCTATCTTAGCTAATGAATCAGACGATACATTTTTAGGTCGAGGAATAAAAACAATTGAGAAATCTGGAAATCTGCTTTTCAGTTTCTGCAGCTCATCTAATTTAGTTGAAAAGTTGGGTCATGCTCCTGGGTCTTGAATCATTGAGACTAGATTCTTACAGTCAATGCCAAAGGCCGGATACGTCGATAGCTGAAGCATGCACTACATCGCCCATAATAGGGCCTCGAGCTCTGAGTGAAGTGGTGAAATTCTTCGACGCTAGTTTCGTGCTTCCGATAGTTGAGTTGTTCCTCCTGAAGTTTTCCATGTCCATCCATAACCACTATAGAGTGTATCATGTGTCCATGATCCATCTATCATGCATCTCTTAGAGTTTATTATATGCTAAGGGTTTTGTGTAACTACATGCTCCTCTTGTTTGATGTTTGCTTCGAACCAAGCATGACATTCTGATTCAGCATGTCAGACAGTTTCCAACGGATCCCTGTCTATTCTCTAAATAATTTATCATATCCTTCGCTTTTCAAATATACCATTCAATCCAAGGATATGGATCCTTATCCAAGGATATGGATCCTTATCCAGCTCAGGATCTTCTATATCGTTCTTTCTCCAAAAAAAAGTAGTTTATGTTCGCATAGTGGCTCGCGCTGGGGAACATCGATGGTGCATTTGGGGTTACTGCATGTGCCCATGGTTTTGGTTTTGGTAAATAAATCAAAACAATCATTTTTATTTATCTTGTATGGTGTATAATTAAACTTTAGTGATATCGACGTATATATATAGTAAATTTTAATGTAAATATTTATCATTGACATTTTCTACTCATATGATTTTATTAACATATCTATATTTGTTGTAACAAAATTTAAACCATTAATCACAAAACTTTTAATGTGAGATCTTTTAATACAAATTTCAAAATTAAAATATTAAGATCTTAATAATTTTTCAATGCAAATTTTGAAATTAACATCTTTATATATTTTAATATAGTATGTAATTTAATTTAAATAAATTTAATATATATATATATATATTTATTAATGAGACTTTATATTCATGCGATTTACGATCATTTGTATCTTATTTGAACAAAACAAAAGTTAAGTCATTGATCATAAAATTTCCAGTGTAGGATTTTTACCATTTTTAATAATTTATAGATATTTTAAAAAATTCAAAATGTAACATATAAAAGTTTAGATTTTTTTATTGTATGTTTAATGTGATTTTTTAATTTTCTTAATAAATATAAAATTAAGCAAAAAAGAGAGAAAATATAAAAATTGTTATCAAATATATATTATTCATAATATTAGATAATTATATTATTCATAATATTAGATAATTATGTAATTTTTATTTAAGGAAATAATTGAAATTATTTGCAATGCTCTATGGATACAGAGAGACTATTGTAAAAAAAAATCTATCACTAATGAATGCTACTTGTTCCCTCATCCTGATAAAAAATCTATAAGCATTTTGACACAATAATTTTAAAGCAGACAAACACACAATTCTAAGTTGATCATCAGTAAGAGAAACTCGCTTGATATTATTAAAAAGCCAACAAAATACAACAATTTCAATAGAGAAAATAAAAACATTCAAGAAGAAGTTACTCAAAAAAAAAAACCTTTTTGTTTTTTACTGTTTGTTTCTTCATCTCTTCGCCTTGTGAATTCCAATCAGGCGGCCCTACAAAAGCATATTATATATAGAGATAACAGAAGATTACTCTTTGATAGAGAGAGGAAATCTCTAATCCTTGTACTTCATCGCAGACATGAGAAATCCAGGCATCTCATAGGAGGCTGAGAACTTCTCGACATCAGCCTTGAGCTCCTCGATCTCTTTGTTGTTCACCAAACCCTTGTTAAAGTCCTTCAACAGTTTACCATGCTCCTTCTGGATGTTCAATGTCAGCGTCACTGATCGGCTCAAGAACTCTCCTATCATCTCAAAGTCCTTCTCCACCAATCCCCTTGATGTCATGGCAGGAGTACCTACAAAAAACATTATTTAGATATATTTTCAAAGTCCAGCAAGGGAGATTCAGGAACATTTCGATCAATCTCACTCTCTTACCGATTCTTACACCTCCAGGAGCAAGAGCACTGCTGTCTCCAAAGACAGCATTCTTGTTCAAAGTAATGTTGCACAGATCGCAAAGCTTCTCAACCTTGTTACCTGACAAAAGCACAGTTACAAAAAAATTATCAGGACTAGTTCCGTGCAACATATTGTCTCAAAGGTCGCTTTTTATTATTTACTTACCGGTCAATCCAAGAGGGCGAAGATCCCAAAGAACAAGGTGGTTCTCAGTTCCACCGGTTACAATACTGTATCCCTTACCCATCAGGTAGTTTGCAAGGGCAACAGCATTAGCTTTCACCTGTTTCGCATAGACCTTGAAACCAGGAGTATTAGCCTGCTTCAACGCAACAGCTAGTGCACCGATCTGGTGGTTGTGAGGACCACCTTGAAGCGCAGGGAACACAGCAAAGTTGATTTTGTCCTCAAAGTCATAGACTGCACCCTCGGGTTGTCCCTTCTTTGGTGGTTTTGGGCCCTTCCTGTAGAAGATCATACCAGCCCTTGGACCCCTCAAACTCTTGTGGGTTGTGGTTGTCACAACGTCACAGTACTCAAAGGGGTTTGCAGCTTCCTGTGAACAAATTTTTTTATAAAAAAAAAACTCAATCAGTTCTCTGGTTAACTGCACAAAGTTCAATCTTGCAACTAACATTAGGGTAGTCACAGCACTTAATCAGACTTATAAGTTCCCATGGTACGTTCACTTACGCATGCGTAAAGGTGTTTAGAACTACAAGCACAAACAAAAATCAAAACTTTATCTTCGAGAGTGAAATGAGATACGATTTGTTCTTCGGAACAATCTCATTTGATAATACACCCTGAAAACACTAGATTTGATGCACGAATGCAAACAGATATGAGATATGTGTAACTGATTCAGATTCAGAGTTCTACAAATCCAGATCTTCCCTCTTGCCCTCTCAAAACACTAATCAAAAACCAGATCTGACAAACTGAAAACACACAACAAGAGAGTAGGTAATATACCTGAGCAGCAACGAGGCCACTGATGTGAGCCATGTCACAGAGCAAGAGAGCTCCAACCTTATCAGCAACAGCTCTCAATCTAGCGTAATCCCAATCCCTAGGGTAGGCACTACCACCACAGATGAGCAACTTAGGCCTGAAGTCCATGGCCTTCTCCTCAAGCTTATCGTAATCAATGTAACCAGTAGTGAAGTTGACCTTGTACGGAAGGCTCTCAAAGTAGATCGAAGTAGCGGAGATCTTCTTCCCACCGGACGTATAGTATCCATGCGTGAGATGACCACCTGAAGGTAGATCGAGGCCCATGATACGATCGTGAGGCTGAAGCAAGGCGGTGTAGGCGGCGAAATTGGCCGGAGATCCGGAGTAGGGCTGGACATTGACGCCCCAGGATGCGGAATCGAGACGGAAGGCTTCGAGAGCGCGTGACTGGCAGAGATTCTCGATCTGGTCGATGAACTCGTTGCCTCCGTAGTAACGGTTACCAGGCATGCCTTCGGAGTATTTGTTGGTGAGTGCGCTTCCGAGAGCTTCGATGACGGCGAAGGAAGTGAAGTTCTCGGAGGCGATGAGTTCGATTCCGCGGCATTGACGACGCTTCTCCTTCTCGATGAGATCGTGGATCTCTGGATCGACGGTGACGAGAGGGGTGTTTCCCCAGGCTGAGACTGGATCCATCTCGGAGAATATGGTCGAGGGAGAGAGAGAGAGAGAGAGATCTGAGATCGGATAGTGGAGAAGTGGAAGGAAGGCGGTTGGGTTTAAAAGCGGAGAAGAAGTAGTGCTATAATTACGGATTTGACCCTCTTTTCTAAATTTGGTGTTAGGTGTGTGTGGTAGTAGGAATATCGGGTGCGCTTTTACTATTTTGCCTTCTTTTTTTGTGGTCAAATTATTTTGCCTTTTTACCAAACAAATTTCTCTTTACCCACAAGTAGTGCTTTAGGTAACTCTTCTCTCACTATTTTCTTTATTTGCAGTTTAAAAAAAAACTGAGACTCTCTATCATCACATCTTCTCTCTCTATTCCCTTTCCACCAACTTCCACGCGAAAGCACCACAAAGACCATCTATCCAGAGCAATACATATAGGCTCCGAATGGTGACTGCGGGTTGAGCCGTGCGGGACAAGCGGTTTAATTGCAATGCAGTTCTAACAGTTATAAAAATGTATAGATATAAAATATATAAAATGTATAGATATAAAATATATAGAGACTTTTGTTACTGTTAACTGCGGGGTAGGACATAAAGATGGTTACCATTCGAAGCCATAATAGATAGTCTAGCCGCAAATACTACTGAACGTCAAAAACCAAAATAAGAAGAAAAACACTAAAGTGTTATCCTAAGACCATCTCCAATGGTTCACTTTATTTTTTACTCTAAAATAGAGTAACTCTATAATAGAGTTTGAGTTTGTTCCAATGGTATTCTATTTTAGAGTAGAAAATAGAGTGATGAACAAAAAAAAAAAATTATTCTATATTTGGAGTAAACCTATTTTTTACTCTATTATAGAGTGAGAAATAGAGTACCATTGGAGCATTCTTTACTGTAAACTCTATTTTAAAGTGAAAAATAGAGTGGGTTGGAGATGCTCTAAAGAGACATTAAATACACATTTAGTAAACAAACATATTCCCATGAAATATATATAGTTGGTATGCTCTTATCTAAACCTTTTTGCAGCAGCTGTGCATAACACGAAGTAGTTGAAGTAGTAGGACTTTGAGGAAATTGTAAATATGGGCCAGAGAGAGAGTTCTCTCTCAAACTCTCTTCCTCTCTTACCACTAAAAAATCTTTCAGAGAGGTTAGATTAGAGGTTGTTTTTGAGAGTGAGAGAGATCGCCGTTTGTTTCTCTGGCTTCGGTTTCATCCGACCGGAACCCGACTCCGGCGACACTCCATTTCCGCGGAGGTAGTCGTCCGGCTTTTTGACTCTGGCGACGTTGACTTGTCTTCCGGTGACGTCGGCCGGCTTTTGACTCCGGTGGTTCGCTTTCTTCTTAGCGGAGCTATCCGGCTTGGTTCCTGGCGGTTCATCCTCCCTCTTGATGGCTGCTGTCTGATCTTCGCTTGTCGTACTTCTCTGTTAATCGATGATTGGTCTTCTTCTCCGACAGCGCGTTCCTATTCTCCGGTGGAGTCGTTTCATCTTCGGGCTTCTTCCTATCTTAAAAGATGTCTGGTTTGCATATAGGAAAGTCGGAGTTGTTTGGACTGATTGATCTCGATTGAACATCTCTGTTATATTGCGAAGACTTTTTGCTTAGTCTGCATGTCTTTGGTTTCTCTGTTTCTCGGATTGCACTTGACGTTAGTCGATTGATGCTATCTGAATGTCGAAGATCTGAAGGCAAAGGCTTTAGCGTTGCGTCTGGTGGTCTTTCACTCTCCTCTACTGTTCTCGGCGGTTTCTCTTCGCACTCCTGTTCCGGTGTGTTCCGGTGGAGTTCTGGCTAGTTTTCCGGCGAGAACAATCAAGTCGGTGCTGAGGCGGCGACTCTGTTCAAACACGTGGTCTTCATGTCGTTAGGTTCAACACGTGTCTAGGGTTACTGGCTTCTCTCCTTTGGGCTTTTCTGGGCCTGCTTTCCTCTTCGGGCCTTTGGCCGAAGTTGTACTGTATAGTTTAGCCCTGTTTAGTTGGGTCTGCTTTGTTCTGTTCTTGGGCTTTGCCCTTTTAATAAATACTACTAGATGGCAAAAAAAAAAAGTAGGACTTTGAGGAAATTTTCTATTTTTTATTGACAAAACATGTTTTTTTTTATGAGCAACATTAATAAAGCAAGTTAAAAAAATTAATGTACTGGAAAAATTAAGGCAGAACATGGGCCATGAGGAGGGGAAGGTGAGTAGGTGGTTTTGTAGTTTAGTGAGTCGGTGAAGGCTATATTCGTCATGTCGTATTTAAAATTAATTTTGTGGTACTTAACTAGTGTGCGTAGTAGTGGTGGTAGCAGATCTGTGATCGACATGTGATGTGACAAAGATTTTCATTTTCTTATTTGCACCGCACGCAAATCGCCACCTTTTTTAGCGCTTCATTTACGTGCGTTTTATTCCTTCATAAGTTGAAAAGTAGCTTGCAACTTACCTTTGTCACGAACTCAGTAATTTTTTAAAAATATTGTTTTGAAACGTAAAGATATTTTTTGACGATTTATTTTAGACTATAAAATGATATGTTAAGAAAAGAACAAAAAAATTAAAGAAAAACAGTAGTGAGAGTATAGTCACGTGTTGGAGAATTTTCCATGTGGTAGATAGATGAGGAACTCTTGTTATTGGTGAATTTCACCAACCTCCGATTTAGACGGTATAAGTGGAAACCCACCTAACTCAATAAACAAAAAGAAAAGAAAAGTAAGTCCTTCTTATATTTTTAGCAAAAAAAAAATCCTTATATTTTTTCTGATAAAAAATAATTCTTTCAATAACAGCGGATTTCAGAGTATTTTATAAAGTGTCAAGTTCAATGACACTAGATTTTAAATGAGTTTTTTAAATTCATGTTTCAATAACAGTGGATTTGTCATTTTAACATAAACTAGATTTTGCCGCGCTTGGAAAGCGCGGAGTTGTTGGATTATATTATAATACAAAGTTTTATTATATCAAAAAACATAATTTTTAACAGCTATATAATCTACAAATTAGTTTATTTGAGATTTTATATGTACACTTTTACGTAAGTTTCTTTTCGACATAAGAATTATATCTGGATCAAAAAAACAAACTGAACCGACCCAAAATTATAGGTTTAGTTCAGGTCCAGAGAAGATAACCTATTGAGTTTTTTTGACCCGCATGTATTTGTTTGAGTCCGGATCCTACCCTAGACTTGATCATAAATATGTGTTTATTAGGTATATTTGGATATTTTGGATATTTCGAATATGTTTCCGATATTATGGATATTGTTTTTAAGTTTTTAGTTTACGATTAGAGTTTTGATTTCAGGTAAATTTTTCAAATTAAAAAAAAATTGGGTATTTGGATAAAATTTTGGGTATTTTTCAGTTCATCGTGTCAGATTTTGAATAAGATTTTAAATTTTTAGGTATTTGAATTTTTTGGTATTTGTTTGGAGTTTCAAATACTTTTCGTGTTTCAGATATTTTTCAGATTTTTTATATATTTCGAATTCTTTTAGGATCTTAAATACCCGAACAGATGTGGACCAATTACGTCCATATCAGGTCCAACAACCTTTTGATATAGATTTTTAACGTTATTGTACAAAAACATGGTTGATGAAATATTTTTCTGAGTAAAGGTATCATAAGAAATAATATTAAGATCTGTTAAAAATATTTAAAATATTGTATGTTTAGAATGATTAATGTATTATCAGAAAAATAATAAATAGTTATACATAACTCCAACAATTTTTTTATATTAGATTTTTTAAAACTCTTTCCCTTTTAATAGTATTGATTCGTTTTAAGTAAAAAGTATATAAAAGTATAATATCTAAACAAATAATTTTCAAAATCTTGAATAATCAATACTGATATCGTGAAATCGGGTTAGCTTTAATAGAGCCAATGAATTTATTCATTTTTGTGAAGGTAACATGAATATTCAGAAAAATCATTTTTAAATATGAAAATATTATCAAACTATAGACGGTTGAAAGTTTAGTATATGATATGAGATTTTAGTGGGAAAGTTTATATATGATATGATTACTTTATTATAAACGAAAGAGGAAGTTAAAATGTACACATATATGTCTTGTAATTTATCTTGCTTTAAATCATACATTATATGATAAAAGTTATAATATAAAACATTAGTTTCAATGCTTTTACGATTAAATGAAAGGGTCCAAACAACTTTTATAGGTAGATTTTTTAGACTCCTTCCTTTTTAATAGTATTGATCACCTAAAACTCCCTTAGAATAATTAGATTGTGTATTATAGAATTTTTTTGTGTTATAGATTTTTTTATCCCGAATCCATTAGGAATTAATCTTTTTTATTTTTCTTTTATGTATTTTAATTTTCTGCTTTGTCTTGTAGAAAAAATAAATGAAAATTTTAATATTTGAAAGTCTCTAAAAGTAGCCCACATCGTCGCATAATTGCTGTCGGCTGCTTTAAATTTTACAAACCTTTTAGACACATACGTATAATTGAAGTCATCACCCTTTGTTTTTTTTTGTGATCCGAGATTCGATGTTAGACTGCATAGTTCAGATCCACCGACGCTCTTCCACCCGCCTGTCCAGATCCAAACAGCACACATTAGTGTCAACACTTATTACTGGCTATTGCATTTACACCTGTTTTTATTCTTTAAGACCAGTTATTTTCTTCAAACCACTCTCAATTTCAGTTTTTCCTTTTTACATCAAAATGTCATTCTATTTATCAAACATAACATAGTATGAGAATTCAAATCAGAATAAACTAATTAACAAAATAAAATTCTCTACAAATTTTTTTTAGTAGATATAATTAAAAAATCATCAATTTCATTTTATCTTCAATGTTAGACCTCGATTTGGATCGGCTAATAAACAAGGCTGAAATTAGATAACAAAGATGAGCCCGATCAACTTTTCAAAACAATATTAAGAGAGAGACGAAACCTACGCGATCAAGAAAGATCTCCACGATCTCCGGACAGTTGAAAAAAACACGGAAAAAGAATTCAAGTATAAGAAGAAAAATAAGTCAACACGGAGATCTACCTTCAAAAGATTGTTGATCTTTTGGGAGAGATCAAAATGGAGGGTTGGTTGTGGAAGATCAACTCACATGTCTAAAGACTACGAATATGGATTGTGGGGCGATTCTCGAGTTAGCCGTCGTGCTAGACTGGTCTGCGTCTGGCCTCGACCTTCCTCAAATTTCGGAGGAATCTGTGACTTGCGATCCTACTCAGTCGTCGACTGCTGATGAGAAAGCCTATTCTTGATAGTTACGTCGCTTTGTCGTTATTTTCCTTTTGGTTTGCAAATCAGATATTTCTTATTTGTTGTTGTGTTTGATGTACTTGGATCTGGTCTTTTGTTTTAAGATTTTATCGTTTCCAAATCTTTGTTTGAACTCCGCCTTGATTGCTTTGATAAATGTGGATTTTTTGTGATATTGATATATGGTATTTTATACATCTTGTATGTATGCTTTTAAATTGATTTTCAAGTCTTTATCGAGTCTTCCTAGTCTTTTTGGAGTCATTACAGGTCTGGAGTTGCATTGGATGGGAGATGGACCAGCTGGAACAAAAAAGGCAGAAAACAATGCAATTTGGTGGTTTTCACGCAGAACAGTCTTGATGACTGTTCCGGATAGCGGAGCAACCCGAGTGACTGTTCCGAGTGAGTGTTCCAGCGGCAGAGATTTTTAAGGAAACTACAATCATTGCGGGATTTGCCCTAATTATCCCTATTTTATCTCCCAGCCGCATGTGGCTTTGATATATCATATTTTCTGTTTCTCTTTATCATTTTACGCTGTTTTTGGGAGAAGAAACCAGACCTTAGAGTTGGAGACTTGAGATTTTGCTACTTTGTAAAGGGAGAAGGCCATCTCTCTCGACTTAGAGAAGAACCCCCTGAACCCTATTACTTTATTTCAGTTATATTTCATGTTGCTTTATATCTCTGTCTCTGTGTTTTCTTGCTCCATGGCTGAGTAGTCAGCTTGCTTAGTCTAGGGTGTTAGGGTGTTAGATCCGTGAGCTTGACATAAATAAGTTATAAATCGATTATCTTCATTCACCGTTGTTCTTAAGGCTTGCATCAAGTTAACCACTTAGTGCCTGATTCTAGGTTTAATCTATTCATCAAAAGTGTTATAGGTTGCTAGACATAACTTGAATGAGCATTGCATCCCTAACCAGCGAAAGTAGATGTTAGGGTGTTTTGTGAACATATCGGACTTGACCTCTATTGCTTGCTGTCGCATCTTGATCCAAACGAGAGTTTAGGTATCAAGATCGATCAGCATAGGGAGCACTACCACGACAGTGGGCTGTTCTACTTGAGTGATCCGAGTTCTAGACTGGTCTTTAATCGAACTTGAATAATTGTTTGGCTCACACTTGTTTAACACCCGACCAAACCACCCTAGGCTAGCATTTTAATCATCTGAAATCTTTAATTAATATTTTTACTTGCTTGTTACGAAATCAACTTTAAAACCCCCATATTGTTTTAGCTTGATATTGATCTCATAAAGATAAAGTGTAATAGTTGGTCTATGTGGATTCGATCCTAAAGTGCTACATCGACATACCATTCGATTGTGGTAGTGTGCACATTAGGTTAATTGGTGTGCGTATACACGTAATATCAATTTGGCGCCGTTGCCGAGGATCGTGTTTTTACCTTTATTTTTCGGTTATTTATTTAGTCTAAGAACTCTAACTTGCCTTATCCTTTTTGTTGCAGCTAATGTTCAAGGTGCATGACCAGTAGACATACTCGGAGAAACGCACAAGGAGAGTTAGTTATATTTACCAACCAGGAGCTAGCAAGGTTAGAAAGAACAAATCGTCAACAGCCAAGGCAAACTGACACCACTATGAGTGATCACGCCAATCAGGATGATCTCGCTGCGGCTATGGCACTCCGCGTAACATCCCTACTACGCGCTCTGCCATTGTTCCTCCACTCTGCACCAGGCAGGACTTCAAGATCAAGCCTGCTTTGATCGGTCTAGTACAGAGAAAGGTGTTCTCTAGTCTCTCTACAGAAACTCCAATGGAGCATATTGAGAGCTTCGAAAAAGTCTGCAGTTTCACTCGCGTGAATGGTGTTCCACCAGACTACATCACGTGCATGTTATTCCCATTCTCTCTTGATGGAAAAGCTGCACGGTGGTTGAACTCTCTCCCTACCGGCTCTCTCACTTCATGGGAACAGGTCCGATCAGCGTTCCTCAGCCATTTCTACTCTAAGGCGAGAACAGCTGCATTGAGGAACAAGATCACCTCCTTCAGACAGTCACTGATGAGCCTTTCTGCGACACATGGGAGCGCTTCAATGACTATCGCAGAGAATGTCCTCACCATGGATTTGATGATGATTATTTCCTGGATATTTTCTATGATGGAGTGGACTGGAAATACCAAGGTGCTCTAAACTCTGCGAGCAATGGAGACTTCATGACTCAAACCACTGCTGGAGCGTTTAAGCTGATTGAGAACATGGCTGCTAGCTCAGCTAATAAGAAAGAGGAGAGTGATTGCTCCAAGAAAGAAAACAGTTCTGACGCCCAGAAAATAGATGAGCTGACTGCCAAGGTTGATCAGCTACTGAAAAACAACCAAGGGCACGTCTTCAGCATGGAGCAAGCTACGGCTGGACATATTCAGAACCAGACCAAGCGACAACCGCAGAGCAATCAGCAAGCTGTTCCAGCTACTGAGAACAGTCAACCGGATGAGCTGAAGGGTCTGGGTATGATGATGCAACAGTTGTTGCAGGTTCAGGCTAAGGCGTTGAATCATGTAACCACAGAAATGGATACCAGAATGGGCAACATGTCACTGAGCTGAATAACAAGTATGACAATCTTGCGATCCACATAAGAAAGATCGATGTTCAGCTTACTCAAACAGCTGAGAGTGTCAAGAGGCAACAAGAAACGCTCCCTGGAAGAACTGATAAAAATCCTAGGACTGAGCACTGTAATGCAATAGAGCAGCCGTTTGTTGAGACTGTTCTAGGCGCAAAAGAGAGAGCAGAGCAGTCAGCTAGCTCTGGAGTGACTGCTCCTAGCGAAACTGTCGAGACTCCACCAGTGCGAGTCTATGTTCCTAAGGTTCCCTATCCAATTTCACCTAGACATCTGATGGATCCCATTAGTGAAGAGCAGCTGATAGGTTTTAACAAGATGGTGAGAAGGCTTCCTAAAGAACTTGCATTCGAAGATGCTCTGCAGATTCGTCCATTGCTCCAGTTCTTTAAACACTGTAGAGAGACTCAAGAGGAGATCAAGGTCCTCTATACCAAAGCACTGTCTACACCAGCATTGAAGGTATTGCCTAAGGTTGATGATCCTGGAAAGTTTGTTTTCCCATGTTCCATCGCAGGAACAACCTTCAAGGACGCTCTTTGTGACTCTGGTTCTTGTGTGAATCTTGTCTCAAAGGCTATTGTAGACGATTTGGGTATTGCTGATGTTGAGCGTTCTCAGCTGACCTTGACCTTTTCAAACTCTTCCAGAGCAATCCCATATAGAACCATCCGCAGCCTTCATGTTCAAGTAGGGGAATGCATTGTTCCTGCTGAGTTTCAAGTTGTTGAGATGAACAAGGATCATGAGATGTCTTTGATATTTGGAAGGACATTCATGGCTACTGTTGGAGCAACCATCGATATGCCCAACAAGAGAGTCTGCTTCTCCAACATCAACAAGAAAGTTTTCTACAAGGCTGTACCCACCAGATCTTCCTCATCACACGCCTCTCGCATCTCAGTGTTTGATGTAGAAAAGCTGAAGGTTGTTCCAGAGAAGGAGCATGGTGATAAGGGTGAGAGCAGGCTGTTATCTGATGAAGATCCATGCACTGATCCTACTAAAATCAGAGGAAATTTAAGGGTGCAACAGAAAGTCCAGAAGAAAAGGGTCAAGGGAGATCGTACAATGACTTTGATACCTCTCAAGTGTGATGAGAACTCCATTGATTATGAGGTAAAGTGCAAGGGTACCTCTAAACCGTTCTCTAAAGTCAGAGCTATTCTCACACATGAGCTGAAGGAGAAAGGTAAAGCTGCTGTGAAAGGGTTGTTGAGCAGGGTTTTGAAGCTGAACATGTCTGATTGTGGAGCTTGTTTTGGAACAGGCCCTCCTGCTCAACCCGACTGATCCCAGTCACCAAGTCAAGCTAGAGACTTAAACCAAGCGCTTGGTGGGAGGCAACCCACTGGTAAGTGTAAAATATAACTTGGTTTTGTTTTTGGTTGCTTATTTTCGTTTTAGTTTATTTAGTTTCAGGTCAAAAACCAGAAAAATTCGAGATACTTCAAAAATTCTGGGTTGCAGAAACGGAACAACCTACCCCCTGAAAAGAGCGGTTGTTCCAGGCGACCATCTGACGATAGAACACCCAGAATTTTCATGGAGCGCCTGCTCCACTCAGGTAAGTATCTCGACCCAAAAAAAATGTTTATTCTTGTTTTCTCCTTCTCTCTGATTTATTTTCACACCAGAGACGTTGTGAAGTAAGTCTGGAGGAGGGTTTTCATCGTTTACTAACTCGTTTCTTTCTTTTGTTTTTCTTTTGGGTCAATTTGAATCAGTGAAAAATTTATGGGAATTAGGACCTTATTCTGTGTTGATCACTGACCACCTCGTGCTTTAGTTATCTTATTCAGTGACCTTAGCAGTGGCGAAAGACACACATGTGGACCTGGAACACCCTGACATATCTCACTTGATTCTCCAGAAGTTCTCAGCCGATCAGGTTACACTGGGTAGACTTACCTCCACCTTACTTGAACCTAATCTTGACTGAAATTCTTCTTGTTATGGGCATTAGATCAGGGAAACGAGAACACACTCACGACTTCTTATCCTTTTTATCCATCTTGCTGATCCTGAGTGGCTAGCTCATCTTTAGCTAGTTCCCACCCTGCACCTTAGCCTTTATTCCACTTTCATGCATTTGTTTTCAGTGTCATATGTGCAGATATGTGCAAAAAGGTCGGAGAGGAAAGGATCAACGCAGCCTCCTACTCGTTACTGTTCCAGAAATTATGTCAAAAAGGAGAACAAGCAGATTAAGGGAGCAACCGCTCCATAACCAATGAACTGCGCAAGAGCAGGGGTGGAAAATCAGAATGGTTGCGATATCAGAACCACCAGTGGCACTCATAACTATCATGTATGACCTCCTTCTTCGTCACATCACCATATCAGTGTTCAAAAAAAAAAAAAAAAAAAAAACCAAAAAAGTTGATGGAAAAGGGGATGAGATCAAAGAAACATGAGCCACTGGGAAGATCGAGCAAAGGAGTGGGTACCAAAAGGAAAGTGGAACGCAGAACAATCAGTTGCCTGTTCCGTCATCAGAACAGTCGCACCAGATCGAGCAAAAACGAGTAGAGGCTGTGGACATCAATGGATCTATCCTCTCTTGTCATTTTGTGTGATATCCTGCATCCTCTTCAATGAAATGGTAGCCCCTAAACACTCTTAACTCCACCATTAAATAGCATGTTCAACACCTAGACCGTCTACCCTGAATTATGCCTGTGATGAGAAGCTCAAGCTACTCTTAAATGAATGTAGGGAGTTCTGTCTCGATAGTGTTGCTTTTTCAGGTTTGAGATGAAGAGTATGGAGCCGATTTTTGAACAGCAGTCAGTGGGTTCCGGTAAGGGTGTGTTGTCCTAGTTTTACTGCTTGTATGATTCAGAGATTCGTGGTTAAAGTATGGTTGCTGAGAATAGGAGAGTTCCCACACTTTCAAACCTTTCTCCCTGTTCTTGATACTTGACATTGTTTGAGGACAAACAATGATCTAAGTCTGGGGGGAATTGATATATGGTGTTTTATACATCTTGTATATATGCTTTTAAATTGGTTTTCAAGTATTTATCGAGTCTTCCTAGTCCTTTTGGAGTCATTACAGGTCTGGAGTTGCATTGGATGGGAGATGGACCAGCTGGAACAAAAGAGGCAGAAAACAATGCAATTTGGTGGTTTTCACGCAGAACAGTCTTGATGATTGTTCCGGATAGCGGAGCAACCCGAGTGACTGTTCCGAGTGAGTGTTCCAGCGGCAGAGATTTTTAAGAAAACTACCATTACGGGATTTGCCCTAATTATCCCTATTTTATCTCCCAGCCGCCTGTGGCTTTGATATATCATATTTTCTGTTTCTCTTTATCATTCTACGCTGTTTTTGGGAGAAGAAACGAGACCTTAGAGTTGGAGACTTGAGATTTTGCTACTTTGTAAAGGAAGAAGGCCATCTCTCTCTTCTTTTCTACATAAGAAAAAAATCTATACTATTAAAACAAGATTACTAATATTTTTTCTTTTTAATGAAAATTTCAGTTTTACTTAATATACCCTTATTCTTTAATGAATTGTAATTTTCATTAATGTAATCTTAGTATTTTGGTCTTGGGCTACAAATGCAGCCCAAAAAATCTTGGGTTTGAATCATAATAATCAAAATTATTCATTAACTAATTGTTCAAATTTGAAAACATATTAGTATCATTTAAGAAAACACATTTTATTTTGTGGTCATACTTTATTATACGCATAAAATTCGTTAGTAATTATATCTTTTTGAAAACCTATTATATACAAACGGTATTTTTATTATATACAAATCAGTAAGAAAGAGACTTTAGCCACGTGTGTTTATTCTTTAAAACATAATTACTCAAAATTACAATATAAAAATATACTACAACAATATTACTACAGTCCATCAGGATCATATCAAATTCGACCATGTGATACAAATTTTATAAGAAATCATATTCATTTATTTGAGGGCAAATATTGTTTTTTTTAAGTTTTGTTAGATTCAAATCATTTTACAAAGATTACCTCCAACGGGTTAATAGCATGTTTTGGGTTTTTACTGATATTTTATTGAATCCGAACCGGATTATATACAACACGAGGTCTATCGGTTCGACCACAAGTATTGATAAAACATAAAAATATTGTTTGAAACTCAAAAATTATAATATAAATTTTTAAAAATTATTTGTTTTCTAATAAAAATTATAAATTCATGGAAATTTGTCAAAATGGTCAATAAACATATATTCACTTGAAAGAGCGGGTCAAAAATAGTTATAGCTCCTAAATCGAATTAGGGTAAAAATAGTATAGATTGATGGTTATAACTATGATACAAATATATGACAAAAAATTATTTTTAATTTAAAATCGACAATTCATATCATTACTATATTTAAACAATTAGAACACATCGTTATTCAGTATAGAATATCTATACTTTAGAGAAGAACCCCCTGAACCCTATTACTTTATTTCAGTCATATTTCATGTTGCTTTATATCTCTGTCTCTGTGTTTTCTTGTTCCATGGCTGAGTAGTCAGCTTGCTTAGTCTAGGGTGTTAGGGTGTTAGATCCGCGAGCTTGACATAAATAAGTTATAAATCGATTATCTTCATTCACTGTTGTTCTTAAGGCTTGCATCAAGTTAACCACTTAGTGCCTGATTCTAGGTTTAATCTATTCATCAAAAGTGTTATAGGTTGCTAGACATAACTTGAATGAGCATTGCATCCTTAACCAGCGAAAGTAGATGTTAGGGTGTTTTGTGAACATATCGGACTTGACCTCTATTGCTTGCTGTCGCATCTTGATCCAAACGGGAGTTTAGGTATCAAGATCGATCAGCATAGGGAGCAGTACCACGACAGTGGACTGTTCTACTTGAGTGATCCGAGTTCTAGACTGGTCTTTAATCGAACTTGAATAATTGTTTGGCTCACACTTGTTTAACACCCGACCAAACCACCCTAGGTTAGCATTTTAATCATCTGAAATCTTTAATTAATCTTTTTACTTGCTTGTTACGAAATCAACTTTAAAACCCCCATATTGTTTTAGCTTGATATTGATCTCATAAAGATAAAGTGTAATAGTTGGTCTCTGTGGATTCGATCCTAAAGTGCTACATCGACATACCATTCGATTGTGGTAGTGTGCACATTAGGTTAATTGGTGTGCGTATACACGTAATATCAGATATCTCGAAAGGCTAGATTTTCTAGGATCTTATTCCTTTGTTAAGAGAAGATTCTTCTACGGGTTCAACTTTATAAGCTATCGACGACCTTTGTTTTTTGCTTTGCTCCTTCTTGATCGTTTCTAGTCCCTGGTTTGAGAATGTCGACCAAAAGAAGAACGAGCACTCATGAGTGCTAGAGGATTCGAAACAGAAGCGGAACTGCTGGATTGGAAAGGATTCCTTCAGGTGATGTGAGTGATGTGAGTGATGTGCTCGCAGAAGTTTTGAGGGAGGAGACGCGTCTTCCTCGGATATCCGTTGATGTGGATCGGACCAAAGATAGTGATTGAAAAGGCACGACTGCTCGTGCTAACTCGAATAGCCCATCTGGCTCTAATGGGCGTGATCGTCCTCCAGAAAAAGCCAAGACCTTGGGTGCCGATCATAGGTCAAGTTCTTTGAACGAGGGTCCTACCGTGAGGCCGTTTCATTGGCGGTTTTCTCATGCTAAAGATTGCCCTATTATAGAAGATCCATATAGTGTTGCTCACTTGGTCAGGCATTTCAAACCGGATGGGTGTCTCCTTCCTTCGTTGCAGAATATGACAGAGCGTGACACTTACGTGAAGATGGTTATTGTTCATGCCAAGGTATCGTAGTCTATTTTACTTGCTTTAACCATTTTCTATTCTTATTCTTCTTCTTGTTTTAAGGCTATGGAGGCAAAATTACGAGTTTATGACTTTTGAGAGACGCTTGCAAGACACTCTTCGCTCCGACGAGCTTTACGAGATGAAGAAAGTCGTTCACGAGTTGAAGCTTAGTTTGAAGATGGCTCAAGATCGAGAGCAGACTAACACCATACTATGTCGATGTTGAATTTGTTTAAAAATATTTACCGATGCTTTCAGCCGCGTTTGAGCAGGATTGATTGTGTCTGATGACTTGATCAGAGTCCCTTATCCACAATTAATCGTTTTTGGTTATATTGAAAATGGTATGGATGGAGAATTCGAAATATCATTCTGTCTCGGGAATGGAGTAAACTCATGAGTTACATATGATAGCGAAACTTCAACCCTCGGTAGATGAAGTTGAATCGCCTTTCAGATTGGTTATTTTTCCTTGCAAGGAAATACCACTTTTTCTTTTGTATTGGTTGGTAGTACATTCTCCCCTAGATAGGTCGTGATTAAACGAACTTGGGCTGTTTTTCTTTTGAGCTTTCAGTCTTTGAATTATTGGTTTTTTCAGAAGTCTTTATAATTTGAGAATTTTTCGCGTCCGTTTTGTTCTTGTTGCCAGATCAAACCGTCGTGCAACCTAGAACTTATTAGATCGATAAATCCGAGGTTTTTCGGTGTTCTGCTTTGGATCTCCTTGATTTTGAACTATTACCGTGTTGGTGATGCAAGTCATTTGATCACTTAGTCAGTTGACTTCGGGCTCGTTGGAAATTGGTTTGGGGTTATCGGGAAAATGTCCCAGGTGATAATGTCTACCCTCTTTTCGGGCGCTGGTGGAGGCGAGCTTGGTGACTCCTCTTCAGTTTCTTTACTTCTTTTGTTGGAGGTAACTTTCGTCTTTCCGTTCCCCTTGGGGGTTGCTAGAGATTCTTCCTTTTCAGAATTTTCGTTATTTTCGTCACTTTCCTCATCTTAGTTTTTTGCTTAAGAGTACATGTTCACATTCTTCAGTAGATTGCCTCTTTTATTTGTGGAAAGTACAATATTTGCTAGGGTCAAAATTTGATGGTATGCTTTTGGGAGAATTGTTTCTCGCGAAGGAGTGTTGACCTCGAGTAGTTGGTTCCTTGGTGGTGGACGGTTTCCTGCTAGCGTTGTGTTTGTTTGCACTCTACCATTGTTTCAAGGCGACAACTTCTTCTTCATGCGGCGAAATACGAAGCCCGATGAAGTGCATCCTCGAGTGAGGCAGGAGCTCGTAACGCCATTTCTTCTTTGAATTTGGATGGAACTAAACGCCGTTTTAAGGCAGCCAGGGAAATGCCTTCGTTCATGTACAAAATCTTGGCCCTGGTGTCTTTGAATTTGTTAATCTATGTTCTCAGAAGCTCGAATGGTGCTTGCTTGAGATTCCAAATATTGGCTTTGGTGGCTCTTGTCTCTATGAACACTGAATATTTGCATCAAGAAGGCCAATACGAGTTGGGTGATATTATCGATGGAGTTTCCTTCGAGGCCTGCAAGACATTCTAAGGCGGAGCCGTTGAGATTTTTCGCAAAGAATCGGCAGTAGCCTGCTTCTTTTTCATCATGGTTTAGGTGCGTCCTGGATATTGGGAGTCGAATGGCTCGAACATGGACTTTCATATCGGTGTTTCCGGAATATACCGGGAACTTGATTTTTTCTACGTCGTGCAACCTTATGCTGACTATCCTATTCGTGAAGGGAATCCTTCTAGTCTCCTTTATGACTCTATCGATGCTGGGGCCGAGCTTGTTGATATATGCATAATGGCGTGTATTCTTTTGAGTTCGACGTTGTTCCCTTCTATATAATTCTGGAACGTTTCAGTTTCGTTTAGGTTTTTTGGATTCTCCTTTTTTCGATTTGCATTGATGAAGTCGTGCGGAACGCTATCTTCGGTTCGTCATGCGTCGTTGGCGAACTCATCTGGCGGAGTTCGATACGCGTATACACAGATTAAAATCTAATCTTTGATTATAAACTAATTTCATTTATATCTTAATTCAGTGACGGACTATATTTATGGGCGGTACAAATAAATATTTTTTCTAGAAAAATTATTAAACATTTATTCAAAGTCACATGTGCTGAATCTAAAAGCATGATTATTGAAGGTTTTTTAGCAGAATATAAAAACTGTTTCTTAATTTTTAACTAAAAAAACTAAGAACTAATATTTAAAAACCAGTTCTTAACTTTTTTAGTTAAAAGTTAAGAAACAGTTTCTTATATTTCGTTAAAAACTCCACGCTAAGAAACTCTCAATAATCATACTCTTGCATTTATTTGGAAGAAAAAAAAAGAATCTCATTGCAATATGCGGAGAATATGGAACACGCTAGTGGCCCAACCAGACGAGATCTCATAAATTGTAAAGACGTCAAACTTGCGATACAGAGCAAAATGATTAATGAAAATCTAATTTGAAAACTTTTTGTGTGTTCCAATAAAACTTGCAAATACTACAAGATACATGTTCATTTAGTACCATGAACATATTGATTCTCGATTTTTTACGCAGTCAGATGAAAGAGGATTCTAGCTACATATACATGAGGTATAATCCGTCTTGAACTGTTGATCAGATCCCCTTTCTTAATAGCATATATTTTTCACTTCAGCTCTTAAAACACACAATCTTCTTCTTTCTATAGGTGAAATATATGTTCCAGTGAGAGAAATGAATAAATAAGTTCATGAATAACATAACTTTTTTAAATAATGCATTTCCTTTGATGTCATTTTCTTGAACTTTAATATATAGCAAGACTTCTTTATTGTTCCGCAGAAACTAATCCCAAAATTAAATGCTAAATTACCACAAAATTTCTCAGCGAAAATAACATTAAAATTCGTAGTCAAAATCTAAAAACCTCCGAAAAGACAAAAAATATGCATTCATCAGACATAATCCATACTCCTTGAAGATATTTTGGTTGATTTAATTTGAAAACTGGTATATGAATGAGTAAAGAACAGATGTTAAACAAATATTCAGCATAACACAGCAAGAATAACTTTCTGAAAAATAAAAATAAAACACAGCACGAATAACACATTTGGGCATATACTCGAAAACAATATATTTCAGCTGGTTTAAAACGTGTTTAAACAACTTCATATGGATTTTTTTTTGTAGAATTCTTAATATATAAAAAATAGTAACATTGTAATATTTATAAATATAATATAAATATCTCCAAATTTGAATGTGTTTATTGACTTAAAAAAGAGAAATACGTAATTATTTTTTAATAATATTAATTTAGAACCATAGATGAGGGTGTTTTTAGAGTTTCTAAGATTTGTTTAAACAAGTTGGATGCAGACACGTGACATACCATCTCAGGTTATCGTCCGATCAACCCAAAACTGACCAACAACAAAGGTTTTTCTGCGCGCGCAGCGTGTTCCGCCAGATACGTGATCACAGCTTCTACCAGATCCACCGAACCCTCAAAACAATCTGAACCGTCCATTCATGTTAACCTCATCTATTTAAACTCTCTCACTCCCTTTCGTCTCCCCTCACACTCTCTCTACTCTCTCTCTCTCTCTCTCTCTCTCTCTCTCTGCCCTAATTTCAAATCTCAGATCCCGAGAATATCTAGAGATGGCGTTGGTCGTCGAGAAGACGTCGAGTGGCCGCGAGTACAAGGTCAAAGACATGTCTCAAGCCGACTTCGGTCGTCTCGAGCTCGAACTCGCGGAGGTGGAGATGCCCGGACTCATGGCTTGCCGTACCGAGTTCGGCCCATCACAGCCCTTCAAAGGCGCTAGAATCACCGGATCTCTCCACATGACCATCCAAACCGCCGTCCTCATCGAGACCCTAACCGCCCTCGGCGCTGAAGTGAGATGGTGCTCCTGCAACATCTTCTCCACCCAAGACCACGCCGCCGCCGCAATCGCTCGTGACTCCGCCGCCGTCTTCGCGTGGAAGGGAGAGACGCTCCAGGAGTACTGGTGGTGCACGGAGCGTGCTCTTGACTGGGGTCCGGGCGGTGGTCCAGATCTGATCGTTGACGATGGTGGTGACGCCACGCTTTTGATCCACGAGGGAGTGAAGGCTGAGGAGATCTTTGAGAAGACGGGTCAGGTTCCTGATCCCACTTCCACTGACAACCCTGAGTTCCAGATCGTGCTCTCCATCATCAAGGAAGGTCTTCAGGTTGATCCCAAGAAGTACCACAAGATGAAGGAGAGACTCGTTGGTGTCTCTGAGGAAACCACCACTGGTGTCAAGAGGCTTTACCAGATGCAGGAGACTGGAGCTCTTTTGTTCCCTGCCATTAACGTCAACGACTCCGTCACCAAGAGCAAGGTATATACTTTCACATCTCTCAGATTTGTAAATCATTCTTATGCTAGATCTTAAGCAGAAAGTAGTCTTCTTTGGATCTCTAGGTCTGTGCTATGTAGATATTTCTTGAAAGTGATGTCACTGATGAGCTCTTGTGTGTTTGTTTATAGTTCGACAACTTGTACGGTTGCCGTCACTCTCTACCTGATGGTCTCATGAGGGCCACTGATGTCATGATCGCCGGAAAGGTTGTCGTTGTCTGCGGATATGGTGATGTCGGAAAGGGTTGTGCCGCTGCCATGAAGACCGCTGGTGCTAGAGTTATTGTGACGGAGATCGATCCCATCTGTGCCCTACAGGCTATGATGGAAGGGCTTCAAGTTTTGACCCTTGAGGATGTTGTTTCCGAAGCTGACATCTTTGTCACCACCACCGGTAACAAAGACATCATCATGGTTGACCACATGAGGAAGATGAAGAACAATGCTATTGTTTGCAACATTGGTCACTTTGACAACGAGATCGACATGCTCGGACTCGAGACCTTCCCTGGTGTGAAGCGTATCACCATCAAGCCCCAGACCGACAGGTGGGTCTTCCCAGACACCAACTCCGGAATCATTGTTTTGGCTGAGGGTCGTCTCATGAACTTGGGTTGTGCCACTGGTCACCCTAGTTTCGTCATGTCTTGCTCTTTCACCAACCAGGTGATTGCCCAGCTTGAGCTTTGGAACGAGAAGTCGAGCGGCAAGTACGAGAAGAAGGTGTACGTTCTACCCAAGCATTTGGACGAGAAGGTTGCAGCTCTTCACTTGGGAAAGCTTGGAGCTAAGCTCACCAAGTTGACAAAGGACCAATCTGACTACGTCAGCATTCCCATTGAAGGACCATACAAGCCTGCTCACTACAGGTACTGAGAGAAGAAGAATGGAGAGATCGGTTTGTTTCTAGTTTGGTCTTCTGATGAAGTTGACCGATTTTCCTTCTGAATAAGGATTCTTGTCTTTTGATTGTTGTGCTTGTTCTTCTTTTTCTGAATTCATCTTGAAACTTTAATTAGCCTTTTGTTTTTTGTTTTTTGATTTTGTGTTGTGTTCATCGTTCTACTCTTTTAAAAATAGAAACAAAAAGGTTGGATAATTGGAAACTATTTTTCGCATCCCACATTTATAGAGCTTTCTTTCTCTTTCGCTTTAATTTTGTTTCATTGAATGAGATGTGAAGTTTGGGTTGTTGTAATTATGGGCAGTACAATGTTTATTCAATAGACTTCGATTTCATGAGCATGGCGGTTGTTGTAGTTATGGGTAGTACAATGTTTTAAACTGATCTTAGGTTTCATTCACGTCACAACTATATTCTGCCAAATCTATTTAATCGAAAAAAACTGCCTCTCCCACTCATCACATTTTTAATGTACCTCTAAAAGTATCTATCTTATTAAAACTCAAGTACAAAATTGGAGTGTTTGGAGATTTGAATAGGACTTTTAAAAATTTGGAGTGTTTGGAAACATGGATTGCAGTCTTTTAAAAAAAAATATTTTTGTTTGAAAACAAGGATAGTAGTATTAAGAAAAAAAGTAATGGGTTTATGTTTTTTTTAAAAATTGAAAGTTATCTAGGCCACTTTTAAAATATACCAAAATGGGTCAATCTAATTCCCTAAAAAAAATTTTTCTAAACTAACCATAAAACAAAATTTAAACTTTATATACATATTTCAAATCAAAATAATAATTCAAATTTGATTTATATCAAAAATTGATTCAAAAATAAACATATATTCAAAAATGGATTTTTACCAAACTATTTTTCAATAACCATTATAAAAAAATATTGTCAATATATATAAGAAAAATATAATACAAAGCCCAATTTGAAATACCAACTTAAATTATGGTTTTCATATTTCATATTAAGTTTTAAAAATATAATATATGTAATTATTTATATGATGGTATGTATAAAATACTATTAATTATATGATTACTTATATGATGGTACATATAAAATACGATTAATTATATGATGATAAAATACGATATATAATAATGACTAGGGATGGGCTTTTGGATACCCATACGAGTTTAGTTCTGATCGGTTTGTATTTTGGATTTTCGGGGTCAAAGATTTCAGTCTTATTAGAATGTTTCTAAATTTTGGTTTGAGTTCGATTTGGATCTTTGCGGATTTGGTTTGGGTTTGGATAACTAATTTAAATTATTTTTAAAGTCTTAAATCATTATATATTTTAAATTTCTCAAAATGTATAAATAAAATAATATATTACGTATAAATTTGAATAACATATGTCATAATACTTAAACTTAACATATCAATTGGCTTGATTTAAAATTTTGGATACGAAATCAATAATTATTTTAAGTATTTTTGGTGATTTGAGTATACTTTAACTATTTCAGATATTTACTTTTGACTATCTATATATATTTTCAAGTATTTAAACCAATTTAAAAGTATCATTTTTGATGTTTTATATACGTTAAATCTAAAAATAATTAATATATATAAGTATATAAATCTATTTTTAGATAAATTCGGATACCTAAATACTTCGGTTCGGATCAGATTCGGTTCTCTAAATAACAAAATTTTGAATAATTAGAATATTTAATCAATTTATGTTTGGGTTTGGTACTATATCTTTGGATCGGTATCGGTTATGTTCTTCGGATTCATTTTTCCAAATCCTAATAATTAAATGAAAAACAAATATCAACATATTTTTCAAAATATACATCCGCGCGCCTGCGCGGGTCAAAAACTAGTTGTCTTCTTATTATCCAGTCATCTATTATTATAATAACATTTAGAAGATGCAAATGCTTTCAAATGTTCTTTGCTTAATGATTTCAAATAAAGCTTTCGGTAGAAAATTTACAGTTTTTTTTTGTCAACACATTTACTGATTTACAGTTAAAATATATAAAATTTTAAAAAATTTAATATAATTAATTTATTGTACTTTGTAAATAAAAAAAATATGTTTATATTCATCTTGAAACTTAATATATTTATATTTTTTATATTTTTATTATTAAAATAAGGTATCATATTTAATTACATATATTTAAATATATTTTTAGTTTGAAATATTATTCTTTTAATATATATATATATATATTTATATTAAAATATATGTATTAATATATATATTTATATATATATTTATATATTAAAATATAAATAAATAAATAAATAAATATATATTTAATGTACCTCTCAAAGTCTTTTTATTATCCAATCATCTATTATTATAATAACATTTAGAAGATGCAAATACTTTCAAATGTTCTTTGCTTAATGATTTCAAATAAAGCTTTCGGTAGAATATTTACAGTTTTTTTTTTGTCAACACATTTACAGTTAAAAATATATCACTCAAATTACGCTTTGAAAAACTTTACTCTCTCAAATAAGAAAATTCAGTTGTAGTACTTAAGGATCAAATCCACAGGGAGTGTGGATACATAATGGACTTAGAAATCAAGGTTAAGCTAGGAAAATAATATAAAAGCAGTAAACAAAACACTAAGTAAATAGAATGATTTGTAATTTATGGGAGAAAGCGCTAAATCTAGGGATTTATCAATCAAGATATTCAATACTACAATCAAAGATGCTAAGAGTTTTATTGGTTCAATTCTAGAATTCGAATTCAATAGCAAGTAATCCAGCTCTCGCATGCAATTACTAATCAAGTGTCTAAATCTTATGTTTCGGTTGTCTCATGCGAACAAAGAATGAGTATCGATCGATACCAATGGTTGAGTGTCGATCGATACTACTTCAAACAAGCATTAACGCTCAATCGATAATGTTCAACTAAATCCTAGACCAACTCTCTTATGTGCCTAGATATCTAATCCATTCAGGGTCTGGGTTCCGTTAATCAATTACACTCTCGTGCCTCTCAATTCTCCTATGATTCTAGGTTCAAATAACCAGTCACACTGTCGTGCTATACCAACTACTCTAGATCCTAGTATTACAAGCTACCCAAGTGTAGAGATCTATAAACAACCCTAGAAATTCTAATAGAATATCAATTTGACATTAAGCTCATGAAATTCCTAAATCTAACATGATGCTTACTCAGACATGAAAACAATAACACAAATCATAATCTCAATAAAGTAATAGATAAAGAAATAAATAATAAAACCAATCGAGTTCCAATCAATATATTTAGGAGAATTGATCGTCTCTCTATACCTAAAACTAAGAATAGAATAAAGTGTATAAATCGTAGCCATCAACAATGGCTTAAAATCACATAAATAGAGTTCAGAGTTGGCCAAAGGTATTCTGGTAATTTGTAGTGATTTCTGAGCTTAAGTCGGTCTTGAAATATACTAGGACCGTCTTCTGGCATCATTGTCGAGTGAAACTAAGGCTGTGGTGTCGATCGACAGTCCTTTTAATCCTCGACAGCTTTCTCTTGTGAGGCAGACGTATCACTCTTCAGTAAAACAAAAATAAATTTAGATCTAACCGTCAGATGGACCTCAAATTGGTGACAGTAGAAAGGTAACTCAGAGCTCTATCTTGTGTAAAAAGATGAGTTCAATCTAACCATGGGAAGGTCTCCATGCCTATGTATTTGGCCGAGAATTACTGTCTAAACAAGAAAATATAATTTTGAAAGTACAATAATATGAAAATATAATATATATATATGTATATATATATATATATTATTATGGAAAGTCCATTAAAATAAATTTGAATAGCTGATAGGATGTTAATTCATTATATAGTATGAAAATATATATATAGGTGAAGTCAAGTATTTGACCAAAACATGATATAATGGATTGATTTACTTTTCTTAACAAATACTGAATCTCGTCAAGTATTTGACAAAAACATGATATAAATGGATTGATTTACTTTTCTTAAATTGACTGAGTTGCAAAACTTTGACCCTCGGTAGATGAAGTTGAATCGCCTTTCGGGTTGGTTCTTTTTCATTGCCGGTAAATACCACCTTTTTCGTCTTCTGGCATCATTGTCTAGTGAAACCAAGGCTGTGTCGATCGACAGTCCTTTTAATCCACGATAGCTTTCTCTCGCGAGGCAGACGTACAACTTTTCAGTAAAACAAAAATAACTTTAGATTTAACATTCAGATGGACCTCAAATCGGTGGCAGTAGAAAAGTAACTCAAAGCTCTATCTTGTGTCAAAATATGGGTTCAATCTAACCATGGGAAGGTCTCCATCCATATCTGAATTTCGGACGCGTATGTGCAATTCTGCACTTCAAAAGCTCCATAATCACCAAAGTTCTCTAAAACGTATCTGAACCTGAAAATACTCTAAAACAGATTCCAAATACATATAATAGAATCTAAATAGGTCATATAGCATGGTCTAAAAATGGTAAAATCCATGTATATCACCCAGCAAATTAGTTGCACACAACTCTATTTTTTTTTGCAGGCAAGCCATAAATGGACCCATGGGACGAGAGGAGCTTAGGAAAGGCTTTTGCAGATTTTCTGTATTTTTGTCTAACAAGTAGGTGTGTAAAATGTGATAAGGTTTTGATTTTCCGGCCGGATCTATAATATTTTTTTGGTGTACTTGAAACATTTGTATTATATGAATAATCCGAGTTTGTGAAAATTTTGGGTTGCCATGTGGTACTAATTTTTGTTCAGGCGACCTAACACATATCTCAGGTTTAAAAGCCTGTGGCTATAAATCCGGTTAAAGTTTAATCTAACAAAATTTGTTACAAAACAAAAGAACTGTTCAACTGCTACACAACAAATTATAATTTTATTGCACTATACACTACAATTTCCATAAAATAAATCACCATTACTTTTTTTTTGTAAAATTAAAAACAATATCAAAAATTAAACCTAAAAATGGTAGAATACAAAAACCAAAAATCAAAACTTAAAACCAAAACCACAATATAAAATACCAAAACATACCAAAATCTACTTAAACAATCAATGCCTATGTATTTGGCCGAGAATTAATGTCTAAACAAGAATATATAACTTTGAAAGTACAATAATATGAAAATATAGTATATATATATATTATGGAAAGTCCATTAAAATAAATTTGAATAGCTGATAGGATGTTAATTCATAGTATGAAAATATATATAGGTGAAGTCAAGTATTTGACCAAAACATGATATAAATGGATTGATTTACTTTCCTTAACAAAAACTGAATCTCGTCAATTTGATTATAAATATGTCTTATTTGAAAGAAATGTAAAGCAGGCTTTTTTTATCAAACAGTGAGAAATAAAACTTTAAGAACTCTTACGTATTTGTAAGTTATTAGTTTTATCTTTATGTATATATCTATTCATACTATTGATTTTCTTATTAACCATGAATATTCTCAACTTTGATTTTGAATCTTTCTTTTTAATAGGCTTTTTATTTTTCATTTCTTTCAAATATTTAGGTTTACTGTATTCTAACAAATATTTATTTTATATTTTAGCAACATAATTATGGCAACCAAGAAGTTTCTATCTCTTATATACTTGATGGTGTTGGTTCAGATCTTTCTACCAATGATTTCAGGTAATGATGTTAAATTTCTTTAAATATTATTTTTATCTTTATAACTCTATAATATCATGGTTAATGAGAGACTCAATTATACTTTCTCTGAAAGATTGGACTTCTCAACCAAAATGGGTTGTTTATATTTAAAAATTATAGCAGATAACTTTTAATGTTAATTAATATTAAATAATTTTATTTCAATCATTTATGACTTATTTCCATAAACTTAGCTATAAGAAAATGATTATTTTTATTACAAAATATTTTTTATAATTTATAAATAAATAAGTATTTTATTACAAAACATAATATTAATCTTGGCATGCTTACAGGAAAAAAAACCCAACTGGTTTATTTTATAGATACTGTTTGGCAATGATCTAAGATATACATATAGTTAAAATTTTGTAAGAGATAATATTTTTTTAGAAACAATAAGAGATAATAATATTACCATTTTCTCTCTCCGACTTGCGATATGTTTTAAACTTGTGTTCCCTGAATTCGATTACCATTTAAAACATAATTTCGTCTAAGTTGTATACCTGGCTGGTGAACCAGCATTTTTGCCCGTCTGTTTATTTTTCCTTAACTCAAGGATTAATTGACAAGTGTCATATTTTGTAAAAAAAAAAAAAAAGTTAACTCATTATAATGCAAAATTTGTTTTCTTACTTTTAGGTGACAATTTAAAAACATTAACTGAAATTTATAAAATTCCGTAAAATACTATGGTGCTTATTTTGTACTTAAAGCCTTGCTAATATATTTGTTTCTGACCTAACCAGGACAAACCAAAGAATGTTTTCTGCAACAACCATGTGAAAACTCACCGGCATGCGATGAGTTTTGTAAATCTAAAGGATACATACAAGGAGGATATTGTCAACACTATCTTGGCCCAAAACACAACAATTGTTGCTGTTACCTTGTTGATTCAGAAAAGTTTTTCAAATTTGATGATACCAATGTACTCATTACTAATTAGTTCATCATTGTAGTCAGTGCCAACCGGACTCACATGGCACCTATAGCGTACTAAAAAATAATGCCCTTTAAACATATTAATTTTTACTATATTTCAAATATACTAAAAATTATATCAAATAATATCCTTTTAAGTGTAATATTCAAGTAAGGTTATCAACCAAGGATTCCCTAATTACTCAATCAATACACTGAAGCAAAGAAAGCCATATGGCCACATTGTATAAATCATAATGGATTTGATTCACTGTATTTTAAGTATAATCATATCAATCATATACAACACAACAAGACCTAAATGAATCAAACACCACTCACACAAATTGGCCGTCTGTCTTGCGTCAACCTGGACAATCCTTAAAACCTGCCACATTAAATGAGACATAAGAAACTCTACAATTCCTTAGTGAGGTGAATCATTCCACCTACACGGTTAGTCCCCAAAAAAATAATCCCAACATGATAATGATCCTAAGTCTTTTAATCGATGATGGCTTCCTGAACCAATCGATCAATTCAATCACTCGGCCTCATGGTCTCTGTCTGCTAGGTATGGTCCATTCTCGAGGGAAGCTCTTGGCAAATTCTTTCCATCTGTCGGCTACCTTAACCAATCGCCTAGTCCCTCATGGAAACCAATCGGTTCATTGGTCTCTCCCAAGCATACGACCATACCTAAGGTATATATGCATATAGTCGGTTTGAGTAAAGTACATGAATGCACCCAAAAAAGTAATACATGCAGCCTCATTGCCTTGTGTACCGATCATAAAATACAATCAATCCAACAAATAATCCCTGATTGACCTAAAGGCCATGACCATCACTCGGCCAGTATAGACCCTCGGTTCTATCCCTACATCATCACACTCACCGTAGCCAATCAGAGAAAATAAGAAGAAACATAGTAGAATCGCAAAACACAAAGTCACCCTTTTGGTCCTTTCAACAAACCGCCCAACCGCCTCGCCTGACTGTCTCACCAGACTCTACGACCACCCACCAGAATGGGTCGACCACTCGGTCTTAACCATTTGCCGGTTAACCCTCTATCTCTCGCCGAATTCTCTCTCTCGATTTCTTTGCTGGTTTTTGAAAATGGAATTACGCCAAAGGGGGAAAGTGGCAATGTGTATATATATGCAAGGGGGTCTGGTCGAAGGGGCACCTATGGCCAGGGCCGAACTGGTGCGAAATTCATTGTGACCATTCGCCCATGCATCGTGACTCTTCACCCATGCATTTCTTCCTTTTGCCAATGCACTCAAACCCCTTCACCCATGACAGCCCAATCATACCTCTATTCCACTAACCACCTCGGCTAAGTTCTGACCTAGCTCAACTAGCCTGACCCAATCCACCCTAGCCTAACCGCCACACCCCTCGTTCACCACTGACCAGACCCACCAGACTATGTACGAACCGCTCACAACTGGTCGCTACCTAGCCCGACCGCTTTAGCTGGTTAGCTAGCTGGGTCGAGCTTGTAAGCTAGCTGGGTCTAGCTGGTCAACTACATGGTCGAGATGATTGAACTACACTGAGCTAACCTAAGCTTCCTAAACTAGTCTAAGCTAACTACACTTATCCTGAGAAAAAGGAGAACTTTTCAACCCAAGCTTCCAACCCGACCTCTCGACCACCCTTATGGAGTATTCGGGTCGATGGTTCATTCGAAACCTCGCGACTACGCTTGTCCATAGGACGTCCATATTATCTTAATCAGGACAGAGGGTATTACAGGAGTTAATATCACTTCTCATGATAGGAGGAGCGACATTAGGAAGCTTTTCTACAAGCGAGAAGACCTCTTTGATTCTCTTAGAAAAGATTTCTTCAAGGTATGTCATTTCTTTTGATTTTCTTGTAGTTCCTGCTTCTTTCATTTTTGTGTTGGTGTCCGTGTCAGAATAATCATCGTCTTCAGTTTTGGTTTTTGGTTTATGCGCGTGATATCGGTCCCTTTGTTCGGTTTTCCATTCAGTGGTGAACCCCGCTCAATCGGGCTCTTCCCTATCCGGAGTATCCAAGAGCTACATAGATCGAACGCGGGTTCAGAACCTGCATCATTCTTTCATGCGGGGTTGAGGGCTGAGATTTCCTCTCGGAAAACTAGGTTCTCAGCTTTGACTGTGATACCTTATGTACGCTCTACTGCAGCTGATTTGAGTACTCTTCCATCCTCTCTTTCAAGATTTGGATATTCGAGATGATTAAGGGATTGGCCGTAGGGGTATTGCTATTTTCCCGTGCTGTATGCATCTTAAAAATTTGCCCTTTGATGGCTTTTAGCTCGGCTTGCAATTTTGTTTCTGATGTGGTGGCCAAAGATTGCCCTTTCTCACTTCCGATCATTTTCACGTAGTCATGGTTATCACCCTCCTTCTAGCACCAAACTCTAAGGGTAAAGCAGGGTTCTTCGTGATACGACAAAAATATGAAGTACGATAGAAGGAACTCGAGATATGGATCAAATGTTATGTTTCTTGATCTATAAAGGAGAAAATATAACTTATACGCCTTGAAACCCTAGTTTTAGTTTTTTCGCTGCTAATGTTGAGGTGTAGAATAGTCGATCGATCTCCTTCTTCTAGGTTTTAGGAATCTCTTTTTTAGGTTCATATAGTCAAAACTATATTAGATTCTTCTATATACTTAAGTACGAAAAAGTATCCATTTAGGAAGTTATTCATTTTAGTTGGAGGTTGGAGAAATACCCGGCACAGAAGCCAAAAATTGACGAGGTATGAGAATAAGGTCGGTATCCTGTTCTAAGTTGGAGGAATGACTTCCTCGATTAATTATCCCCAACAAAACTCATGAAAGTTTATTATTTTTTCTTTAAGAAGAATTTTTTAAGAAGAAAATTTAATCAAAAATCAAGAATCAAACACATTATAATTTGTCCTAAACTATATTATACTAAACTAAATTTCATGAATTGGAGCCTCAAAAAATTTAATATATTAACGGGGACTACGGCAGAAGCTTTTCATGGAATGTTGCATGAACAGTCCTATATGTATCTACACCCTTTTTATTAAATGATATTAGCCATTTTCACCATGGGAAGGTTCCTCTGCATGGAATCTTATCTTTAACCACAGTTTTATTCGAAGGTGAAGTTCCAGTGGAATGGACGGTGGCGCATGGGTTACTCTTCCACTTGGTGTCTTACCGAAGGAGTCTTGCTTCCTCTTTTCTCAGGAGGTTTCAACAGTTTTGGAGCATTTGTGTTTCGTGTTTCTCCATATCGTTGGCGAATTCAATGTTTATGAAGCAGTCGTGTGTCAGCTTTATAACTTTGGCGACGGCGTGTGTGCATGTGTCTGCTTCTATGTTGTTAGCGTAGAGTCTTTTATGTCTCCTGATAGATTGAGTCACAGCTTCTTCCTCTTTTCCTTTTCCGGTCACCACATTCTCTTCTTTTCATTCTTGGAAATCGATTGCGACGTTTTGGTTTTTGGTTTTCGTCCCATGTCTCTTCCTCTTGGTGCCAAGCTTTCGATTGTTTGGTGCGCTTGGTGCCAAACTACAGTCTGTCAGACCTCTGGGTCTCAGAGGCTGAGCATGAGTGTCTACTGGTTCTTATATCCCTTGTCATTTGGATTGCTTGGGTTTTGGTGGCACAGTGTGTAGAATTGCATCATTCCAAGGGTGGAGCCTATGTTTCTTGTTTTTCCCTAGTGGATGTTAGTTGCAGGACTTGTGATGCAATGCGGCAGCCTTTCAACCCATCTTCATCTTTACTTTTGGTAGTGTCGAATACAGTTACTCTTCGGTTTTGGATCTTGGTCAAATTTGTCTTAGGATTTTGATGAGTTTGTGGCACCGTCATCGGTCTTCATTGAGTTCATGCTAAGAATAGGTACCGTTAGCCCTTGTCGGGTTCTTGTAGAGAGACTTTGTGCTCAAAGCATTTGTGGGGGACCAGGATTCATACATTGTAATGTCATTGGGAGACTAGGGTTCGTTCTCATTGACATCGTCAGATGTCCTAACCAATTTTTTGATTGTAGATCATGTTGTATAAGAACTGGATTTTTTTCAATTCTAGTCTTATTGTTATTGTGTTGTTCTTAAAGTCTTTCCAACTTTTTAGGACTTACATGTTAACTTGTACTAGATCTTGACCCGAACAACCGTGCGGGTGATCAATTTTATTTTTACACATAAATTTATTTTTATATGATTAGTTGTATTTAAATTTAATATTTACCATATTACTAATTGTTTAAATATATCATTTCAAAACACAACAATTTTATAGTTCACATGCAATAATTTAATTTATTTGTTTTAAATTGTCAATAATAACATATTTTCAATAATATGATACAAAATTTTAAATTGAAAAATTCTTATTGGTTAAGGATCAAATATTTAACATAAAATTGTACATGAGTTTAGTTATAATTTCAAAATTAATTATTAGATATTTAAAAGTTTTTTTAGTTAAAATGAAATCTACGTTTAACTTTTAATAAAACACAAAATTAACTAAATTTTTAAATTTTTTGTTTAAGTAAAAAATGAAATATACATTTATATTTTAAATAAATACGAAATTGATTAAATATTTAAAAGGTTTATTTTAATGAAAAATTAAATATATATTTATATTGTAAATAAAAAGATATGAAAATATTTTAGCCAGATACAATTTTGAGAGAAAATTAGGAGTATATATTTGATTTGTTTGTTTTAGAATAATTCAAATAATTCAAATATTTATACAAAAAATATTTTAATCAACTTTTTAAGGGATGGTCCAAATAAAAAAAAAATCACACATGAATTAAGTTATGACATCTATTTTAATAGTATAGACTAGATTTTAACCCGCACGTCCGTGCAGATAATTTTTCATTTTATAAATATATTTGATAATATTACAAATATTTTAAATATATAAATTTCATTTTATTATTATATATTGTGTAACTCATAATTTTATTTTTATATTTCTTATTCGGCATTATTAACATATAGTGATTTGTTTCATACATTTTACTTGGATATTAAATTTTATTACTTACTAATATATTTTCGAGTTAGGTCCAATAAAATAACAATATAAAATAATCAAATAGATAATCTCCTTTAAAATACGTTTTTTTCTTTAATTTATACATTTTGCTATAATACATTTTAAAATTTTATTTATTTATATTATGGAAAATAAATATGTTTACATTAATTTATATATACATGTTGTGTTTAAAAAATATACTTTAACATATATTATTTTAGTATTTAGCGGGATTTATAAGAAAAAACACTATTTTCTCTAAATAATATAGCCCTATTATTTTAGTATATTTTATACATAGTAGCATATAACACATTATTTTAGTAAATTTTATTGATATATGATATTTTGGATGTTATGATATTGAGTTTTCTTTTTATTTTTAATTAAGATTTCAAAATATTAGATTGCTTTAATTTTTACAACATATATAGTTTGTTTTTTCTTGGTGCATTTCAAAAAGTTATTCTTTATTATCTATGATTTTATCTTTTGTAAAATTTGAAATATATCATTTTGTGTTTGAATATTTATTTTCAAAATTTTATATTTTGTCAAGAAAACTTTTAAAAATTACACAACTATTTTTCAGTTTGGAAGATTACATGAGTTTTGAATTTGTTTTTGTTACTACGTTACTCTACATTATCTTATAAAAAATATTTGAATTTTCGTAATATTTTCTATTTTTTCTGAACATATTTATTTATAATTAAAATAAAAAATATATATGAATTACTAGAATTTAATAGTTTTCTAATAACATATTTTTTAAATAGTATATGAACTAAAGGTTATTATATACTATTATATTTTTATATAAAAATTTTAAACAATATATATTATATTTTAAACAAAAAGTTAATATTTTGTTGTAGATATAAAGGTTTAACACATTTTAATAAATTTATTTTTGTATAAAAATATTATATAGTTTACAAATTTTAACCCACTTTAATGATGAGTGATAATTTATTTAGATGATTTTTAAATTGTTTTTGTTAATTTACCTATTTAATAGATTTTTCATATTTAATTCATACAGCACTTTTATTTTTATATAACAGAGAATATAATTATTTAATTTATAAAGAATAGTATATAATTTTTATTTTCTTTTTTTATAATAAAAGTTTAGTTAACATTGATTTATAACAATATTATATTACTAATTACAAAATTAAATAATATGATATTTTATAAAAATATTTAAAATTTTCAGTAAGATTTTCGTAGATTCTTTTTCTCAACAGATATTGTTATAATAGAAAAAATTAAATTTATAGTTGATTTATTATTAATGTAAATAATCAAATATGTCATATTAACTAATTCTTTAAGTGGTTCTACTATGTGACTTGTTAATAGTAGATAAAAATAGGACCCTAAATTAATAGATTAGATATACAAATTTGAAATAATTAAAAATACATGTAATTTCTAACTTATTATGTATTTCAAAAAAATAAATTTTGCAAAAGTTATATTCTTAAGTTTGGCACTTATGAAATTATGTGATTGAAGTTTATATGTGATTTAAGTTTATTTAACGACATAGTGTGTTCATAATGGCAGGTATCTCTTAGTATAACAAAGATTCAATCAAGTTAGAGCAAATTAACATATTGCACGAAAATAAGGTGTAAAAAGAGATCGTACCTAATCTATCTACTTAAGAAAACAGGAACCAAACACATACATATTCTTTGTGTGATGATATTATGTCAACGAGAAACTTATAAATCAACTTAGAGAAAAGTATCATCTTTAGTAAAAGAGGTCCAAATCAAAGTTATTGTATTGCTAATATAATTGTATATATACAGTCGGTCTACATTAATAGATTACATAGAACGTAATTCGTTTGTTATACTTATAATAGAGTACATCCAAAATTAAATTAAATCGTGTCAATATATTAGTTCACTTTTAATAGATTTAAATGTTGGTTTAATGGAAGTTGTCCGGTTCCATTGTAATAGCAGTGTGTTATATAATAATTAGATTGTAACAATTTTGAAATGATCCATAAATTAAGCAGCTTTCTAACAAACTTAAAATAGTCCAAAACTTAAATGAACATTAATGGTAGATAAATTTAGGACTCTATTTTAATAGAGTAGATGGGTTCCATTTTTATTGATGAATATTAATAGTTTAGCAAAAAAAAATTTGATTGAAGAAAATGATTGCTCAACTTCAAAATTAAATATTCGGATTCAAAAACTTAAATTTAAAATTTAGATAAAAAAACTACTAAGTATTTGACCAAGACTGTCTAGGATGTTAATACTTAATACATTTAATAAGGGTGATGATTGGTTCAACTGTGGCTCTAAAAATTTAGCTGTAAAAGTTTAGCGGTAGATCAATTGATTTTTTTTGCAGAGACTTTTTATGTAGTTAAATTTGTTGTAGCTGTAAATTATAGGCAGTAGATATTTTAAAATAAAATATGTGAAATCTGCGATGTATATATAAATAATTATTTTTATCAATTAAATAATTTATATTAATTTTTTTATAAATTCTCAAAGTTATTGTTATTTAAAATGTGATATGTAAATAATATATATTTTATTTAAAATATTTCAATAATTTTTACAACACCCAAAATTGAATTAAATATTTATAGATGTTTTTAATTATGATTATCTAATTTATTTCATATTATAGATAATTTTTTTTATTTCACAGATTCTACAGCCTATAAAAGAAAGCTTTAGGTTTTTTACCTAAAATACATTAAAAACATTTTTGCTTTAGTTTTTTTGCTGTAGCTTTAAAAATATAGGTAAAGCATGATTGGTAAAAGTTTATAGAAACTTGATTTAGGCTTTAACTATTAAAAATAAAGTTACAACATGATTGGTAAAGTTTAATGATTTAAAAGTAAACAAAGCTAAATTAAGAAGATAAATCCCAACCAATCATCCCCAAGATTTTGAATAGCTGCTAGGATGTTAATGCATTTACCTAGGCATGATACTAAATATAGGTGAAGTCAAGTGTTTGACCAAAAATATGATAGAAATGGATTTATTTCTTTTCTTAACAAAGCTGAGTCTAGTGGACAAAAAAAAAAAACAAAGCTGAGTCTCGTCAATTAGATTATAAATAAGTCTCATTTTGACAGAAATACTGAAATGTTTTTTTTGAAAAGGATAAAGAAGACTTGTTTATCAAACAGTGTAAAATTAAATCATTAAGATCGACATCTCTTACGTATTTGTAAGTTATTAGCTTAACCGTTATCTATATATCTATTCATACTATAGATATTCGTGTTAGCCATGAAAGATCTATTAACGACGATTGTGAATTTTAAGCCTAATAAGCTTTTTTCTGTTCTTTTTGTAATTTTGATGTGCCTATATTCTAACAAAGATTTACTGCAGCTTTTAGAAACGTAACTATGGCAACCAAGAAGTTTTTATCTCTCATATCCTTGATGGTGTTGGTTTCCATCTATCTACCCATGGTTTCAGGTACAAAAATTGAATTGCTCGAAATATGATTTATCTTTATATGTCTATAGTATCATGGTGCATAGGAGACTCAATAATATTTTCTTTCAAAATAGGACTTCATCACCACTTAAAAAGAAGATATTATGGTTATATTTTAATTAAAAACATGATATTTATAAATTAGAAATAAAAATGTATACTTAAAAATAAAATATTAATAAATTTTAAATAAATTCAGCATGCTTACATGGAAAAACCCTAACTGGTTTACAAATAATAATATTACCATTTTCTTTCTTCAATTTAAAAATAGAAGGAAAAAAAGGTATGCATGTCCTAGATGTCCCGGTTGTAGTTCGACTTGCGATATATTTTAAACTTGGGCTCTCTGAGTTTGATACACATTTGAAAGAAAAGTATTAAGAAGCTAAAGTTGGGCTTTGGTGCAGTTGAATTCCTAACTTGTGAACAAGCATTTTTGCCTGCGTTGTTTAAATCAAGGATTAACTGGGAAGTGTCATTTTAGCAAACAAAAAGTCAGCTAATTTCAATATAATGCAAAATCAGTTTTGCATTATCTGATTAAAAAACTCTCTAGCATAAAAGTTCGTAAAACACTTGATGATTATTTTGTACTTTAACCTTTGCTAATATATTTGTTTATGACCTAATAGGACAAGTCAGAGAATGTTTTCTACAACAACAGTGTAAGAACTCAACGACATGTAATGAGTTTTGTAGGTTTAAAGGATACAGACTAGGAGGATTTTGCGAACACTTTGTTGGCTCAAAGAACGGCCATTGTTGCTGCTATTTTGGTTTTGAGTCTGAAAAGTTTTCCAAATCCGATGATACCAATGTACTACTCATTACTAATTAATTCATCATTGTAGTGGTTCAAAACAATGTATTCTCATTTAACAAATATCCAAAAAAGTTTCCATGTGGGTTATGCATATTATATTATAACATAGTCAATAATAAGGGTTAAGCTATAAACGATCTAAATTGACTTGATTCATTGCGTGATACATTTTGTTTAAAGAGCTTTTCCAAAACAGAAAGCTTACAGTTTTCCACTATTAGCTCTAAGGATACTTTTCTCTATGTGCGAAAGGCACTTAGCCCTTGAGAAATCCACCGCACAACCTAACTAAATTGCATTCACTTTTATGACATGTCTTGGCTCTTTTTTATTCTTAAATTACCCTAAGAGGTGATTTATACTCTCTCAAATAAGAGGTCGAGTTGTAGTTCTTAGGGATCGAATCACATGGAGCTAGAAAACCAAATAAATCTAATCAAATTGATTTAGCTAGGTTGATTTAATGATTTTAAATGTAAAGTTGCAAGCTTGTAAGCAAAATAATTGCTCGATTGATTTGATTGAGGTTTGATGGAAGGATGGTTGCTAGACTTAGGGTTTCTTATAATCAGGATTATAATCCTACATATGCCTAACAAGTTGTATACATGATATGATAGAGCTCAACACTTATAAGCAAATGATTAGGCTTTCGCTTTCTAGGTTTGTCTATTGACCAGTGTCGATCGATGATTCTATAGGAATATCGATCGATACACATGTTGAACCGTCGACCGATTATTCGATTAGAATATCGATCGACGCTTTTGGCCAAGCGTTAATGCGTGGATTGAATATGCTCACTAAGATTCCTAAATCAGCTCTCGTCTTCTCTAGCAATTTTAGCTCAGTTAAGATGGATTCTGGGTGAGATGCAAGCTATCGCCTATGTCTACAACTCTTAGGGCAAGTTCTAGGTAGCTAATCTAAAAACAAGCATTAATGACAATTCTAAAGTTGAACATCACAACTTAGCAATCTATAATTGGAGCTAATCCCTCATGACTATCTGAACCCTAAACCTAACAGGTGGATCTATTCAGACCTGAAGTTTGTCACATAAATCATAGATAAATAGATAAGAAATTGCAATAGATATTATAAAACCAATGGATTTCCAGGAGGACTCTGAAGGATTTCCTCATTTATCTCCTAACCTAGAACTATGAATAAAATAAAGCTTAGCCGTCAACAATGGCTTAGAAAACACATAAAAGGATATTCTGGTAATTTGTGGTTGCTTCTGGGCTTCAGTCGGTCATAAAATATACGCAGCCCATATTCTGGCATAACCGTCAACCGATATCAAGGGTGCACCGTCGATCGACAGTCCTTCATCTCCTCGACAGCTTCCTCTCGCGAGGCAGACTGACCACTCTTCAGTAAAACGGACATAACTTCTTCTATAGGATGCTGCTTGACCTCAAACCGGTGACATTGGAAAGCTAACTCAAATCTATATCTTTTGGTAAAGTATGAGCTCAATTTAACGGTTGGAAGGTCTCCATCCATAGCTAGAAATCTGACGCGTCTGTGCAGCTCTGTACTCAAAAGGCTCCAAAATCACCATATTTTTCCAGAACGTACCTGAACCTATAAATACTTTAAAAATACTCCAAAACATAATAATTATATCTTAAAACACTTATATACCATGGCTGAAAATAGGGAAAATCCATGGTATATCAATGTACTACGTAATCCAAATCACAGCTTCGCATTCTGCATATAGTGATGATAAGTTTCTTCGAATATTGATTGTTCCCATCATCTTTTCTTGTGAGCCAAGAGGAACCACACCCTGGCCTGTAAAAGAGTCATTTTCTCTCCACGCTCCATCAACATAGCTGACTTTGGTATGAGCCGCATGATACCAATCAAACGGTGATGAATCCTTGTCTTGTTTTGTTTTTGTTGATCAGAAAGTTGAGCCTCGGCCCACAAAGTCCCCTCCACTCACGCAATATGTAACAGATCTTGTGGATTTTCATCCTTATTCTTATTGTTGGGGTCAAAAACGGTTACGACGGAATTATCACCCGAAAATCCTCGGAGATCGTATTTCCGAAAGAGATAGTAAAAGAAGAGATGTAATTTTCGTAAAAATAACCAATACGAAGTTTTTACGAAGAAGTATCCTTTGGGATTCAAACCGAACAAACCAAGCTCGGTCACCACGCATACACGCCGTCCGGTCGCTATGCAGCAACCAAACCCGAGCGAAGCTCGGTCGCTACGTAGCGACCGAGCGATCGTCCTGCTCGGTCGCTACGTAGCGACCGAGCTCAAGCCAAAGCTCGGTCGCTACGTAGCGACCGAGCGATCATCCCACTCGGTCGCTACGTAGCGACCGAGCTCAGCCAAGCTCGGTCGCTACGTAGCGACCGAGCGATCGTCCCGCTCGGTCGCTACGAAGCGACCGAGCTCGAGCCAAAGCTCGGTCGCTACGTAGCGACCGAGCGATCGTCCCGCTCGGTCGCTACGTAGCGACCGAGCTCGGCCAAGCTCGGTCGCTACGTAGCGACCGAGCTCGAGCCAAAGCTCGGTCGCTACGTAGCGACCGAGCACTCGTCTCGCTACGTAGCGACCGGGCTCGAGCCAAAGTTCGGTCGCTGTGTAGCGATTGAACCTTTCCGAACATCGATACGACACCAGTCCTTGCATTCTCGTCAAACCTTCGAATGCTATCTCCCGAAGACCGTAGCAAGCTCAGTCCATGTTTCCCGCTATTCTAATTCATCGATAAAACTTCGCGGATTAGAAACCACGGAAAACTCGTAGTAAACGTGTCGAGTCGGAAGACGGCCCAAAGGGACCTAAAACACGACTCGAGGCCCATCCTGCGATTTTTCCTAACCAATAGCCCGTGAACCACAGCATGGTTCACGCTTGGCCCACGAGGAAGGATAAATGTCAAGTTTCCGCGGATAAATACGGAAGTTTTGAAGATAATTGTGAAGATCGGGAAAAATGGAATATCTCCATTTTTATGCTATGACGGCTTAAGAGCAGAAGAGTAAAAGCGTAAACCGACCTTGGAGCTAGTATATAAGGAGTCCTAGGCGAGGAGAAAGAGGGAGAACTTTTTCAGAGCAAACTTAGCACTTAGAGCAATTTAGGCAATTTTCCGTTTTTGTTATTTCGAGCTGCGACTCAATTATGTTTAGCCGTCTTAGGGTTGCTAGAACTAGGAATCTCGCCGACAGCTCTCGAGCCCAGGCTTATACCTTGTTGTAACGCTCATACGCAGATTCGGAATAAGATCTACTTTGCTCTCTTTTCGATTTCTTATTTTTATCGTTGTTATTCTCGTGTTCTGATTGCTTGACGTGTGGTAATTAGCAGATATCCGGGTCCTCTGGGAAATTAGGGTTTTCCTAGTTTTCTTATTTAAACGGAAATCGACAGTGTGAATTTCGGTTCCCACAGTTTGGCGCTAGAAGGAGGGGGACTTACGGATCAATCTAACCCGCAAAAGCCACACACAATCTGACATGTCAACCAACGACGCGGATAACGTGCAAATCCTCTTAATGGAGGCAGCGGCACCGATCTCCACACTCCAGTAGCGGACGTATCCGCGGCCAACGCGCAAGCCAACGCCGCGACGCTCGAGGAGTTCAAAAAGATGTTCGCCACCTATGAGAAAAGGTCGGAAGAACAGGATAAGCTCGTGAATACCTTGACCAAACAGGTTGAAACCTTAACGGCAAGAACCCAAGCTATCCGTCCCCGCGGAACCACCAAAATCCGCGGGAAGAGGCTCGACTTCGCCACCCCACTCGATAGAGCAGGACTCGCGCGGGAACGACCTTCCGGTCAAAACCCTAGCGAGAAATCTCCCGTCGAAAAGGGGAACCCTGAAAATCTTCCGCCCCTGCAAAGGACTCGGAGGATAACGAAGCCGAACACATTGACCTGGATCCTAGCGATGTCTCCAACGACACCGACGAGGATGTAGACAGACATCCAAGAAGGACCAGAAGCCGATCCGCTCGGGAAGGCTCCCCGTTCGAAAAACCAATGACGGAAGAAGAAGAAGTCGCCTATTGGAACGAACAAGAAGAGCTGGCCGAAAGGCAAACCGAGCTCACTCGCAGTAAACGCCGACATGCTCGAAAATCCACTGACAAGACATCGGATATCCGCGATCTTCGCGACTACATCACTAAGACTGCGGCAGAAGTGAGAGCCGTAAAGTCTCAAATCCATCATGCTACTAGTGCTGCCCCCGAGATCGATCGACTGCTGGAAGGAGCTCGAAAAACCCCCTTTACCAGTCACATTTCGGACATGAGGGTGTCCGATCCGGGAAAGATCAAAGTACCGAAGTACGTTGGTACGGCCGATCCAAAAGCGCACCTTCAAGCTTTCCACATCGCGATGGGAAGAGCAAGACTGAAGACGGCGAAAACATGCCGGCTATTGCCGCCTGTTCGTCGAAAATCTCGAAGGAGCAGCGCTCGAATGGTTCGCACGCCTTCGTCGCAACACCATCGGGAGTTTTCGACAGCTCGCATCGGAATTTCTCAAACAGTACTCTGTATTCATAGACAGGGAAACCTCCGATGTTGACCTCTGGAGTCTCTCCAGAGGGAAGACGAACCCCTCCGCGAGTTTATCAGTCGATTCAAGCTGATAATGTCCAGGGTCAGCGGGATAAGCGACAAAGTGGCCATCGACGCGCTGAGAAAGACGCTCTGGTACAAGTCGAAATTCAGAAAATGGATAACTCTCGACAAACCGCGAACGATCCAGGACGCCCTCCACAAAGCAACGGACTACATCATAGTCGAGGAAGAAACTAAAGTCTTATCGCAAAAACATAAGCCGGCAAGACCATCCTCGAAAGACGCAGATCCGAAGGGGAAAAAGAAGAACTCTCGTAATGACAAGTACGTCCATCACGAGGGGGAAGATCTCCAAGGGGCGCATAACTATGCGATCAGTTCGGATCAAGGCCGGACCACGGGCAACACATGGACTCGCAATCAAGGGTATGACGAAAACACCTTCTGCGAGTTCCACCAATCCCGAGGACACTCCACGACCAATTGCAAAGTCTTGGGAGCAAGACTGGCCGCGAAGCTACTCGCTGGAGAGCTTTCAGATAGAAATCCGCCCGCTGAAAAATCCCCTCAACGAAACCATCCTGGGGATAAACGCGGTAGGAGGCCGGATGACAAAGGGAACGATAACAATCGTCGCAGAGTCAATATGATCATCGTAGGATCACAATACTGCGGCGATACCGTGTCGGCCATCAAGGCTTACCAACGGAAGGCAGAATCAAGTGCAAATTGGCCTACATGGTCTCCTCCTCGAGACGGCCAAAGTTGCTCGATCACCTTCACAGAGGAAGAAGCCGGCGGTATCGACCAACCTCACTGCGACCCGCTCGTCATAGATCTCGTCATACGAGATTTAGAAGTCGGAAGGGTACTCGTCGACACGGAAGCACGGTCAACGTAATCTTCCGCGACACTCTCAAGCGGATGAGTATCAAACTCGGAGAAGTAATTCCGACGCCAAAACCACTCACGGGTTTTTCAGGCGAAGTGTCGATGACTCTCGGATCAATCCAATTGCCAGTCATGGCCAAGGAGATCACGAAAATCGTCGAATTCGCGGTAGTCGATCATCCCGCTATCTACAACGTGATCATGGGAACCCCATGGCTCAACGCCATGCAGGCAGTTCCGTCAACCTACCACCTGGGTCTCAAGTTCCCAACGCCGAGCGGAGTCGCGGCCATCTGGGGATGCCAAAAACAGTCGCGACTATGCTTCCTCGCGGAGCATAAGTTAAGGCAAATCACGGCTTCCGCAAACGGCAAACGCGCGAAGATAGATCGATCTTCAGCCAAAAGCGCCCCGGGAGAAGACGAAGTAAAATCGTCTATCAACGCAAACGCAGCGGACGTCGAAGCTCGACATAAATCCGAAGCCCACGCGACAACTCAACCGGAACATCCGGAAAATAGCGTCGACCCAGCCACGATCGACACGGTCAAGGCGGACATCGCGACATCTACCGCCGAGTAAGAACACTCGCGGCATGAAACAGAACTACGAGATGGCTTGATCCTCGAAAGGGGTACGTAGGCAGCTCGTCAAAAGACGAGTTCAGCTATCCCCCTCTCTAAAAAGGGGGGGGGGGAGTGGGTGCGTATACTCGTATACTCCCACTTAGAAAAATCTTCATTATTGTAATCGAGTTTTTAGAAACTTCAAAACTTTTACTACAATATACGTTGTCCTTCTTATCGAAAACGTTTACGCTTCAGTAAAACACAAAAGAAACTTTCAGGACACGCCTGAAAACGTTAAGACTCTTGTCTGCGGCCCCTTCCGGCCCAAAAATCGTAAAGATTATCATCTTTCAAACACACAAAAATACACGCATAATCCTCGAAATAGCTGCGAGACGTCGCAAAAGTTAAAATTCGAGGACAATGCTAACAAATTGTCCGAACGCGACCACCAAAAACCTTACACCCCGTTCGTCGATTGGCCCCGACGAACACGCCAGCCGTCTTAAACAAACGCAATTCGATCACTCTTTTGATCTTTAAAAACGTCCAGCACAAGGACAAAAGCGCGCTACAACAAAAATCCGAAATTTTGGTTTAGCACTTCCAGTTGATTCTGAGAAGATGCTCGATTCGTACCATACAAGTCATATAAGCCGAGAACATATCGCGGACTTTAAATCGGTGCGAGTCAGGAAGAAATCGCAACAGGAAAAACGATAGCCGGCTAGTCACCGCACAAACCTTAACCGAAAGTAAACCTAGGTCTTGCCCTAAACCCAACGCTCTGGTCTCAAACATCTCAAGGCATGATATCTAAAAGATACGAGATCCTAAACCATGTCTCTCCGTTCATATCTCAATGTTCTCGAAAATCGTAAAGATAAGTAAATTTTTACGAAAATCACGAACGAACCAACAGATTGAACGTCTAATCAGAACTAAATACGAGACGACAACTCGTATTTACTTCAACCTACTCAGGAAAACTCGAAACAAAACATTTATCATATAAATAAACCGCGTAAAGCGGCAAGGGATTCAAAGCCACCAACGGCCAGTCCCGGTAAATACAAATACGGCCATCTAGGCCTAAACAAAATCCAAATTCAAAGGGCCACACTGGCCGAAAACAGATAAAAGGATAACTAATCCGCCCTCATAATCCAAAGTCAAAGTCCCGGACAACGAAGCACCGAAACGCATCCGCGGGACGATCCTTCCTCGCCACCATCGGGAAACCCGGTCGGAACCTCCTCGGTATCAGGGAAACCGGGATGGAATCCCAGAACCCTTGAATCTTCTCGTCAATCGGAGGATAAGCGCCTCAGCATGGGCACGTTCACTCCCACTCTTCATCAAGCTCATTTCCTCTTCAAACACATAGTCATCGGCTCGCGTCCTCCAAAGACTTCCGACCGAACCGCGGCACTCGCGAAGTCACCCACCGAGGTAAAGGCATTCTTGAGGTTCCCATACTCAACCTGGAATTGAGATGCACGAGTCTTCATCACCTCGACGATTTCTCTTTGCCTTTCCTCTCCGCTTTACGAACAGCCCGCGCATGATCACGAGTAAGTTGCGCCTCTCGCTCCAGCATCTCGCCTTGCACGCGAGCAAGATCCCGCTCCGCTTTCTCCGCTTTGAAGCGGTAGACCATGGCTTCTCTATGGCCCGCCTCAATGGCCGAGCCCAGCAAGCTCAGGCCCTGCAAAAATCTGGCATGTTATAAACATATACACAGGACAATCACCAAAAAATTTCAAAAAAACTAACCCCATTGATGATGCGAGATCCTTCCGCAACGACTCTCGGCCTCGCCGATTCTTTCGTAGGAGGAGGAGCATCGAAACCCGATGGCAGCCCAGCAAAGAAATCATAGAAATCCGGAATAGGGGCCTCGCTCGAACCGCTCCCGTCGTCGTAAGCAAGGTTCGGATCCCATCCTGGAAGCATAGAGTCATCCATCGAAAACTCTATGTCGCCAAGATCGACATCTTTTCCCTTCCAAGAGCTCGACTCCGGCACAGCTGTTGGAGCTTCGACGGGATTCTGGTCGTCGGTTTCGGATTCGCTTCCCGTGTCCGCATCCAAAGTAGGACCGGGTTGCACGAATCTCAGTGCCTTCCGAACCCTCTTCGGCGTAAAAGAAGTCCAGAAGAAGGGACCATTCCTGAGAAGATCCCTCACCGAAATGATGTCCTCGGGGAACGGAGCAAAGGGTTGATGAAGGGACGATCATTCGGCAACCTCCGGAACAGTGGAATGCAACTCTCTTCGACGGATGCAGCGTCTCCATACGAACAAAGAAAAGAACTTCTTCCACGAGTTGAAGTTCGAAATAAACTTCTTAACCACTGACATAAATTTCCGAGGGACCAACCTATGCTTATCCGTACCCCTGACAAGTTGAAGCCTCAAAAGCGCTTCATAATGATCGACGGAAAGGGAAAGGCCATGCTCGTAGCTTAGGATCAGGATCCCAATAAGATGCTGAATGGCAAGGGGTGTCAACTGACTTATCGCAACTTCGAAACGATCCAACACTCGGACGAGAATTTCGGGTATGGGGAACCATAGGCGACAACGCACTACGAACGCCTCATAGCAAGTAAAGTAACCTCCGGGGGGCTGTTAGCACATTCCCCGCGGCAGGGAACCCGGAACTCCACAGCATCCGGGATGTGGTAGAACGATCGCATCGTCGCGAGAAACTCGTCAGTAGTCCTGCTTGCATCCTCTTCTCGACTCCACGATGGACCAGGACCGGGAACGGCTTCTCCTTGGGAGGGGTCAACGAGCCATAATGAGCAACCCACCATGCCTCGTTCTCGGCAGGATGCACCGAGTGAGGCACACGAACTCCATCTTCGGAACGACGAGCTCTTCATAAGGACTCGCGGACGAAGACCCTTTTCTCGCAATTTTCTTGCTCGAATCTTTACACTTCTCTTGAGAGATAGAGAAAAAGGGTGGAGAGAAAGATAGAAAGTTTTTTTTTAGGAAAGATCTTTGAGAAAACAAGAAAGTGAAAAAATTATG